>NC_135169.1:49174270-49490293 GCF_041146795.1 Maylandia zebra
ACTTGGACCCACACAGTTTAAAAAGTTTACATCTCTGAGCTTTGAAAGACAAGATGTTGGAAAAAGAACAACGATGGCGACGTTTTGAGGGTAAAATGATGGCTGTAACACTGTGGACACAGCAGCAGTTGAAAGAGAAGTGTTTAAGATGAATCTTGGCAGAGTGGCAGAGAGAGCTCGTTAAGCAGGCAGGTGTGAGCCTGGTTGCTATAGTGACCGCACCCAATGGCTCCATACACACGACACAGACATGCACCTCACTTTTGCTGCTTAAAATGAACAGAAAAGTCAGGCCGAAACAAATCGTTCCCAAATGAAAAGTACATGTCGTACTGACAAAATTCTTTCACCGTGAGCGACAGCAATGTCTAGTCTACCTAATTCTCAGTTTTCATGCCTGTGGAGCTTATTATATGGACGTGGTGACAGTGGAAAGACACCATGCTCTTCTGATTTTCAAACGAACCTTCTGAGCCATTTTAACATTAGAGTCTATGGAAGAGTTGGAGGGAGGAGGCTGTGCATTGGTGACATTTATGAAAGAACCATAACACCTAGGACAATAGTAAACACATTGGATGAAAGAGGACAGCGATGGCTACGTTTTGAGGGTAAAATCATACCTGTAGAGCAAACGCTGCAGACACAGCAGCAGTTTTAAAAAAGATTTTAAGATTAATTTTTTTGCTCCTCTCACTCTAGCAGTTGAGCTGCCTCACTCTAGCCCCAACATTCCGTCCCATACACACCCATTATAAACTCTGAAACGGGTGAAAAAACATCATGAAACTTAAACTGGAACTGAAGAAAAAGTATAATAGATATTGAAAAGATAAATACAAGTTGAATAGTTGAATGTCTTGTCTTCGTTTTAAAGTTTGAATGGTGGCTCTATGTCAACGTATGTGGAAGTAGATACAGTTTAAAGAGGAGGAAGTTGAATGAGAATTTGAAGGTTCTCTCCATTGAAATACATTATACATTTTTGTTAAATAAAGTTGAATAAAATTAAAAATATAAATGTTAAAAATGAGAAAAGTAGAAGCATTCATGTCCAAAAGAATAGGAATCTAACGGTGTTTGAATGGTTTTTCTAAGTTGAGCGGTTTTGAAGGAGTGAGATGCCAAAAAACGTACGGAATATATAATAATAATAATAATAATAATAAAGATTCGAATAACAATACTGTGAATGCTTTTCAAGCATTCACACTAATAATAAAGATTCGAATAACAATACTGTGAATGCTTTTCAAGCATTCACACTAATAATAACTAGAAAGTGCATTTTCTGAAGAAACTGCAGTGTGAATGCTTGAATCTGAATGTATGCACTGAAATGAATTAATTGCTGAATTTTGAGTTAAAAATATTGAATGAGATAAAAAAACAAAACAAAAAAAAATGAATTTAACCTGAAAACAAAGGTGCTGAACTGCTAAAAGCTGGACGTTACACAGAAGAAGAAGTTGGAAAAAAGCTGAAAATGTTTTAATTGCAAATTAGAAAAACCTAAGAAATGAGAAAAGAACATTTAGAGTCAGAAAACATCTGAAAGAATATTAAAAGGTCATATTCTTTGAATCACTGAATGACTAAAATGTGATCCCTCCACTTGGATCCACACAGTTTAAAAAGTTTAAATGTCTGAGCTTTGAAAGACAAGATGTTGGAAAGAGAACAACGATGGCGACATTTTGAGGGTAAAATGATGGCTTTAACACTGTGGACACAGCAGCAGTTGAAAGAGAAGTGCTTAAGATGAATCTTGGCAGAGTGGCAGGCAGAGCTCGTTAAGCAGGCAGGTGTGAGCCTGGTTGCTATAGTGACCGCACCCAATGGCTCCATACACACGTACACAGACATGCGCCTCACTTTTGCTGCTTAAAATGAACAGAAAAGTCAGGCCGAAACAAATCGTTCCCAAATGAAAAGTAAAAGTCGTATTGACGAAATTCTTTCACCGTGAGCGACAGCAATGTCTAGTCTACCTAATTCTCAGTTTTCATGCCTGTGGAGCTTATTATATGGACGTGGTGACAGTGTAAAGACACCATGCTCTTCTGATTTTCAAACGAACCTTCTGAGCAAGTTTAACATTAGAGTCTATGGAAGAGTTGGAGGGAGGAGGCTGTGCATTGGTGGCATTTATGAAAAAACCATAACACCTAGTACAATAGTAAACACATTGGATGAAAGAGGACAGCGATGGCTACATTTTGAGGGTAAAATCATACCTGTAGAGCAAACGCTGCGGACACAGCAGCAGTTTTAAAAAAGATTTTAAGATTAATTTTTTTGCTCCTCTCACTCTAGCAGTTGAGCTGTCTCACTCTAGCCCCAACATTCCGTCCCATACACACCCATTATAAACTCTGAAACGGGTGAAAAAACATCATGAAACTTAAACTGGAACTGAAGAAAAAGTATAATAGATATTGAAAAGATAAATACAAGTTGAATAGTTGAATGTCTTGTCTTCGTTTTAAAGTTTGAATGGAGGCTCTATGTGAACGTATGTGGAAGTAGTAAGAGTTTAAAGAGGAGGAAGTTGAATGAGAATTTGAAGGGTCTCTCCATTGAAATACATTATAAATTTTTGTTAAATAAAGTTGAATAAAATTAAAAATATAAATGTTAAAAATGAGAAAAGTAGAAGCATTCATGTCCAAAAGAATAGGAATCTAACGGTGTTTGAATGGTTTTTCTAAGTTGAGCGGTTTTGAAGGAGTGAGATGCCAAAAAACGTACGGAATATATAATAATAATAATAATAATAATAATAAAGATTCGAATAACAATACTGTGAATGCTTTTCAAGCATTCACACTAATAAAGATTCGAATAACAATACTGTGAATGCTTTTCAAGCATTCACACTAATAAAGACTAGAAAGTGCATTTTCTGAAGAAACTGCAGTGTGAATGCTTGAATCTGAATGTATGCATTGAAATGAAATAATTACTGAATTTAAGTTAAAAATTTTGAATGAGATAAAAAAAAAAAAAACCGAATTTAACCTGAAAACAAAAGTGCTGAACTGCTAAAAGCTGAAGGTTACACAGAAGAAGAAGTTGGAAAAAAGCTGAAAATGTTTTAATTGTAAATTAGAAAAACCTAAGAAATGAGAAAAGAACATTTAGAGTCAGAAAACATCTGAATGAATATTAAAAGTTCATATTCTTTGAATCACTGAATGACTAAAATGTGATCCCTCTGCTTGGATCCACACAGTTTAAAAAGTTTACATCTCTGAGCTTTGAAAGACAAGATGTTGGAAAAAGAACAACGATGGCGACGTTTTGAGGGTAAAATGATGGCTGTGACACTGTGGACACAGCAGCAGTTGAAAGAGAAGTGTTTAATATGAATCTTGGCACAGTGGCAGGCAGAGCTCGTTAAGCAGGCAGGTGTGAGCCTGGTTGCTATAGTGACTGCACCCAATGGCTCCATACACACGGACACAGACATGCACCTCACTTTTGCTCCTTAAAATGAACAGAAAAGTCAGGCCGAAACAAATCGTTCCCAAATTAAAAGTACAAGTCGTATTGACAAAATTCTTTCACCGTGAGCGACAGCAGCTTCTAGTCTACTGAATTCTCAGTTTTCATGCCTGTGGAGCTTATTATATGGACGTGGTGACAGTGGAAAGACACCATGCTCTTCTGATTTTCAAACCAACCTTCTGAGCCAATTTAACATTAGAGTCTATGGAAGAGTTGGAGGGAGGAGGCTGTGCATTGGTGACATTTATGAAAGAACCGTAACACCTAGTACAATAGTAAACACATTGGATGAAAGAGGACAGCGATGGCTACGTTTTGAGGGTAAAATCATACCTGTAGAGCAAACGCTGCGGACACAGCAGCAGTTTTAAAAAAGATTTTAAGATTAATTTTTTTGCTCCTCTCACTCTAGCAGTTGAGCTGCCTCACTCTAGCCCCAACATTCCGTCCCATACACACCCATTATAAACTCTGAAACGGGTGAAAAAACATCATGAAACTTAAACTGGAACTGAAGAAAAAGTATAATAGATATTGAAAAGATAAATACAAGTTGAATAGTTGAATGTCTTGTCTTCGTTTTAAAGTTTGAATGGTGGCTCTATGTCAACGTATGTGGAAGTAGTAAGAGTTTAAAAATGAGTAAGTTGAATGAGGATTTGAAGGGTCTCCCCATTGAAATACATTATAAATTTTTGTTGAATAAAGTTGAATAAAATTAAAAATATAAATGTTAAAAATTAGAAAATTAGAAGCAGTCATGTCCAAAATAATAGGAATCTAACGATGTTTGAATGGTTTTTCTAAGTTGAACGGTTTTGAAGGAGTAGGCTTTCAAAAAACGTACGGAAAAATAAAATATAATAACTAGAAAGTGCATTTTCTGAAGAAACTGCAGTGTGAATGCTTGAATCTGAATGTATGCACTGAAATGAATTAATTGCTGAATTTTGAGTTAAAAATATTGAATGAGATTAAAAAAAAAACAAAAAAAAAACACGTATTTAACCTGAAAACAAAGGTGCTGAACTGCTAAAAGCTGAAGGTTACACAGAAGAAGGAGTTGGAAAAAAACTGAAAATGTTTTAAATGTAAATTAGAAAACCCTAAGAAATGAGAAAAGAACATTTAGAGTCAGAAAACATCTGAATGAATATTAAAAGGTCATATTCTTTGAATCACTGAATGACTAAAATGTGATCCCTCCACTTGGACCCACACAGTTTAAAAAGTTTACATCTCTGAGCTTTGAAAGACAAGATGTTGGAAAAAGAACAACGATGGCGACGTTTTGAGGGTAAAATGATGGCTTTAACACTGTGGACACAGCAGCAGTTGAAAGAGAAGTGTTTAAGATGAATCTTGGCAGAGAGAGAGAGAGAGCTCGTTAAGCAGGCAGGTGTGAGCCTGGTTGCTATAGTGACCGCACCCAAGGGCTCCATACACACGTACACAGACATGCGCCTCACTTTTGCTGCTTAAAATGAACAGAAAAGTCAGGCCGAAACAAATCGTTCCCATATGAAAAGTACAAGTCGTATTGACAAAATTCTTTCACCGTGAGCGACAGCAATGTCTAGTCTACTGAATTCTCAGTTTTCATGCCTGTGGAGCTTATTATATGGACGTGGTGACAGTGGAAAGACACCATGCTCTTCTGATTTTCAAAAGAACCTTCTGAGCCATTTTAACATTAGAGTCTATGGAAGAGTTGGAGGGAGGAGGCTGTGCATTGGTGACATTTATGAAAGAACCATAACACCTAGGACAATAGTAAACACATTGGATGAAAGAGGACAGCGATGGCTACGTTTTGAGGGTAAAATGGTGGCTGTAGAGCAAACGCTGTGGACACAGCAGCAGTTTTAAAAAATATTTTAAGATTAATTTTTTTGCTCCTCTCACTCTAGCAGTTGAGCTCTCTCACTCTAGCCCCAACATTCCGTCCCATACACACCCATTATAAACTCTGAAACGGGTGAAAAAACATCATGAAACTTAAACTGGAACTGAAGAAAAAGTATAATAGATATTGAAAAGATAAATACAAGTTGAATAGTTGAATGTCTTGTCTTCGTTTTAAAGTTTGAATGGTGGCTCTATGTCAATGTATGTGGAAGTAGTAAGAGTTTAAAAATGAGTAAGTTGAATGAGGATTTGAAGGGTCTCCCCATTGAAATACATTATAAATTTTTGTTGAATAAAGTTGAATAAAATTAAAAATATAAATGTTAAAAATATGAAAAATAGAAGCAGTGTTGTCCAAAAGAATAGGAATCTAACGGTGTTTGAATGGTTTTTCTAAGTTGAACGGTTTTGAAGGAGTAGGCTTTCAAAAAACGTACGGAATAGATAATAATAATAAAATAGAATAATAATAAAGATTAGAATAACAATACTGTGAATGCTTTTCAAGCATTCACACTAACTAGAAAGTGCATTTTCTGAAGAAACTGCAGTGTGAATGCTTGAATCTGAATGTATGCACTGAAATGAATTAATTGCTGAATTTTGAGTTAAAAATATTGAATGAGATAAAAAAAAAAACAAAAAAAAAAACGAATTTAACCTGAAAACAAAGGTGCTGAACTGCTAAAAGCTGAAGGTTACACAGAAGAAGGAGTTGGAAAAAAACTGAAAATGTTTTAAATGTAAATTAGAAAACCCTAAGAAATGAGAAAAGAACATTTAGAGTCAGAAAACATCTGAATGAATATTAAAAGGTCATATTCTTTGAATCACTGAATGACTCAAATGTGATCCCTCCACTTTGATCCACACAGTTTAAAAAGTTTAAATGCCTGAGCTTTGAAAGATACGGTGTTGGAAAGAGAACAATAATGGCGACAATTTGAGGGTAAAATGATGGCTGTAACACTGTGGACACAGCAGCAGTTGAAAGAGAAGTGCTTAAGATGAATCTTGGTACAGTGGCAGGCAGAGCTCGTTAAGCAGGCAGGTGTGAGCCTGGTTGCTATAGTGACCGCACCCAATGGCTCCATACACACGTACACAGACATGCGCCTCACTTTTGCTGCTTAAAATGAACAGAAAAGTCAGGCCGAAACAAATCGTTCCCAAATGAAAAGTAAAAGTCGTATTGACAAAATTCTTTCACCGTGAGCGACAGCAGCTTCTAGTCTACTGAATTCTCAGTTTTCATGCCTGTGGAGTTTATTATATGGACGTGGTGACAGTGGAAAGACACCATGCTCTTCTGATTTTCAAACGAACCTTCTGAGCCATTTTAACATTAGAGTCTATGGAAGAGTTGGAGGGAGGAGGCTGTGCATTGGTGACATTTACGAAAGAACCATAACACCTAGGACAATAGTAAACACATTGGATGAAAGAGGACAGCCATGGCTACGTTTTGAGGGTAAAATCATACCTGTAGAGCAAACGCTGCGGACACAGCAGCAGTTTTAAAAAATATTTTAAGATTAATTTTTTTGCTCCTCTCACTCTAGCAGTTGAGCTGCCTCACTCTAGCCCCAACATTCCGTCCCATACACACCCATTATAAACTCTGAAACGGGTGAAAAAACATCATGAAACTTAAACTGGAACTGAAGAAAAAGTATAATAGATATTGAAAAGATAAATACAAGTTGAATAGTTGAATGTCTTGTCTTCGTTTTAAAGTTTGAATGGTGGCTCTATGTGAACGTATGTTGAAGTAGTAAGAGTTTAAAAATGAGTAAGTTGAATGAGAATTTGAAGGGTCTCCCCATTGAAATACATGGGAAATTTTTGTTGAATAAAGTTGAATAAAATTAAAAATATAAATGTTAAAAATGAGAAAAATAGAAGCAATGTTGTCCAAAATAATAGGAATCTAACGATGTTTGAATGGTTTTTCTAAGTTGAACGGTTTTGAAGGAGTAGGCTTTCAAAAAACGTACGGAATAGATAATAATAAAATAGAATAACTAGAAAGTGCATTTTCTGAAGAAACTGCAGTGTGAATGCTTGAATCTGAATGTATGCACTGAAATGAATTAATTGCTGAATTTTGAGTTAAAAATCTTGAATGAGATAAAAAACAAAACAAAAAAAAAAACCCGAATTTAACCTGAAAACAAAAGTGCTGAACTGCTAAAAGCTGAAGGTTACACAGAAGAAGAAGTTGGAAAAAAGCTGAAAATGTTTTAATTTTAAATTAGAAAAACCTAAGAAATGAGAAAAGAACATTTAGAGTCAGAAAACATCTGAAAGAATATTAAAAGGTCATATTCTTTGAATCACTGAATGACTAAAATGTGATCCCTCCACTTGGACCCACACAGTTTAAAAAGTTTACATCTCTGAGCTTTGAAAGACAAGATGTTGGAAAAAGAACAACGATGGCGACGTTTTGAGGGTAAAATGATGGCTGTGACACTGTGGACACAGCAGCAGTTGAAAGAGAAGTGTTTAATATGAATCTTGGCACAGTGGCAGGCAGAGCTCGTTAAGCAGGCAGGTGTGAGCCTGGTTGCTATAGTGACTGCACCCAATGGCTCCATACACACGACACAGACATGCACCTCACTTTTGCTGCTTAAAACGAACAGAAAAGTCAGGCCGAAACAAATCGTTCCCAAATTAAAAGTACAAGTCGTATTGACAAAATTCTTTCACCGTGAGCGACAGCAGCTTCTAGTCTACCGAATTCTCAGTTTTCATGCCTGTGGAGCTTATTATATGGACGTGGTGACAGTGGAAAGACACCATGCTCTTCTGATTTTCAAACGAACCTTCTGAGCCATTTTAACATTAGAGTCTATGGAAGAGTTGGAAGGAGGAGGCTGTGCATTGGTGACATTTATGAAAGAACCATAACACCTAGGACAATAGTAAACACATTGGATGAAAGAGGACAGCCATGGCTACGTTTTGAGGGTAAAATCATACCTGTAGAGCAAACGCTGTGGACACAGCAGCAGTTTTAAAAAAGATTTTAAGATTAATTTTTTTGCTCCTCTCACTCTAGCAGTTGAGCTGCCTCACTCTAGCCCCAACATTCCGTCCCATACACACCCATTATAAACTCTGAAACGGGTGAAAAAACATCATGAAACTTAAACTGGAACTGAAGAAAAAGTATAATAGATATTGAAAAGATAAATACAAGTTGAATAGTTGAATGTCTTGTCTTCGTTTTAAAGTTTGAATGGTGGCTCTATGTCAATGTATGTGGAAGTAGTAAGAGTTTAAAAATGAGTAAGTTGAATGAGAATTTGAAGGGTCTCCCCATTGAAATACATGGGAAATTTTTGTTGAATAAAGTTGAATAAAATTAAAAATATAAATGTTAAAAATGAGAAAATTAGAAGCAGTCATGTCCAAAATAATAGGAATCTAACGGTGTTTGAATGGTTTTTCTAAGTTGAACGGTTTTGAAGGAGTAGGCTTTCAAAAAACGTACGGAATAGATAATAATAATAAAATGGAATAATAATAAAGATTAGAAGAACAATACTGTGAATGCTTTTCAAGCATTCACACTAATAATAAAGATTCGAATAACAATACTGTGAATGCTTTTCAAGCATTCACACTAATAATAATAAAGATTCGAATAACAATACTGTGAATGCTTTTCAAGCATTCACACTAACTAGAAAGTGCATTTTCTGAAGAAACTGCAGTGTGAATGCTTGAATCTGAATGTATGCATTGAAATGAAATAATTACTGAATTTAAGTTAAAAATTTTGAATGAGATTAAAAAAAACAAAAAAAAAAACCCGAATTTAACCTGAAAACAAAAGTGCTGAACTGCTAAAAGCTGAAGGTTACACAGAAGAAGGAGTTGGAAAAAAGCTGAAAATGTTTTAATTGTAAATTAGAAAAACCTAAGAAATGAGAAAAGAACATTTAGAGTCAGAAAACATCTGAAAGAATATTAAAAGGTCATATTCTTTGAATCACTGAATGACTCAAATGTGATCCCTCCACTTGGACCCACACAGTTTAAAAAGTTTACATCTCTGAGCTTTGAAAGACAAGATGTTGGAAAAAGAACAACGATGGCGACGTTTTGAGGGTAAAATGATGGCTTTAACACTGTGGACACAGCAGCAGTTGAAAGAGAAGTGCTTAAGATGAATCTTGGCAGAGTGAGAGAGAGAGCTCGTTAAGCAGGCAGGTGTGAGCCTGGTTGCTATAGTGACCGCACCCAAGGGCTCCATACACACGGACACAGACATGCACCTCACTTTTGCTGCTTAAAATGAACAGAAAAGTCAGGCCGAAACAAATCGCTCCCAAATGAAAAGTAAAAGTCGTATTGACAAAATTCTTTCACCGTGAGCGACAGCCATGTCTAGTCTACCTAATTCTCAGTTTTCATGCCTGTGGAGTTTATTATATGGACGTGGTGACAGTGTAAAGACACCATGCTCTTCTAATTTTCAAACGAACCTTCTGAGCCATTTTAACATTAGAGTCTATGGAAGAGTTGGAGGGAGGAGGCTGTGCATTGGTGACATTTATGAAAGAACCATAACACCTAGTACAATAGTAAACACATTGGATGAAAGAGGACAGCCATGGCTACGTTTTGAGGGTAAAATCATACCTGTAGAGCAAACGCTGTGGACACAGCAGCAGTTTTAAAAAAGATTTTAAGATTAATTTTTTTGCTCCTCTCACTCTAGCAGTTGAGCTGTCTCACTCTAGCCCCAACATTCCGTCCCATACACACCCATTATAAACTCTGAAACGGGTGAAAAAACATCATGAAACTTAAACTGGAACTGAAGAAAAAGTATAATAGATATTGAAAAGATAAATACAAGTTGAATAGTTGAATGTCTTGTCTTCGTTTTAAAGTTTGAATGGTGGCTCTATGTCAATGTATGTGGAAGTAGTAAGAGTTTAAAAATGAGTAAGTTGAATGAGGATTTGAAGGGTTTCCCCATTGAAATACATTATAAATTTTTGTTGAATAAAGTTGAATAAAATTAAAAATATAAATGTTAAAAATATGAAAAGTAGAAGCACACCATTCCAAAAGAAGAGGAATCTAACGGTGTTTGAATGGTTTTTCTAAGTTGAACGGTTTTGAAGGAGATAGTCGGCGAAAAACGTACGGAATAGAAAATAATAATAAAGATTAGAAGAACAATACTGTGAATGCTTTTCAAGCATTCACACTAATAAAGATTAGAAGAACAATACTGTGAATGCTTTTCAAGCATTCACACTAATTAGAAGAACAATACTGTGAATGCTTTTCAAGCATTCACACTAATAATAAAGATTAGAAGAACAATACTGTGAATGCTTTTCAAGCATTCACACTAATTAGAAGAACAATACTGTGAATGCTTTTCAAGCATTCACACTAACTAGCTGCAGTAAAGGCCTGGCAGAACATAAAAAAGGAGGAAACCCAGCATCTGGTGATGTCCATGAGTTTAAGAGTTCACGCTGTTGTTGCCAGCATAGGGTTTTCTAGACAAATAAATAACTGTTAATAAAATGTTCATTTATAACATTTTATTATCAATCATTTATTTGTCCAGTTACTTTTGAGCCCCTGAAATGAAGGGATATTGTTAAAAATGCTTTAGTTCATCACATTTTTAATATTTTTGTTCAGCTGCATTTGAGTTGTTTGGTTAAAATTCATTGTGCTAATATACAGAACCAAAATTAGAAAAATGTTGGCTCTGTCCAAATATTTATGGGCCTAACTGTATGTATATACACATTAGTTGCAATGATACACTTTCTATTTTTTTAAAAAACAAAACAAAACCAAAAACACAAAAAAACCCTGTGTTATTTGAATCCACAAGCCAGTAAAGACTTACGAGACAACAGATACCCATCTGAATGAATAGAGGCATGCAGCTACAGCACAATAAGTTTCTCTAAAGCAGAATTTCTGAAGAGTGATAAAGCTGTAAAATGAGGCTTTATTTTTATGTGCAGCCAATTTCATAGGAGAAAGACAGGCTGTAGGGTGTATGTAAGTGGCAAAATCAAAGATTTTTTTACTTTAATCTCAAAATAAAAATAAAAACAACTAAATGAGGTAATAGCTGTAGGGCATACTGTAGATGACGGAACTGAATATTTGGTTTTATTAAATGCCTCATTTTACCAGAAAACAGATGTTTTCTGTTGAACATGTCAGGCTTTTGATATAAGTAGATGTATTAAGGTTACTTAAAATGACTGAATGTCTGTCTCTCTGTGTTAGCCCTGCGACAGATTGGCGACCTGTCCAGGGTGTACTCTGCCTCTTGCCCTATGATAGCTGGGAAAGTCTGCAGCCCTCATGACCCTGAACTGGATAGGTGGAAGGGAATGGATGCATAAATGTTAAAAAAACAAAAAAACAACAACTTTATTTAAACTTTCTGGACTTGCATGTGTAATAGTTATACATATGCAAGAGAATTCTCTCCCCAACTGGTCACAGCAGATGGCCGCCCCTCCCTGAGCCTGGTTCTGCTGGAGATTTATTCCTGTAAAAAGGGAGTTTTTCTTTCCCACTGTCGCCAAAGTGCTTGCTCATAGGGGGTCATGTGATTGCTGGGTTTTTCTCTGTATGTATTTTTGTAGGGTCTACCTTACAACATAAAGCGCCTTGAGACAACTGTTGTTGTGATTTGGTGCTGTAGAAATAAAATTGAAATTGAAGAATTTGTCAACAAACAACACTCTCCATTTGCCTTAATTGGTGACATGTTGAGTCAGAGATTATTTGTGTGCAAGGAGTGTTTTTCCAGAACCACCCATTCCAAACACAAGGTCAGCTGTGGGCTAAACGTCCTCGTGCTGCTGCTCCATTATTCCAGTTTTTCTTCTTGTAAATTTCTAACAACACGACTGGAAAGTAATCCTAAAAGGAATCTCATTATAAGATACATGAATAGTTTATTATGACTCTAATGTCTTTAGATATGAGAGACTTAAAGTCTGTTAAATGGGATGTATAATGTTATGTGCACATTAAGCATTTTAGCATCTCCTAGTGGTTAGCTTGGAGACTACCGTCAAGTGAATTTTTCTGTGGCTTGGCTTGTGCATAATTCTTTATTTTCATTGAGCATATTTCTGTTTTGTATTTTTGTAGTTTCACAAGCTCTGGGAAAGCACTGTAAGATGTACATTGGTGAAGACAAACAAGTAAACAGCCCTCAACTTTACTTCCACATCTGACTCATCATTTAACGCTTTCAGTGCCTGCTGCATATGTTTAGCTATCTGTCACTTCGTGCAACAGAACCACGCACGCAGGGGACAGAATAGGATGTATAAGAATCCTATGTGCATCTGTATTACCAGGTACAAGCTGAGTTGAATAAAATGAAAATCAAACAATCTCAGGAGCTGTCAATGACATTGTGAAGCCAGAAGTCCAAAGAAACACTTGTGGCTGTCAATACCACATTTCAGGATTGCAAGGGTGTGTTCTGCTGCAGAGGCAGAATGCTGCAGTGAAGAAGCAGTACATAATAAATGTGAAATAAAAATAATATCTTAAAAAATAATCTGACTTTTTCACATCAGGACAACAGTCAAAACTCTGTGACCCATGACAGCTAATTTTTCAGTATTTAGAAATAAAAGCTTGACCTGTAAGCATTTTGAGTGAGTGCTTATAATTACTAAGAGAATTGATTTTATCTTTAAGAGGTATGTGTAAGACAGCTGGATGAGATCTTAAAGCAGTTAAATCTTTTAGAAAGCTGAAATGTGTGGGCCGACTGTATCAAAGACCTCTTTACTGAATTCAGTAATGTCCACGGGGCATGATGGGGATTTTAATGTGATTAATGGGATCTGTTAGAGTGTGAAAGGAAATGAGCTCAAAGCTGCTGAGAGAGGGTGAGCCCACTGAAGAGGCTATTATGTCCCAGCTGACTGCCGGGGGAAATCTGGCATCAGATGTTGTCCTTTTTTTTTTTTTTTTTCCCCATTAATTAAATGAGCAAGACGTTCCTCGCACCATTCTGACCAAGGCTCAGTGATGTTACTGTAGGAAATGGGACAGTGATGGAGTATAATCTGTCAGAAAGATGTCTGAAATAATTGTACATGAGCCACCGGCAGGAGTATTGAGAACGGGCATAAGTAATAGAAGTTTATAAATCTCCTTCACATGTCAACCAAGCATTTGCTTTTAGCACGTGGCCTGAAATTCAATTTAAGACACTCGTGTTTTCAATTCAGTTTCCACCCTGATGGCCAGCAGGGTGCCAGTGGAAACTGTGGTACTGTTGGTCAAAGAGAAAGGAACAAGCTGAGGTGTTAGATGAGGTGAGAGGAGGGATTGTGTCTCAGCATCCGCTGACCCCACTCTGTGATTGTATGTGACCACTACGCTTCTGAGCGTATGCCTAGCTGCAGGGTGGCTGTAGCTCAGGAAGTACAGCAGGCCATGCCAAGTATTCTTGTGCAAGATACTAACCCCAAGTTGCTCTCCGATCCATCCATTGGAGTATGAATGTTAGCTAGGAGGCACTAAAAGCTTAGAAGAAAGTGAATGTGGGACGTTGTATAGAGCGCTTTGATTACTCTGGGAGAATAGCAAAGCGCTATATAAGAATCAGTCCATAGCTGCTTGGTTTTATTCAACTGTGGCCATGGCAGTAATTGAAACACCTGAATTCAATTATTTGGATATTTGAGTGAATCCTTTAGTGTACTTCATCACAATGGTAACCATTTAGAGCTCCTGTTGTATGTTTCTGAATGGCTGCCTGAAAAGGTAAGACAGGGAAAAAATAAATAAATCAAGGAATGAAGTATTTGGTAACATGATCAACATGGTTGTCCTGCCTTTGTAAGACTTCTCAGCTATTGTTCTCAGTGATCCATGTAGACACTGTGGTCACAGGCTTGTACACCAATCATGGCTACATGATTATACGTGATTACTGTTAAACCTTTTTCTCTTACTATACTTTTACTATAGACTGTAAACATCAACGTATGGAAACAAAACTTTTAGGAGGCACGGCTGAAGCAAGGCAGTCAGAGCACACAATGTATAAGTCACTGTGAAAATCCAAAACAAAGGATTGTTAGGATATGCAAGGGTGAGATGATTGATGGTCAGTCTTGTACGTATGCCTTTAATAGTGAATGTTGTCTGATAACATTATTAAAACCTGCTGTCTCTTTCACCTAAATGTAAAACAAGATGTACGAAAACATCTTTCACTTTCACAATTTCCTCATTTTATTTTATGCCTCCTTCTGCTAGTGTGTACAATTTAAAGTCAGGGGATCCTTATTTTCACTCATTCTTGTGGTTTGTTTTTGCTCCACACAGGGTTGGTAGATTTTTCAGGATGTGCACCCAGACAGTTTCCTTTCATGTGTAAATGTAAATTGAGCTTTACATTCTGCACCGTCTCATTATAGTGTTCTGCCTTTGCCTTTCTAGTGTTATTAGCACTGTGCTGAGTTTGGATCAAGTACACAGTGAAATACACCGCTGTGAAAGAATATTTTCCCTCTTCCTTCCTTTCATATTTATTACTCTAAAATGTTCAGATCATCAAATGAACTTTAATATTATAGCGTATGGCAGATTTAATTTCATGAAAATCTTCAGGTATTTTACTAGCTTAGAGTAAAGAGGTTTTACTGTATATATTAAGCAAATGTTTTTTTAATGGAGGGGCTGTTTTTTTTTTTGTTTTTTTTTTTTTTTTTTACACATGGGAGTCTGAGTACAAGCCTCAAGTGGGAACCTGAGAAACTATCAGTTCTGTAATTGCTTCATTTTTCAGCACTAGTGGTTGCCACTTCAAGAGTTTCACCCACCACAAGGGACCAGAATCTGCCAATTTCCAGAATTCTTGATCGTTGACTGGCAGATCAGCCTCACGCAATCAGGCAGGCAAATCAAGCATGTGAGTGTGGAAAGGACACTCACAGCCACATGGTAACCCACTAAGGCTACATCCACACTAGCCCAGATAGATTTGAAAACAGCGTTTTCGTCTGAAAACGGTACACGTCCACACTAGTGTTTTCAATCATTTTCACAGAGTTGTGTGTCCACATTGAAACGACCAAAAACGCTTTTGGGCTTTTTTTTGTTCACCAATTCTGCTTTTTGTTTTTGTGTTAAAAATTAAAAGACAATTAAGATTGCATGTATCCTTGTTACAATAAGGATTTATTGATGAAAAAAAATGTGGGACATACAGTGGGGCAAAAAAGTATTTAGTCAGCCACCGATTGTGCAAGTTCCCCCACTTAAAATGATGACAGAGGTCAGTAATTTGCACCAGAGGTACACTTCAACTGTGAGAGACAGAATGTGGAAAAAAAAAATCCATGAATCCACATGGTAGGATTTGTAAAGAATTTATTCGTAAATTAGGGTGGAAAATAAGTATTTGGTCAATAACAAAAATACAACTCAATACTTTGTAACATAACCTTTGTTGGCAATAACAGAGGTCAAACGTTTACTATAGGTCTTTACCAGGTTTGCACACACAGTAGCTGGTATTTTGACCCATTCCTCCATGCAGATCTTCTCGAGAGCAGTGATGTTTTGGGGCTGTCGCCGAGCAACACGGACTTTCAACTCCCGCCACAGATTTTCTATGGGGTTGAGGTCTGGAGACTGGCTAGGCCACTCCAGGACTTTCAAATGCTTCTTACGGAGCCACTCCTTTGTTGCCCGGGCGGTGTGTTTTGGATCATTGTCATGTTGGAAGACCCAGCCTCGTTTCATCTTCAAAGTTCTCACTGATGGAAGGAGGTTTTGGCTCAAAATCTCACGATACATGGCCCCATTCATTCTGTCCTTAACACGGATCAGTCGTCCTGTCCCCTTGGCAGAAAAACAGCCCCATAGCATGATGTTTCCACCCCCATGCTTCACAGTAGGTATGGTGTTCTTGGGATGCAACTCAGTATTCTTCTTCCTCCAAACACGACGAGTTGAGTTTATACCAAAAAGTTCTACTTTGGTTTCATCTGACCACATGACATTCTCCCAATCCTCTGCTGTATCATCCATGTGCTCTCTGGCAAACTTCAGACGGGCCTGGACATGCACTGGCTTCAGCAGCGGAACACGTCTGGCACTGCGGGATTTGATTCCCTGCCGTTGTAGTGTGTTACTGATGGTGACCTTTGTTACTTTGGTCCCAGCTCTCTGCAGGTCATTCACCAGGTCCCCCTGTGTGGTTCTGGGATCTTTGCTCACCGTTCTCATGATCATTTTGACCCCACGGGATGAGATCTTGCGTGGAGCCCCAGATCGAGGGAGATTATCAGTGGTCTTGTATGTCTTCCATTTTCTGATGATTGCTCCCACAGTTGATTTTTTTCACACCAAGCTGCTTGCCTATTGTAGATTCACTCTTCCCAGTCTGGTGCAGGTCTACAATACTTTTCCTGGTGTCCTTCGAAAGCTCTTTGGTCTTGGCCATGGCGGAGTTTGGAGTCTGAATGTTTGAGGCTGTGGACAGGTGTCTTTTATACAGATGATGAGTTCAAACAGGTGCCATTCATACAGGTAACGAGTGGGGGACAGAAAAGCTTCTTACAGAAGACGTTACAGGTCTGTGAGAGCCAGAGATTTTCCTTGTTTGAGGTGACCAAATACTTATTTTCCACCCTGATTTACGAATAAATTCTTTACAAATCCTACCATGTGGATTCATGGATTTTTTTTTCACATTCTGTCTCTCACAGTTGAAGTGTACCTCTGGTGCAAATTACTGACCTCTGTCATCATTTTAAGTGGGGGAACTTGCACAATCGGTGGCTGACTAAATACTTTTTTGCCCCACTGTAGTATCTCAGGCCATTAAATATGCTCATGTGTTTCCCTTTTTAATAACCCTTACCTATATTGAGACAACAGTGCTTTTTTCCATCTTTATCACATCCGATTCCTGAGTTGAGTCACAGGATATTCTTTTCCTTCCTACTCTGTTTGGCCACTAAATTGAGGTCTTCCACCCAAGCATTTTCATGAATACTGTCTGCATATATTTACATTGTCACCCCAACAGTCCTTGGTGTTGGTGTATGATTGTTTTTTTTCTTCTTTTTGTGTTGTTTTTTTAGTCCCTCTGGTAGGTGGAGGACTATCTCTGAATGTTAAAAAAGCATCTGAAGCTAAAGTTTAGACATTTTTCAGTTCCAACTCCTCCCAAGCTCCATACTGCTGCCTCAGATGAACTGTCAGCCAAAAACAGGCTGCAGCGCAGGGCTTTAATGGAGGACTGGAATAAAGAAGAAAGAAAGAAAAGGTATATGGAGTTGAAGATGCAAGGAGAAGTAAATGAGGTGGAATATTTGTGTTTGAACTGAAACATGATGGTGTCATTATGAAGACTGCTCATTTATTTTTTCATTTAGAGGCAGTGTTGCATGGTAATGTGTTATACAGGAATGACAATATATCTGCCTGGAACGTGCAGCATAACAAACGATGTTCTACTTTCATCATATAATAGTTATATTCTTTGATGGTTTGTGGTTGAGTGTTGGCAACTTGATTTGCTGATTAGGCATTTTGACATTGTTTTATGGTTAAATGTTTAACTTACTGATTGCCATTGTCACAGTCTTGTGTAATTTGAGCAGCAGTCTTGCATGTTAATGCATGAGCAGTGCCAGAAGTCTGTAGATGTTAATAAAGACTAATTTGTTTTGAGTTAGCAGACACTGGCAGGAATAAGAATGACCACAAAAACAAACTTAACTGAGCTGAAAAAGCATATAAGACAGTCCAGAAGAACTCAAAGTCCAATAGACAAATGAAACAGAAATCCAGACGAGGACTGTGAGGCAAAGCCAGGACTAAAAAGGACACGGGGAAGTAACTGGGGACAGGTGGAACCAGCAGAGATGGGCTGTATACAGAAAAAGTGAAGTTACAGTTGAATATTTAGGTATTGTGCCGTTTGATGTTGCACTTCGTAGATAGTCCCTGTCCAACTAACATACAGCCAATTTCACACAGACACCAATCTTATGTGTCTCAAAAAAGAGCTTGTACTTTGCTGTATGCCTCATTAATTTAGAGTTGGAATGAGTTGCCTGTTTAATAAGGGACGTTAGACCAGATTAATCTGTCTCGTGCTGCCTGTTTGATATTCTTTAATAAATGCTGATAGACTCTTTCTGTACATCTTCACCTCTTTGCACTCCTTCCTGGCTGAAGAATTGTAAAATATTACTTTTGTATTTGTCACCCAAATATTTTCCATTTGCTGACAATGAAAATTGCTGGAGGAATTTCTTTCAGAGCCATTTATCAAGCAAAAGTAGGAAAACATTATGACAACCCCTCAAGACACAAAAGTTTGTGTTGTCGGGTTCAAAAAGTAAAAGTACTCCTGCAGAAAAATATTCCCCATTAGTCACATTAGTCTATTTGCAGAAGTTTGAAACTGAGCCCATTTTAAATACTTTATATTCTCTTTAAGCTTCAGTAGGGTAGGACTATTTAGCTCAGAAAAAGACCTAAATCTTAATTTTAAAAAGAATAAATGTATTTCTAACATTTTTAAAATCACATCTGAATTAATAGGTTTAAGCATTGTGTGACATTGATAAGTGTGAATATGGAATTATAAACAAATACAAGATGTTGTATTTGGAAACCACCTTATTTGTTTAAATTGACTGTTTTATAAAGAAGGATTTAGCAGGAGCTGATGGTTTCCCTGCACCATCAAGGCTTTTCTTGCTGATGTGCCTTTCACACTACTCCCAACTCATCTTCATCACACATGTTGACCAAGATGGTTAGTACAAAGAAAGCTGAGGTATCAGTGTGTGCTTGTTTAATTGCTAGTCCTAGTTCTGTTCTGGCAACTGATCTCAGAACAGTGAAAGCAGAGGCATCATCTCAGTTTCCCATTAATTCCCCATCAAAGAGGGGAACTGATCAGAGATTTGTCCACCATGCACACACCATGCACAAACAGCCACAGTTTGCATTTGAACTTGAAAAGTTAAAGCCATTCTTAACGGGATATGGACACGCACCTGAATCTGGCCAAAAGCAGAGTCGAGACTGCTTGCACTGTTAATAGTCAACTGCAGCCACAAGTTGGTGGATGATCTGATATCCTCGTGTTGGTGTTGTTCCCAGACCATCATGAAAATGTTGTTCCAGGTTC
This sequence comes from Maylandia zebra, assembly GCF_041146795.1. NCBI lineage: Eukaryota > Metazoa > Chordata > Actinopteri > Cichliformes > Cichlidae > Maylandia > Maylandia zebra. The sequence continues at coordinate 49,193,895 of NC_135169.1, forward strand.
AACATTGCAAGTGACCAATCACATTGTTGTGATGTTATTCCTTTGCGCGCCAAGCCATTCGTGCATTTATGAAATTCCAATGTTGCAAGGACAATATCAATTCTGCTTCCTGTTTATTAAAGGGTTACAGTTAGGGTTAGGGTCAGGGTCTGTTGATCGGCGGACAGAGGCGGTTTCACGCAGCTTAAGTACAGTTTTTTGTTTTACGCCGGTTTTTCCCGAAGTCGCAAAACTATGACGTCACAACATTCTGATTGGTCACTTGCAATGTTGATCCTGGAACAACATTTAGTATGATGATCTGGGAACAACACCAACACGAGGATATCAGATCAACCCAAGTTGGCAATGATTTGAAGGATAGATGCAAAAAGGTGAGGGGCTGTGGGACAGAATGCTGTTTGAGATGAAAGGAGAGAGACTGTGTTACTGTTACGCCCCGTCCCCTTTAGCCCGGGATAGCCACTGGCCAGAGGTGCAACCTTTTCTCGGAATAGTGGAAGAACACGGGAAAAGAGTGTAACCGCGCATAAACCAGTCACTGGAAGGCTCACGGGGTTTATTTCACCAAGCCAAGCAAAATACTTGCAGCACACAGCTGAGCCGGGAAGCTAAAAGCTTCGGAGTCTCCGAGGCCAAAATAACAAACAAAAACCCTCCCCCATTCTAGTAACAAAACACCAGGGAGGTCAGGTGTCGTATTTTCTTTTTCTTGATCAGGGAAGTAATACCCCAACCTCCCTGGCTTTCCATGAAACGGGAGAAAACTGGTCAAACAAAAATGGCGGAGAACCCCCTACCTGCTTCCACGGCAGTCCCCCGCGATCTCAATATCCCAAACAGCAGAGGGGCACAGAAACACTATCACACACGCCGCTCAGAGCCTCCAGAAGTCCGCTCAACCTTTCCGAGCTGCCGTAGCGCGTCGCAGGGAAGGGGGGGCTAGCGTGTGAGACACGGCCGTTTTGATCCCGTGGCTAACGAGCCGTAACGCTACTCAGCTGCGTCACCCAGAACCCGAAAGACGTGACAGGAAGGGGGAAAGGGAAACAACAGCATTCTCCCACAGGGAGCGTCTCCTAGCCATATCAACAACCGTAACAGCTGCATTTGAACTAATGTCAATTTTTAGATTTCACAAGACAAGCACTGCTTGCCTTGTTTGCTATTGTTCTGTCTACATTATTGTTTGAACTTACACACGGATTCAGTATGTTGCTCAAGGATACAAATGCAATACAATTACATTTTCCACACTTGGCCAGGCAGGCTTGGCTAACCTTTGTCCCTTAATAAATAAAAGAAGAAGAATTCTTTATATACAAACATTGTCTCTTCCCATTCCCAGAGTAACAAATACGGCTGTATTTAATAAGCTGCTTAACACTTTTTGCACCAATCTCACACTGTGGTACAATAGGTGTGCTGGCATTGCCATAAATAGCAAAAGACTCAAGAGTCTCTTATAAGACCATACCATGTGTCCTGTTTAAAAGCTTTGTGTTTACAAGTGTTTAAGTTGTTAAGTCTTTTATTGCTCACAGTTCTGTTGGATTCAAAAATCGAACTTTTTTTTACTTTCAGGGAAGCATTAGTGGTTTTCAGGTCACAATGTTAATTCTGCACAGTAAAAAAATTAAGCTAAAAGGTACCCAGTCCTTTCAAATGTGTCACCATGGGTCCTGAGACAGCATCCGTCCATAATCAGCACTGTGGCAATTTGCAGAAAGCTGCTGAGTGACTCAGAAAGAGTACCTTTATGAATATGAAGATCAGCATATGGCTTTCAATATTGCTATTACTTGGAACCACCACCATAAATCTAAGGGTAATTGAGCTTGAGTGTTTTTCATAAACAAGATGGAAGCGTGTCAGTGATTATAGACACACCTTCTTGGCTTCGTCTCCAAATGTTATGTTAATGTAATCACTAATAGAGAGAAAGTGCTGAATTGCTCTTTGATCCTTCATTACAGTCTTTCATGAGTGATGAAACCATTTTCATCAGAGTCTCAAGAGCTTTGTCAGATACACCTAACGGTATTCTACACTCCAGGAAACAGTGTTCAGTGGGTAGAACCCTTATTCGTCATCTCCCCCGTTTTCTGTTGAGTTTTTTCCTCACTCTCTACATTTGTATTTATCCGATTATGTTCCCTGGCTTGCTGCAAATCACTGTCAAAGTTCTATGAATTACACTTGCTTCTGTTACTGATTTATCTATTCTCACTCTCCTTTCTTTTCTTTATTCAGTTTCTTTTTTCTGTCTTCTCTCCATCTGTCATTACTTGCTTTCATTTTCTTTGTCAGTCATTTCTCTTGTATTCATTATCTGTCATTATTACCTTATTTTCTCTTTTCTTTCTCTGAGCTTACTTTGTTATTCCATCCCCTTTATTCTCTTTATTCAGTTTCCTTCTTTTACGCTTCTTTTCTCTTGTTTCACTCCCAAGAGCACTAATTTTTCTGTTTCATTCTCTAGGATGTTCAGATAGTGAGCACAGATGAGAACCAGGTCTTCCTCGCCCTCCAGGAGTGGTACCAGTCAGACACATACAACCTGTACCAGTCAGATCCCGAAGGCATCTACTACTCCATCGTCCTGGAAAATGTTCGCAGCACCAAGCAGCCAGAAGAGAATGTTCTCATTGACATTCTGGAGGTAAGATGGGGTTGTAATTTTAAAGCACAAAGACTCAAAACACTTTAAAAGTGATTTACTTGTCAAATTGCTATTATTTCTCTAATGAAATAACATCCAAAGCCTGGGCAACTGTATTATAATACACAATCAGTACAAGAAAAACAGAGAATATTGTTAACCATATCCTTGCGCATGTTCATTGACCTGAACATGCGCAAAGTTTAAAGTAGAAAAGAGTAATGTGAATGTTAGGAAGCACTTTAACTTTTTGTTGTGAGAAACGAGTGGGGCGATGGTGGCTCAAGAGTTGGGAGTTCGCCTTGGAAGGTTGCTGGTTCGAGCCCCGGCTTGGACAGTCTCGGTTGTTGTGTCCTTGGGCAAGACACTTCACCCGTTGCCTACTGGTCGTGGTCAGAGGGCCCGGTGGCGCCAGTGTCCGGCAGCCTTGCCTCTGTCAGTGCGCCCCAGGGTGGCTGTGGCTACAATGTAGCTTGCCATCACCAGTGTGTGAATATGTGTGTGAATGGGTGGATGACTGGATGTGTAAAGCACTTTGGGGTCCTTAAGGGACTAGTAAAGCGCTATATAAATACAGGCCATTTTCTAAGTAGTTTCTTACTTCAAACGTCTCTATGTTGTTTTCTTTCTAAACTAAACACCAGTTTCTTGACTCTGAATCTTAATACATGTTTTAAAGTCTTCTGTTTTTATATGTGTCCCTTATGAGGAAGTCAGGCTAAAAAGTTGTTATAGTTCCACAAAACAGTATTAAAATAAAGAGTTTTGTAAGCAGACCTGTGGGTTTAAGAGGGAAATAGGGAGAAAAAATGACAAAATGTAAAAACTATTTTTATGACAGAAAATTCCTGTTGATTGCAGAAGGGGTACACTGTGTCCTTATAACCCACCCATTAATGCACCCCGTTTGGATCTTTTAATCAAACTGTTTTCCAGCCCAGGTCATGGTGGTGGCAGGCAAAGCTACAAAGCTTAGGAAGCTGGGTCATTTTTCCTGGACAGCTCTTCTAACCCATATTGAGTGATCAGGGGACATACAGGGAGTGCAGAATTATTAGGCAAGTTGTATTTTTGAGGAATGATTTTATTATTGAACAACAACCATGTTCTCAATGAACCCAAAAAACTCATTAATATCAAAGCTGAATGTTTTTGGAAGTAGTTTTTAGTTTTAGCTATTTTAGGGGGATATCTGTGTGCAGGTAACTATTACTGTGCATAATTATTAGGCAACTTAACAAAAACAAATATATACCCATTTCAATTATTTATTTTTACCATCCATCCATCCATTCGCTTCTGCTTATCCTTTTCAGGGTCGCGGGGGGCGCTGGAGCCTATCCCAGCTGTCATAGCCAGTCTGTTGCAGGGCCAACACACAGGGACAGACAACCATTCGCACTCACATTCACTTGCACATTCACACCTAGTGGCAATTTGGATTTATCAATTAACCTATCCCCACAACCTTCATGTCTTTGGACGGTGGGAGGAAGCCGGAGTACCCGGAGGGAACCCACGCAAACACGGGGAGAACATGCAAACTCCACACAGAAATGATGTTGGAATTGAACTCAGGACCTTCTTGCTGTGCGGCAACAGTGCTAACCACCGTGCCACCGTGCTGCCTTTATTTATTTTTACCAGTGAAACCAATATAACATCTCCACGTTCACAAATATACATTTCTGACATTCAAAAACAAAACAAAAACAAATCAGCGACCAATATAGCCACCTTTCTTTGCAAGGACACTCAAAAGCCTGCCATCCATGGATTCTGTCAGTGTTTTGATCTGTTCACCATCAACATTGCGTGCAGCAGCAACCACAGCCTCCCAGACACTGTTCAGAGAGGTGTACTGTTTTCCCTCCTTGTAAATCTCACATTTGATGATGGACCACAGGTTCTCAATGGGGTTCAGATCAGGTGAACAAGGTGGCCATGTCATTAGTTTTTCTTCTTTTATACCCTTTCTTGCCAGCCACGCTGTGGAGTACTTGGACGCGTGTGATGGAGCATTGTCCTGCATGAAAATCATGTTTTTCTTGAAGGATGCAGACTTCTTCCTGTACCACTGCTTGAAGAAGGTGTCTTCCAGAAACTGGCAGTAGGACTGGGAGTTGAGCTTGACTCCATCCTCAACCCGAAAAGGCCCCACAAGCTCATCTTTGATGATACCAGCCCAAACCAGTACTCCACCTCCACCTTGCTGGTGTCTGAGTCGGACTGGAGCTCTCTGCCCTTTACCAATCCAGCCACGGGCCCATCCATCTGGCCATCAAGACTCACTCTCATTTCATCAGTCCATAAAACCTTAGAAAAACCAGTCTTGAGATATTTCTTGGCCCAGTCTTGACGTTTCAGCTTGTGTGTCTTGTTCAGTGGTGGTCGTCTTGGCCATGTCTCTGAATATTGCACACCTTGTGCTTTTGGGCACTCCAGTGATATTGCAGCTCTGAAATATGGCCAAACTGGTGGCAAGTGGCATCTTGGCAGCTGCACGCTTGACTTTTCTCAGTTCATGGGCAGTTATTTGGCGCCTTGGTTTTTCCACACGCTTCTTGCGACCCTGTTGACTATTTTGAATGAAACGCTTGATTGTTCGATGATCACGCTTCAGAAGCTTTGCAATTTTGAGACTGCTGCATCCCTCTGCAAGATATCTCACTATTTTTGACTTTTCTGAGCCTGTCAAGTCCTTCTTTTGACCCATTTTGCCAAAGGAAAGGACGTTGCCTAATAATTATGCACACCTGATATAGGGTGTTGATGTCATTAGACCACACCCCTTCTCATTATAGAGTTGCACATCACCTAATATGCTTAATTGGTAGTAGGCTTTCGAGCCTATACAGCTTGGAGTAAGACAACATGCATGAAGAGGATGATGTGGACAAAATACTCATTTGCCTAATAATTCTGCACTCCCTGTATAAACCCAAGTTAAACGTTAATTCCTTACTCTTCTCCACATTAAGCATGCCAGGAAAACTTTCACATTACAAGGCAGCTATGCTATGCATTTGTTCATTTGTGTATGTCCTGAGTCTTTTGCCAATTTCTCCAGATAAATGGGCACAGAAGACGTGACACAAAGGGTGGAGGAAGAAAGAGAGAGGGAGCGTTAGAGGGGAAAGAATAGGCAGTGGATCATCTCCTCCTTCCCATGTGTCATCCCTTGCTCTGGGCTGCGCTTTCGTCACAGGCTGTAGATATAGATAGAGAGGTGAACAATATATGTGGGATGAATAAAGACAGATTGAAGCAGAAGGACTATAAAATACAGACAGGAAGAGGTTTGAAGCCAGACGTACAAAGAGAATACAGGCAGGCTTATGTACTTTGATTTAAACGATTTGTTTCTCTTGTGTGGACATCAGTGCCACTGAGAGCTGAGGAAGGCTATAGAAGCAGACATATCTGATATGCTGCCTGGCTTGGTCTAAATGTTTTTGTTCATTATTGTTTCAGTCTTTTATATTTTATCTTCAGAACCTAAAGCTAACAATATCACAGCCACAAAAACTATGCAGTAGATATTGATTTCTGTGAATTAAACTTTAACAGTCCAGTGGTTTAAACCTTAATGATGGTTAAACGGCATATTCTATTTGATATTATGACTCAGACTCTGGAATTCAAAGTTACGTTAAATTCCAGTTTTAGATTCCTTTATCTAGATTACAACATAAAACCAGTACCGGTAATATTAAAAACTGAACTAGCACACATAAAAAAGCAATAAATCAAAGTGTTAATGTCTATAGCTTCTGTTCCTTGTAGGACATCAATGAGGTAAAACACATACTGTATATTGTGGGTTATCACACCCCTGCATGCCCTGGCCAAAGACACCTGTATTCACACCTTTAAGGCAGATGATGTGATGACATATGCACAGCTCTTCCCACACTTACACAACCCTGTCATCGCAGTCATCCCTCAGTTTTGTAGCTGCCCTTCACTGAGCTATGCTACACAGAGGAGTATCCTGAAAGTCTACCTCATTCTGCTCCTTGAGGGAACAGAAGTTACAGACATCACACTTTGTTCCTTTTCAGTCATTTTACTTGGTACAACACATATAGTGTGGGAAATATATACAGGCCCCGGAAAGCAGCCACCAGACCTAAGTGGGACCTAGTGCATTGTAGACTAAGCAGAAAGGACAAAATAAGGTAATGAAGGAGCGATCACTTCTAAGTGATAGAATTGAACATGTTTGCAGCATAAATATCATCCACAATGACCCCTTTAAAAAGAGCCCCTGAATTTCCCAATTCTCATTCATTACCTCATATTCAATTCAGCGTTATTTATTTAGCCCCAAATCATCAGTCGCCTCAAGGTGTATTCTATTATAAGACCGGGCAACATAACAGAATAAATACCTAAAATAATACAATAATAATAAATAAAATGTGCTCTCACACCCAGAGGCAAAGAGAGACTCTTGGAGCGTTATGCCAGTAAGCCTTCATAATCCACTGGGAGAGCTTCTGTTTAGAAAGAGCTCTACTACTGACTGGATTAGCAAAGCAGGCAATCAACTGGTCAGATAAACACACATTCTGAGTGCAGTCAATGTATATATTCAGTACTCACACCAGACACAGAAAAAGCAGCCTCCTCTGCTCCTCAGAAGCCAAAGGAAGGAGGCAGAAACTCAGAAGCTCAAATTTCAGAGAGCTACAAGCCACAGGAATAACCTTAGGTAAATGTTACATTCATACATAGTATAACTCTGAGGCCAACAGAAAACTGTGTTCAAGAAGGCAAAGCATGAATGTCACCAACTGGCTTTGTAGAACCCAAAGCAAGAAGCAACGTAGTCTTATATGAAAGGAACTTCATATATACAGACTTAAAGATTCAGTTGGTGCACTGTATACCTGCTGTGACCCCCATTAAAGCAATTATGATTAGCACATATAGATGTCAAAAAAATTTAATGATAGAAAAGGTAAGACCTTTATCCAGCAGTCCCTGCAGGAATTTTAAAACATCCACAATAGAGCACTGGAATGGGAGAATGCGTCGGTTTTGGCTCCATTGCTCAAAGTTCTGTTGTTTGTATGCATACAAGCCTCTAGTATATGAAGCTCCAGCACTCTAAATTTTTGCCGCCACATGTGGGTGAAGACCTGGTTACCAAGTTTGACCTCTCAACAGGCAAGTATGCAGCTGCCATAGTTCTGAGCATGGATGAATCACCTCCCCTCCCACCTGAGAGAGGAGGTCCTGCAGAGAGGACGGCCTCACTGCCAACACACTGATTATCTCTGCATACCACAGCTTTGCTGGTCACCAAGGGGCCACTAGAATCTGAGAGAGGCACTGCTGAGACACTCTTTCTTGAATTACTGGTATCATTTCCTTTGGGGGAAAGGCATACAGGAACATGTCAAGGAACATGCGCTATCGCATTCATCCCCAGAGGTGCAATAATAGTTGGTTATGGAGAAGTAGGGGCAGTGAGCAAAGAAAAAAGATCTACTTCCACTACACCAAAAAGATCCTGCGAGATATCCCATACCACATGTGTTCTACTGAGTGACTCAGCTGGAAGAGAACATTCCCTTTGCTTGTTGAACTACATACAAGGGTTTGGCTAATACAGCCTAATTTGTTTTACATGACCTCTAGCTTAGTATTAGCCAATGTTAAGCTGCTGTCAGTCAGCTGATTGAATTTACAACTTTGTCTTTATTTTAGCATCTGTGTCACATTTTGTTTTAGTAGTTAACATAAATTCTTGTTCTGTGAGAGGTAGCAAGAATAAAAGGAAAGCCCATAAAGTTGATTCTGTTCATCTGGACGTAATTTTTTCAGTGGGAAAAATGTTTCCTCGCACATCCAAGTGATTCTTGCTTCCCTGGCTGCTGTATCCGTGGGGATTGTGTTCACTCTGTGTTGTATAGCCCTGATGACACCCAGTTTGTGCTCCAGTGGATGATAATGATCAAATCTTACATACTGGTATGTGTTGGTTTACAGTAAACATGATCATCCAGAATCAGTTTTGGGGGATTTCCTTACCTGGATGATTGAGCATGCATCAACACAATGAAAGGAAAGATTTGTAAGAGGGTACTGAGACCTAGTATGATGTATGTTTTGGAGATGGTGACATTAATAAAAAGACAGGAGGCAGAGATAGAGATGGTAGAATATATTAAGATTGTCATTCGGGGTGACCTTCTAGGGATAGGATGAGATGATCTGCTGCGGTAACCCCTATAGCAGGTGTAGGGGAACTCCAGGCCTCGACAGCCAGTGTCCTGCAGGTTTTAGATGTGTCCTTGACCCAACACAGCTAATTTAAATGGTTAAATTACCTCCTCAACATGTCTTGAAGTTCTCCAGAGGCCAAGTAATGAACCGGCCCTTGAGGCCTGGAGTTCCCCCACCCCTGCCCTAGAGGGAGCAGCTGACAGAAGATTAAGCAGTAGTTACATATATACCACATTTTTTTTCAAAATGACTTGCATCATGTTCAAAGATTTCTTTAAAAGGGCAACAGAAATAACTTTTTGCAAAATTAACCCAAGCTATGAAAAATCTATCTCATTCTGTCAGGTACGTGGAATCAAAGGAGTCTTCTTGGCAAACCAGAAAATTGATGGAAGAGTGGCAACTGTAATAACTTACAACAAAGGACGTGACTGGGAACCCTTGGCCCCACCTACCACTGACATGAATGGCAAACCTGTCAGTTGCAAAGCGGTAAGCATCCATCTAACCAAACTAGTCTGTACTCAATACAGATTTTTACAGAGTACGTTAGTACTGCACATAGTCATGCATATTGTACATAGTAGTAGTAGACACTTGGCTTAGACTTTGTATCTATAAACTGAAGTGCAGATGCAATCTTGCACAAGCAGCAATCAATCAGACTGTTCAGACCTGTTGACTAGGTTGTTCAGAGTGTAAGCATAAAGTAAGCGAAGGAAGGATGAGTGTTGTACATTGAAGGATGTGTTTGAGATGCCCTCCTAGCTTTGCCATCCATCTTGTCAAAGTTGCTGCTGTAGGGGTAGGCTAGTCAGCAAAGAGCAATGAGTCACCCGCAGTCTGATATCCATACATCATACCTCGCAGGGAGATAGAGGGGGTGTGAGTCTGTTCTTTTATTTGAACCATCGCTTCAGTCAGCTGACACATCTGGAGGTAGGACACAGATATCAGTTTGAGACTCATTTACCATCTCTGAGCCGTGGTTGGTCGCTCTGATATTGACCTCTCTTCCCTTTAGCCTCTTCCATACCTCAACAGAATTACCTTGCCTGGATTCCAGTTATTACATCTATCAGTCAGAGAGGCGGCTTTATTTCAAAAGCTGACATCACATGTATTGCCTCACTGACATCACAACTCACAGAGATAGACAAAGCCAGATAGCAGATGTACTATCTACTATCTATATGTCAGTGTAACAGGCACGTGCTGTCAGCTGTAGCCATTACCTGACAGAGACTGGTTAAGAGAAATGACCTCTATACACAGGAGAGGTTTATCGTTTCGGAATGCGGTGTGTTGTAGTTTGCGTGCTCCACGAAGCACCACAAAGAAATGTGCAGATGCTAAAAGATTTTTATATATTTACTGAGCAATTCTGCACAAAGCACATATAGCCAGACACTGGCAAAATTACATAGGGTATAAAAGGTTAATTTGTTCCCATTCTTAAACCCCATTCCTATAAAACTCCTACCATTAATGATTGCGTCGATCTTAAATGTGATCAGTGTAACATGCTACATGCCACAGGCTTTTAAGGTGGCAAAAATTAAACCATTACTTAAAAAGCCAGCACTTGCTGTTTTAGTTAATTATAGGCCAATCGCCAGCCTTCTTTTTATTTCAGAAATTCTTGAAAGAGTAGTTGTAAAACAGCTAGTTGTAGGTACAGTTGGTACAGGTAAAGTCAGACACACTAACATTTTTTAAAACAGTGTTTAGACAAACAGCACTACACCTCTGATGGTACTTAACTTACACTGCTGAAGAATACGTCCTGTGCTACCTAACCAACAATTTGTCTTCACTGCTTTGGAATCTATGAGAAAGCATACTGAAAACCCTATTTTGGAATGAGCCAAAGTGATGTAATATACTGTTTGTAATTCATAAAACAGAGATGGATCTTGGTGAGTAATGATCTGATGCAACCAACAAGTCTTCAGGTTCTTATAGATCAAACTTGCTTTCCAGCTATTTGCAAACACTGGTTTTTGATATATTATCAGAAACAGTTCATGACAATCTTTTGTGCAAAACAATACATTTCTATTGAAACTGCAGTCAACATCCTCGGCATTAGGGTTTGAAGCAACAAGTGGAAATGTAATTCATAAAATGCCTAACGTTTGCACTGGTGACTCTCCACTCTGATTCTCATATTTGAAATGAATTATCATTCATTAAATATCTGTCACAAATACAGTTTGATTAACAGAACTAAAACCCTTTTGAACTGCGATTAGTTTGCAGTGGGATAATCAGGTATCTGTCGTAAGACTCATTAAATATTGCTGAGCGAGTGCTCCGGTATTCAGTAGACCCACTATTTTACTCTAAGTACTTTGGGCCACATTGAACATTGTTTTGGTGGGTGGATCTGAGTGCTTCCTAAGTTCTTTCTACATGTGTCTCCTCTGCAGCCGGACTGTCACCTCCACCTCCACTTGCGCTGGGCAGACAACCCCTATGTGTCTGGGACTGTCCACACCAAAGACTCTGCTCCCGGTCTTATTATGGGTGCTGGTAAGTAAACCTATTTTTATTTATGTAATTTTTTATGAGCTTCCTCCACTTGTTTTCACTTTATGTAACTTGTTTCTTGAATGTTCTAGAGGGGTTGGCTGTGTCTTTGTAGATTTAGAGGAAGTGTATGATAGGGTGCTGAGAGGAAGTTGGGATTTGCAGAGAAGTATGTGAGGGTGGTGCAGGAGATGTATGAGGACAGCAAAACAATGGCAAAATGTGTCATAGGAATTACAGAGGGGTTCAAGGTGGCTGTGGTATTAAATCCAGGATCAGCTGTGTGCCCCTTCTTGTTTTCTGTGGTGATTGAGGTCTGAGTCAGGTTGGGGTCTGGCAGGAGTCTCTGTGGACTACGATGTTTGCAGACAACATTTTGATCTATAGTGAGAGTAGGGAGCAGGTTTTCATTGAGAGTAACCAGGATAAACAAGATTAGAAATGAGTACCGTATTTTCCGGACTACAAAGCGCACCTGAATATTAGCTGCACAAGCTAAAATCAGGGGAAAATTCTGTTTTGTACATACATTAGCCGCACCTGACTGAAAGGCGCAGGTGTTTTAATGTTTACTTACCATATGTAAGAGAATATGCACAAAGGGGATTATCAGGAAAGAGATGGCTGTTTGGGAACACATCCCTTTGATTAATATATACAAGTACAGGTAATTACAAGTACGAAACATGTACTGTGCTTTATAAACGAGTAACAAATGTAGTGTATAACAATGACCTACAGCACACCAGAAAAATAGATTTGGCCTACCTTTTAGGCTCAGGTGCAGTGACACAGCTTTAACAAGAAGAAAAGTCAGTCATTCACCACCATCTTTCTCTTCTTCCTGCGCACTAAAACCACCAAAGTCCTCTTCTCCAGTGTCGGAAACAAACAGGCTTAGGATGGCTTCGTCATCCACTCTCCGCTTCTCTCCTTCGTTGTCGCTTTCAAAACCAAAGAAATCCTCGTTGTCAGTGTCGGAGTTGAACACCCTCTGAAGGGCCATGGCGGTGTCCCCCTCTCCATCACGCAGCAGTCCAGCCCTTCAAAATCTGTTGGTGATCGTGGATGTTTTCACACTTCTCCATGCTGTCAGAATCCACTGACAGCCTTGGGCAAAACTTGCTCTTCGCATGCAACCAGTTTTGGTGAATGATTTATCGCCGCTCATCATCCACGCCTCCCACTGAACGCGTAGTGCTACTTTGAACGCACAATTCACACTTATGTCGAGTGGCTGCAGGTGCTTCATTGTGCCTCCAGGAATCACAGCTGGAATCGAGTTTGTGCTCTTAATGGCTGCTTTCACAGAATCTGTGATATGGGCCCTCATGCTGTCCAAAACAAGCAACGCTTTTTTTGGGGGAAAGAATCCTCCAGGTCGCTTCCCATAGCACTCTTGCAGCCACTCCTTCATTACGCTTTCCACCATCCACCCTTTCTTGTTGACTTTAGCAGAGATCTTTTCTATTGGCACAGTCATTCGCTTAAAAATCACCATTGGCAGAAGTTTAAACCCTGATGCTGTGCAGACCAGCACACAAATGAAATTTGTTCTCTCATGGCCAGTGGTTCTCACCGTGATGGTTGATTCACCTTGCTTATTAACAGGTCAAACGTCAACGGCACTTCATCCATGTTTATGATCTCATCCGGTCCGATGGAATACATTTGTTTTTATTTCTTAGTGTGAATTTGCGGAAGTTTGTTATTTTCTCTGCGTAGTCGGAAGGGAGTTGCTGACACACCGTCGTCCGTGCCCTGATGGACAGTCCTTTTCGTTTCATAAATCTGTGACACCAGGATGGCCCACCTCTGAAATTTTCTATCTTCATTTCGTTGGCGACTGTTTTGGCTTTTAATCAGATCTGCACAGTTGAAACACCTCGCCCGTTTGCTCTCTGTGTGTTCATCCAGTCTTCAAGTTTAAACCATCTGCTCTTATTTCCTCTGAAAGCTTTTTTCGTCTTTTTGGACTGAGCTAGTTTTTTACGCTGGCGTCTCCAGCGTCTCACCATTGATTCGTTTATACCAAGGGTACGTGCAGCAGCTCTATTTCCCTCGCTGAGAGCCTTGCTAATCAAGTTTGTTTTTCGCGCTACTTCATACGGCACTACGTTGCCTGGCGGACGGACATGTGACCAGTGTTACCACTCTTGTACCCTTGTACTCTTGTGTGTCTGATCACATGCCCTTCCGCCAGGCAACGTAGTGCCGTACAACAGCGGAACAACCAAAACAATCGTCTTACGATATCACAAAAGTCATGGACGATCCATAGAAAAGCCGCACCTGACTAAAAGCCGCAGGGTTCAAAGCTTGTGCAAAAAGTAGCGCCTTATAGCCCGAAACTTACAGTATATCAGAGTAGATCGGTGTATCAGAGGGACAGCTCAGGTTGACAAAGAGCCAAGGCTGAGATGGTTTGGACATGTGCAGAGGAGGGATAGTGGATATACTGGACAAAGAATATTAAATATGGCTCTGCCAGGCAGGAGGAAGAGAAGAAGATCAAAGAGAAGATTTGCTGATGCTGTGATGGAGGACATGCAAAGGGCTGGTGTGAATGAGGAGGATGGGTAGAGTGACATGGAAGCAGTACAGCAGCAAGCCCCTAATATAAAGTGAGATGGAAAAGTCTATCCATGCCATCCATCCAATGAAATAGTCTTGAGTCTTCATTTGCCAATGTAGCGATCTATTGAAACCTGTACAAATACAATATCATGTAAATATAATTTAAAAGGCAAAACCCAGAGTTTGTACAATTTTGTCTAGCTTGAAAGTCAAGATTCGAGATGACTACCTTTATTCTTCCGCACAGCCTAAACTCTCCAAGGATGTTAGCTGCCTTTTTTTCCTTTCCCACACTGCTTCAGTAATGTTAAGTTCTGGGTTCCATGTGTGATAGTGTTCAACTGTGCGTTTTTCTATCCAGGTATATTTTTACAGCATTGGAAGTGGGTTTGGGATAATTATCGGGCTGAAAAATGATTGGCCATTAGCCAATTGCTTTCCAGGCACTTTTGATATTGCAAGCCAGATCAAAATCAGACAGTGTTTTCTGTATTCATAAGTTCATCAGGTTTGACAAGATCTCCAACACCACTGACTGAAATTCAGTACCAAACCATCACAGATGGTTTGTTGTTCAGTGTAACAAGTATTCCAAACAAACTGCCAATGCAGTAAAAACATACCTAATTATAAAAAAACCACGATGAAACGTTACCAGTCATGTATTGGCCTCCCCAGTGCTAAGATCTCAATGTAACTGAATCAGTGTGGGGTCATCTTAGCAGAGAACAGAGAAAAAGCAGCCACTATCTCAAAAGGATCTTTGGAATGTCCTTCAAGAATCAAGGAGAACTATTCCTGAAGACAACTTAAAGGAATGACAAAAAGAAAGCTTGCCTAAGAGAATTCAGGCTGTGCTGAAGAATAAAGGTGAATAAAGTTTGTTACAACTGAACAAATTTGAGGTTTTTTTCTTTTATATTGTATTTCCCAGCAATTTCCCATTTTCCTATCAAAATATAAAGAAATAAGGTGTGGCTCAAGATTTTTGCACAGTATTTATGTAAAGAGTTTGCATGGTTAGGCAAGAAAACCCCTTTCCTCCAGAGAAAAAATACAGTTAATTTACCAAGGGAAAAGCTTTGGCTGTTCCTTTCTGTCTGTGCAGTGGTGGAGTATAAAACTGCTGCCACACTGCTTCATGCCTGGGGACTTTTACACAAGGTGGAGTTTACTAAACTGCCAGCAATTTTATTTATTGGATACTTTACTATATTTGTCTTTGTGGGGGCATTGCTGACAGAAAGCAAAAAAGGCTTGAAAATGAAATTAAGTCAGTGAGTAAGCTGCCTGTGTCTGTTTGTGAAAAAGAGAAAACAAGCCATTTAAGTCACACTTTTGATTTTCTACTAAAGCCCATTTCTGCTTAAAAAAAAAAAACTCTCACAGAAACAAAGACACACAGTATAGTTTTTGAATTGAATTTTATTTATATAGAAAAGAAAGAAAGTGTACTTTATTGATCCCCGTGGGGAAATTCCTCTCTGCATTTAACCCATTCATTCAGTGAAGCAGTGGGCAGCCATTGGCCGCCCAGGGAGCAGTGTGTAGGGATGGTACCTTGCTCAGGGGTACCTCAGGGTAGCTGTTCAGGGGAATCGAACCCCCGACCTTCCAATCATGGGGCCACCACTCTACCTACTGAGCTATCCCTGCCCACAGTTACCACAGGACACTGAGCTGCATCAAGGTGTGCCATGCTCTCCAAGCTAGGCCCACCCTTAGACAACCACAACAAGAACAATGGGACTATATCAGAAACTGAGTGACTCTTATATGCCCCATCTCCAGCATTGCCTTCAATTCTTTGAGAACCATTTTGCTTTGGTGTTTTTGCAGCCTATAGGGTTGTAACTGAACTGACAGCCTTGGGAAAGTTACCAAAATATACTTTATGAGGTTAGTGCAACCTGGCCCCAGAGAAAAAACGCATCAGATATAGCTCAGTTGCAACTTAGCTATATATGCACTCTCAGCCGGTGAGAGATGGTTATCACAGGGAAGCACGTTCACCTAGCTCACCAGAGACACAAGCTTCGCCTTCTTCCATGCTTTTAGGAAGTTGAAATGGTAAATCTAAGTTGCTCTGCCTCTGTCAGTTCACACAACTTCATAATAAACAATCCCCACTTGGGAATATGTGTGACCTAAATAGGCTCTTGTCTATTTATGTAGAGCAGAATAAGTTCATTTGAATTGACTTGGTCCCCTGTAATAAAGCTCTTACCTTGTGTAAGTTCATAATAATACACTTGACTGGGACTTCCATGAGGGTTAGGAGGTGTCGAGGTGATTTTGGCATAGACACTGGATTAACCAGCTGGCATTCAGGACAGGATAGGCAACACTAGCACAAATGCTAGTGTTGCACTAGCACAAATGCCAGTAAAATCAGGCCTATTCTTTTCATAGTTTACAGGCCAGGTATGGGTTTGTAATGGGCTGCCTGAAAAGCCATTTCCCAGCAGCTCTTCACCACCAGCAACTGGTGTTCTCTTCACCAACACAAGTGTCCCTCTCTACAGTATCACATGACCTCACATCAGCATTCAGAGCACACCGTCAGATATTGCCCCACTAACTTATTATTCTGTCCAATCTATACTTAGAATCAGTGGATGCATACTGTAAGGCATAGTTGTAGTCATTGTTTTGCACTTATATTTAATTTAAGTGGTACTACATTTGCACATTCCCATTCACACACTTAATACTCACCCACCATGCTTCAACCAAATTCCCGAGGCAAACCCGATTCTGGTTGATTTTGGACTGTGTATGGCCCTATAACCATAGCCTACGGTATACCACCTCGAGTCCTTACTGGAATCGTGTATGACCCTCATAGGTTGGGGGAAGATGACAGAGGCCTGGAGAAGGAGACATCCTGGCCCCTTAAGTACCTGCCTTAACCTGGCTCCTAAATACGTGGACTCTTATTTAGGAGGTACCAGGGCTGCCCACTTCTCCAGCACTCTTCCACTGATATCTGAAAAAAATAACCAAAAAATAACCTTTAACCTTCCGAATTAGTCCAGAAACCAGTGGGTGACATCTTCATTGGCTAAATTAATTTTTCACAAAACATACATCATACGTCTGTATAACCTGTTGGGGTCTTCACTGGTTGTCTGGAAACTTTATAGCAACAACATTACCAAAAAAGTTATTAAAATTAGTGACGTGTTACTGAAGCACACACATTGTAGCTACATTTTAATTTAAAAAAGAAGTACAAACTCTAAATCCTTAAGATATTCGGGTTTAAAGCGTAACTTTACTAAATCAGAAAATCTATTCCGATATTCAAATATACGCCTCCAGCTTTGATCAGAGAAAGAGATAAATCCTTTTTTATATCTTAGCTAATTTTGGCAGATTCAGAATTCAAACATATTCTCTCCTTTTGGCCAAATGTAAAAAAAACAAACAAAAAAACCCCACACACAGCAATAAAAAGTTCTCGAGGAGCGCTCAACCTTTGTGACTTTGTCTCTTCAGTTATTCCCTTTCTAGCATCCCTAACACAGTTTGAATCCATTATTGTTGCCTGCCCCACATGAAGGCTCACTTCATGCCTGATAAAATTCTCCATTCCTCATTGTGCCTTCAGGTAACCTGGGCTCCAAGCTAGTAGAGTATAAGGAAGAAATGTATATCTCTTCAGACTGCGGAAAGACGTGGAGACAGGTACACATCCTCTATCTTAATTCTTCTTTTATACTGCTTCACTCTTCCCATTCTGACCTCACCATTTCAGCTTTCCACTGAGGAGAATCTGAGAGGATAAAAAAGTATATTATATCTATCATTTCAAATTGTTTATTAGCCTTTGACTGTCATGCCTTTTGTTATTTCTAAATATGTTGCTTTTGAAAGGTGTTTGAGGAGGAGCATCATATCCTGTATCTGGACCACGGTGGTGTCATCGTTGCCATCAAAGATACCTCGATTCCCCTCAAGATACTCAAGTAAGATTACAGACAAAGACAGTAATGCTTACTCCTTGCTGCTGCTATAAGACATTGTTTAATGGAGTGTGATTTTTTTCATGATTGGCTTCTTATTAAAGCCTTTTAGTGTCACCAAAATCAGTTATAATCAATATAATGAAAGTTAATGGAATGATTTATTCTGAAATTCACTGGTAGCAGTGATCATCCGTTAGAAGCCTGTGACAGTCAATCAATAAGTATGCTTTTAATTGTAGCCCTAGTTTTATATGCATGACTGACAAAATGGAAAAAAACGAAGTAATCAAGGAGATGTTAAATCAACGGGAGACAAAAGTAAAAATGATTAACAGTAAAGAAACACTCACTCCAATGTAGAGTCAGTCAGTGGATGTTCAAAATGCCATGCGATCATTGTTATGCAGACGTTGAATTGAGATGTTTATACCGTTTTTGCAAATGTAACAACCCCTGCAAAGTATTATGTTTTGGGTGCATTTCTTATATAAATGTTGCTTAGTATAATTGCATACTTGTAGATTTTGAAAAAGTTTCGATTTCTGGTACGGTACCTTGAATTTTTTAAAAACGATTCTCTCTCCTTCCCCTTAGTTCACAAATACAGTTTCTACCTCAGCAAGATAATATCTCACTGACCTTAATAAATAAGGATCAAATAATGAGGGCGCATAGATAAGACAGTGCTCAGGAAAAAAAAGAAAAAAGAAAAGCATTTATCACAAATTTAAATCAAATGACTTTTCGGATAGGAACAGAGTCCTTGACATTCTTCCCTCACTTTGGCTTGGGTAAAAAGGGAACTTCTTAAGTAATAGAAGTGTGAATGTTCATTATTACCACTTTATTATGTAAAATCAAAATAATGTAATCTGATATTTCTTACTTCCAAGACTCACTCCTTTTGTATAGTTTGTTCTGGAGTCAGAAATGAATTCCTTGACCCCCCCAAAATTCTCACTTTCACGTCTATGTTATAGCACTAAGAGTGAGAGCCACACACTAAACATTATTGTTCAATTTTCCAATTTTAAGTTTTATTCGTATGGTGCCAAATCAAAAACACAGTCACCTCAAGGATGCCTTATATTGTAACATAAAGACCCTATAATAATAATAACAACAACAACAACAACAACAACAACAACAATAATAATAATAATAATAATAATAATAATTATTATTATTATTATTATTATTATTATTATTATTATTATGACAAAATACAATTTTGTTCTTTAAGTTGCCGGTCACATTTACAGACTTTTAGAAAAAAGGATAATTTTTCAGTCCTGCAAGTCCTTATGTAGCCTTTTTAAAGCTATAATTCTATATCCAAGCTTGATTTTCATGCTTAATTTAGCTGGCATGGCAGGGTAATGTGCATCTGCCAGACAAATGCCAAAGCCAAATCAAAGTTTACTCTTTGCAAACTAGTTTATTATAATCAATCATACCTTCAATGGAAAAATAATGCATGCCACTTAACCATATTAACTAGCAATGTTATAATAAAGGTCTAAAGGTTATTCCTTTCTTTTTTGTAGTTGAGACTTGTTTCCATGAAAGTTTGGTTTTATTCCTATATTATTTTAGGTGATCCCTCCCAAAGCATCAGTTACTGCCAGCCTGTTGACATTCTGATACGAATGTCTTTAAAGAGGTGCCAGATATACCCTTTCCATATGCGCCTTGACTGCTGAAATATCGTGCACATGAATAATAGATGAAGCAGCACTGGCATTAGTGGATTAGTGCAGTACATCTTATTTTGTATCCTTTTTGTAGCTGTGTATTTAAACTTTGCTTCCTTTGGTTTTCATTCATGTTTTGTTGATAGTCTAAGTAACACTACACCTGGTTAGGTTTAGGCTCTGAAAAATACTTTGTTATGTGGTTGAAGTAAAAATATTGCCCCTGCAAATGATTAAACCTACAAGTTAGAAAATTAAAGTTGGCTACTGTATTTAAAAGTGACAGCAAGGGGTTCTTTTCAGGTGTAAACATCTGGAGAGTTTGGAGTGACAGGCCCACGTTCCTATAGCCTAAACCCAGATATCAAAGGGGTGATTGTGCATTATTCAGAAAGGCAAACAGCTTTGACAGCATTCCACTTTTCAATGCCCTGGAAATGTGAAGAATCTGAATATTTTGCTGACTTGGTGTAATGCATGTAATGCATATTAGGTGTTCATGAGGTATGGAGAACAGAGACCTAGAGACAACTAAAAACACTTGCCTTTTCAGCATGCTAGCTGCATATATAAGAACGCCTATATCAATGTTTGAGTAGTCGTCAGAAGAACGTAAAAAGGTATACTGAGGATAAACCAAGCCAATTCCGCTATACCTGGTGCGCGTAAGAAAATTATCAATATGTTTTTTGTTACATTTTTGTTTGGTGGTGTGGTTTTTCTAATGTGAAATATGTGCTGTGGCTCCAAAAAGTTGGAAAATACTGCCCTTTATAAACAAAATTACTGATTGCATTATGAAGAATTATCAACAACAACATTTTTATACCACACACAAAACACATTTTTATCCGTTATACATTAGTATGCAGCCTTTCTCTATATCCACAGTACTTTGCTGTGCTATAAATTGCATATACAGTGCACCCTGAAAAATGATCCTAAAACCTGGGACACTGCAGTTCATGGTCAGCCTTTGAATGGTGTCTTTTCTGCTTTGTATGTCATCTGGCATACTTCTGAACTTCTGAACAGTAATGTATTGGAAAGTGTAAGTTGTATTTATAAGCGTCACTATTAAGATTTATTATTAACCTTTTTTACCTAGAAGTGAAACTCTTGAGGATAAGTATTTCTTCTGTGTACATGTGAGAGACAACATTATGATTTTGTCCAGTCCCATTGTTTGTTTTTTTTAATCTTAGAAAGTTTTCTTTTGAACCTTGGTATTATACTTCATAGTTTAATGTGAACTTCTCCTATTAACTGCTTTAGAAGGTAGTCATTAGTGGTAAAAACTGGAATATATTTTATTTTACTTCACATTAGGGAAGTAATGTGATTGTTTTTTTCTTTTAGGGGTAATGTATTCCTTTTATATTAAAGAGCTTTCAGTAAGTCTGTGGCCTGGTTTAACCTATCACACACAGCAAGCAAAGATGACAAAAAAGTGTATAATGGCAAGAAAAGGAAAAATATATTAGTAAACAAGTATAGGTGGAGGACTGGGTAGGTTGTCAGTACTTGTATATTAAGAACTGTTCTTGACCTGAAATGCTTCTTCATAAAGTCCTCCAAATTTATACACTCCATACTATCTTTCCAAATCCTGAAAATATGACTTGTTCCCAGATTCTGTAGTGCCTTTGACTCTCCAAAATGATTACACCATGTTCCCAAGCGGGGGTAAGATAGCTACAACTGTGTGCATCAAAGCCATGCCATTTCACAGACACTTGAAGAGTGCATCTCGACTTTTATAAGTGACTGTACACACACACACACTCCCTCAAATCATTTCCGATAATTCCCCAGCTCCTCATACACTCACTCAAACTTGAATGAGTTTTTTTTTTACACTCTGTAGCTCTCACAAGGCATTCATATCAGCTAATTATGAAAAGGCAGCAGGCTGAGAAATGAGAAGACTCCCTAGCACACTGCCTGTATACAGGGAGTGCAGAATTATTAGGCAAGTTGTATTTTTGAGGAATAATTTTATTATTGAACAACAACCATGTTCTCAATGAACCCAAAAAACTCATTAATATCAAAGCTGAATGTTTTTGGAAGTAGTTTTTAGTTTGTTTTTAGTTTTAGCTATTTTAGGGGGATATCTGTGTGTGCAGGTGACTATTACTGTGCATAATTATTAGGCCACGTAACAAAAAACAAATATATACCCATTTCAATTATTTATTTTTACCAGTGAAACCAATATAACATCTCCACATTCACAAATATACATTTCTGACATTCAAAAACAAAACAAAAACAAATCAGCGACCAACATAGCCACCTTTCTTTGCAAGGACACTCAAAAGCCTGCCATCCATGGATTCTGTCAGTGTTTTGATCTGTTCACCATCAACCTTGCGTGCAGCAGCAACCACAGCCTCCCAGACACTGTTCAGAGAGGTGTACTGTTTTCCCTCCTTGTAAAACTCACATTTGATGATGGACCACAGGTTCTCAATGGGGTTCAGATCAGGTGAACAAGGTGGCCATGTCATTAGTTTTTCTTCTTTTATACCCTTTCTTGCCAGCCACGCTGTGGAGTACTTGGACGAGTGTGATGGAGCATTGTCCTGCATGAAAATCATGTTTTTCTTGAAGGATGCAGACTTCTTCCTGTACCACTGCTTGAAGAAGGTGTCTTCCAGAAACTGGCAGTAGGACTGGGAGTTGAGCTTGACTCCATCCTCAACCCGAAAAGGCC
This sequence comes from Maylandia zebra, assembly GCF_041146795.1. Taxonomy (NCBI): domain Eukaryota; kingdom Metazoa; phylum Chordata; class Actinopteri; order Cichliformes; family Cichlidae; genus Maylandia; species Maylandia zebra. The sequence continues at coordinate 49,216,287 of NC_135169.1, forward strand.
CCACAAGCTCATCTTTGATGATACCAGCCCAAACCAGTACTCCACCTCCACCTTGCTGGCGTCTGAGTCGGACTGGAGCTCTCTGCCCTTTACCAATCCAGCCACGGGCCCATCCATCTGGCCCATCAAGACTCACTCTCATTTCATCAGTCCATAAAACCTTAGAAAAACCAGTCTTGAGATATTTCTTGGCCCAGTCTTGACGTTTCAGCTTGTGTGTCTTGTTCAGTGGTGGTCGTCTTGGCCATGTCTCTGAGTATTGCACACCTTGTGCTTTTGGGCACTCCAGTGATATTGCAGCTCTGAAATATGGCCAAACTGGTGGCAAGTGGCATCTTGGCAGCTGCACGCTTGACTTTTCTCAGTTCATATTACTAAAAGATGGAAACGAGATAATTAATTAGTTTGGTGAATGAGGGAGCAGAATTTTCACTTCAGGGTTAACCCTAGATTTTCTGTACAATAAAAGAGGTTTTCTTCTTACTGGGGTAAGGTGGTGTGGTAACTTACACTGAGAGCCTTAGAGAGCAACAGATAATGGATGGTTGAGTGATTCCTAGAAGATCCTTCGGACCTCTGCCAGGAGAGTAGGAGGGTCTTTCTCCTTTCTACCCATTGTTTTTTATCAGCTTTGCTTCTTTGTCTCTGTGAGGTTAAGCCAGGCCACACAGATATAATTATAGCTCTTTATTGTCAAAGGAGCTTGCAAAGAAAAGCGTCTGGACTTCTTTAAGTTGCTTGAAGACGTTTCACCTCTCATCCGAGAAGCTTCTTCAGTTCTAAGGTTAAATGGGGGAGAGTCCCAGATTTAAACCTAGTGGGAGAATCCCCCCACAGAGGGACAAAAGGACCCCCTGATTGATGATCTTTTAATCGCCTGAGCCAAGGTGTGAAAATGGGTGTGGGTCCCAATCAGCCAGGGTTTCGGGTGAGCTCATTGTGAAACCTGGCCCCACCTTATCATGCGAATTCCTGAGGTCAGATGGCCCAGGATGTGAGTGGGCGTTAAGGCGTCTGGGGAGGGAACTCAAAACTGGATTATAGATGGCAGACAGTTGGTGTCGTAAACCACCGCCTCTGTTCAAAGATGGTCGCTCACAGTGGACATAGATGGCTTCTTTCACTCCTCTTTCAAACCATCTGTCCTCTCTGTCCAAAATGTGAACATTGGCATCCTCAAAAGAGTGTCCTTTATCCTTAAGATGCAGATGGACTGCTGAGTCTTGTCCTGTGGAGGTGGCTCTTCTGTGTTGTGCCATGCGCTTGTGAAGTGGCTGTTTGGTCTCTCCAATGTAGAGGTCTGGGCATTCCTCGCTGCACTGTACAGCATACACCACATTGTTAAGTCTGTGTTTTGGCGTTTTGTCTTTCGGGTGAACCAGTTTTTGTCTGAGTGTGTTGCTGGGTCTGAAATGCACCAGGATGTCATGCTTGGAGAAAACTCTCCTGAGTTTTTCTGATACACCGGCTACATAGAGGATGACAATGTTGTTGCGTCTGTCCTTCTTATCCTCCCTCGCTGGTGTCTGATCTTCTTTTCTGTGCCTCTTTGCTGACTTTAAGAACGCCCATTTAGGATTGCCGCACGTTTTGAGTGCTTCCTTTTGAGTGGAGATTGTCAGAAAACGACTACAAGAAGACAGCTCCTTGGAAGACAGGACCAACTTCACACCCGATCAGATTTGCACACTGTTAGACCTCTGCCTTACCACAACATACTTCAAATACAACGAAGGCTTCTACAGACAAAAACATGGCTGTGCCATGGACTCCCCCGTGTCACCTATTGTAGCCAACCTTTACATGGAAGAAGTGGAAAGGAAGGCTCTTGGCTCTTTCAAAGGAAGAGTACCCAGCCACTGGTACAGATATGTAGACGACACCTGGGTCAAAATCAAGACACAAGAAGTGGAATCCTTCACTGTGCACATTAACGCTGTGGATTAAAACATCAAGTTCACCAGGGAAGACACAAAGGACGACTGTTTGCCTTTCCTGGACTGTGCTGTGCACATTGAAGAGAACGGCAACCTTAACATAGAACCGGAAGCCCACACACACGGACCAGTACCTCCTCTTTGACTCCCATCACCCTCTGGAACACAAACTTGGAGTAATTAGGACGCTTTTCTTTGCAAGCTCCTTTGACTACAATGACCTGGATGACTGAGAACCTTCACAGACATAAAGCTCTTTATTATAAAAAGAATAACTCTAAAAGAGAAAAAAGGCATTATTGCTCAACGAGTCCATCATCAGTTGCCATCTGGTCAAAGTTTCCATGGTCTTTAGGGATCGTATTTATACGTATAGAAAGCTGACAAAAAGCAGTTCAAATATATATCATATTTAGTTACTATGATAAGAACTGATCATGCAGGATGATGGCACTAAACCTGTCTAGTCACTGCGTTATGCCTCATTTTATGTAACTATGTGTTTTGTTAGATAGCAATGTCTTTTTTCTTTCCTCGGTCAAATGAACCAAAGTCTAAAAGAGCCTTTAGCGCCTCATTTACTATTCACTCATCCATATCACTCATACCATTATTACTGATAAATAACAAAATCATTCTGGTGAAAGACTTTTAGGGTCTCAGCATGCCTCGAATTACCTGTGATCTGCTGTCTGATCACTTTGAAGGGCAAATGTTTTTATAGTTAATCCAAATGACCAAACTCAGAGGCAAGGAATTTGGACGAACCGTCCCCTTGGCAGTTTTATTCTGCTTTCTTGTTCTAATGCCAAGAACTCTCTTGGTGGTGCCCATTAGTGTCTTTGTCCTGTAGATAATAAAACTTGAACTGTCAGAAGTCTTTCATGATGTTGCGCTTGGTTGTACACGTCAGATGTTACAAGAAGTAGTGAGTAGAAATGAAGGAACAGAGTCTGAGTGAAATTCATAGCCTGCTTACATTCACACCTCAGTACTCCTTGATTCATCAATTTTAAGGAATTAAAGTTGAAAGGCCCCAAGACGTAACTGATTCTGCCTTTGGAAAGTGGCTTCACACACTGTTAGATTAGAGAACCCTTTGTTTGACGCATAAAAAGGCCTAGCAAGGCCTAGCTTTGATGGCTTTGTATATCCATTCTGTTTTTCTTTCACAGTGCCTGTTTACCCAGTGATTATCTTATTGCACTCCTTGTTAGGACATCGTTAAAACACAGCCCGCAGAGCGAGCCACACACTGCTCGATTCAACATTGATCCCTCTCCATCACACAGTCACACTTATTCAGTACTGCTGCCACTGTTGATGGCATGAGTTGTCGGCACAGTAAATAAAGCTGGGCAGATGGCTCTTCTTGCTTGCTTCACAAACCTCATTTTAGACAGGACTAAAGAAAACTTGAATAACAGACATTTGAGTTTCACAAAAAGGATCTCATTGTGACTAAAAGCATAAAAAGCACTTAATTAGCAATGAATTATATTTTGTCAATTTTCTATGTATAGACAACTTCAGTGATCCAACTTTGTTATGTATGTGCATTTTGGCACTACATAGTTTTACTTATAAAAAACAAATTACACAGTTCTTATACACATTTTTACCAATGAATTTCCATGACTTTCGAATGATGTTTCATTTAACCTACTAAAAATATCTGTTGTAAACGTATATTTCATTCTGTTAAAAATTGAGTTTTCTGTCCCACTGTCACAAGAGTTTGCTTATGAGGGGGTATCTATTATTGTAGGGTTTTTACAACATGGCATGCCTTGAGGCAACTATTGTTGACTATAACCCTATATAGATAAAATTGAATTGAAGTGAACATGAAGGAAATCAAAAGGTACACCCTCATCTCATATTAACCAGTTTTAAATTGAACAGTTTTCTACTGCATAAGCTTTTGGGGTTTTTTTTTAATCTAAAGTTCAAACTCCTCACTCATTGTGTGATTCAGTATCTTGTCTGGCAGCCTTGGATTAAAGAACCAACCTTCTGACTAGCAGATGATCTGCTCTGCCTCCTAAGCTACAGCCACCTTATTATCTCACTAAGATAATTCTGGTGAAAGACCATAGCTATGGAAAGCACCTAGCTGCTCCCATGTTTAGAATATCAAACATTTTGCAATCACTTTTTGTATGGTTTTTTTTTTTTTTTGCCTGTCCCGTTTGGCTCTTTTGCCATCAGAATTGTTGTCTAAAGGCAAAGAAAGATGCCCAACGGATTTACTTTACCAAATTAACCACCCCAGCCTTGCCGTAATGGTCCATTTGATTCACCTTTTATTGTTTATTTTATTTTCACTTACTGAATATGGGACAGACTTGACTGGGGGAAAGAAGGGGAGAAAGAAAGAGGGAAAGAGAAACAGCTGAGAAGAGGGACGGGGGAGAAGGGCAAAAGACAAAAACCAACAGAATGGGATAAAATAAGCATTTTGTTGGTAAGAATGTGTGCAGTATCCAGTGTGTGAATGTGTGTGTGAATGGGTGGATGACTGGATATGTAAAGCGCTTTGGGGTCCTTAGGGACGAGTAAAGTGCTATACAAATACAGGCCATTTACCATTTACCATTTATCCCACATAGAAAACATGTCAAGACTCTGCAAACAAAGTATTGTTTGACCTAATATGAATGTTAGGTAGTTGATCATAACCATATTTCCATGGCTTTGCCAAAATTTTATGCGATTACTTTCAAAAATGAATTACACAAATCTTAGTTGTTTTTATCTCAAAAGACAATAATACTTTTAATTCAGAAATGTTTTAACAGAGCTACATTTCAAATATAAAACAGTACATGTGCTCTGTATTGATTCTAACGGTACATAAAATTTAGTATCTGATAAATAATTTTATCCATATTGCAGTTGGTTTAAAGAACTAATAATTTCAGTGAGTCTGCCAGGCCCGTAAACAATGGCAAACAATAGCTACAAGCTAGCTATGAGCTGAAAAAGTTACCTTAACATCTGATAGCTTTCTGAACCAAACAGAGGGACAATGTGAGAAACTGTACTGAAAATAAACTGAAATTACACCATGAAGTGGATACACCAGTTTTCTAGGATGCACTAGGTATTCAGCATTTAGCTAGTTGTGCTAATCACGCAGGTTTTAGACAGACAGTATAAAGGGCAACATAATCTAAATGCATTAAGTACCAAATGAAATCAACATTAGAAGTACCAAATGATAAGTCTAATGTTGATTTCTAGTATTTTGATTGTTATTTAAGATTTCATTTGCTGACATCAGGGCAAGGCTCTTTTGTTATATCTGAAGACAGTTTCATGAGACTCTGCTTCTGTCTTGGTGATTCTGAACACTTCATCCTTTCCCACAGGTTCAGTATTGATGAAGGACGGACGTGGAACATTCACAACTTTACAAGCACCTCCGTGTTCGTCGATGGACTTCTGAGTGAGCCAGGAGATGAGACCCTGGTCATGACGTGAGTGAAAATTTCAATTTCAGTGCTTCTGCCAGAATGATAAAACACACTGTTCAGTTAAATTAACTGAAAAGGGTCTGAAATTTTAGGTGCCTTTTAAAAAAATACAAATTCAAACTTTCCTTTATGTAGCTGACAATATATTCTCTCATATTCCATATCTATTCAGCATTGTGGAGAAGAATTTAAATACCTTACATCTCCTACAATTTACCTTTTATTGTATCCTTAACTCTTCCTGTACTCGTATACGTTTTTAATAAGTTGTCTGAAAGGTCTACCGGGTAATAGAGTACATTTAAAGGAGCTCATTTTTCTTTTCCAATAAAGCAGTCCCCCTTTTTGGAGAGTGGCACCTAGTTTCTCTTCAGTTTCACATTAAAGCAGAGAATGATGGGAGCAGAGGACCCCTACATACTCACCTGCTGACATATTACTCCCATAGTCTGCTAAGTATTTGTGAACGCATCCTGAGCAGGCTTAGACTAGTACAGCAGTACAGGCAGCTTAGTTAGCGTCTACGGTGCTGTGCATAAGTCTTGAGCCATAAGCCCTCATTTCTTTATATACAGCTTGAAAGACAGTATTGTATGAACAGGGGTCGGATTCAGATTCGGATTTGCCACTCTCAGCCAAACGGCCTATGGGCGCCTGCTCATCCCAGTGAGCTAAACCAAGGCCTGAGAACCTTTACACTCTAACACAGCCTAATCACCTTCCTCTGTCTCACCATATCCCCTGCATCCTCATCTTTTACACTAACGCTCTGCTTGTCCTCCTTCACTAGGTCCATGGACCTCCTCTGTGATTGCTCTTATTTTCTTCTGCCTGGCAGCTTGATATACAGCATTATTTGTCCAAACTCTTTACTATCTCATTATTTGCCTCTCTAACATTGTCTTCAAAGTACTCAACCTGAGCCGTCTCTCTGATATACTAATTTCTAATACTGTCCATTTGGTCTCTCCCAACAAAAATTTGAGCATCAGCCTCATATTAGTTGAAACTGTCCATCTTCACTACCTCTGCTCCTTGTATTGTCACTCTTTCTCATTCACATTGCTTCTTCTGACTTTCACTCCTCTTCTCTCCAACGTATCCCTCCACCTTTCCAGGCTCTCCCACCTACTCCTCCCTACACAATCACAGTGTTAACTGTGAACATCTTTATCCACAAAGACTCCTGCCTGATTGCATCTGTCAGCTTGTCTATCACTGTTGTAAACAAGAAGGGGGTCAAAGCCAGTACCTGTTTGTAATTCCACCTGTCTCCCTGTCCTCATTCATGTCCTGGCCTCACGTACATTTCTGCCAATCCTGACTTCCTAATGCTGTAGCATAGAGTTTGGCAACCTATCATATTGTTTCTCGAAATCCTCAAAAGCATTTTGCAAAACCTTCTGACCTTTTCTGTACTTCCTGATCAGCACTTTCAAAGAAAATATTACATCTACCATCAACAGATTCATAGCTTATCGGTATCATCTTCATCAGTCTGTAATTACTATAACTCTTTTGTTCTTGAAAACTGGTACCACTACAGTTTTCGATTTCTTTGGCTTCTCACTCTATGAGTACTGAATATCAACTGCAGGTAGCTTTAGGTTCATATCTTTTTAGGCGTAAAGTCTGTCTTCTCTTGCTTGCTCTCTCTCTCTCACTCGCTCTCTCCAAATCTCTCCATCTCTAAGTTAGCAGGAGTGACACTTGTCACATCATCTTAGACTCCAGACCTTGGCACACAGATAAGACTCACTCCTAGCAGTAATCTGCTGAGAAGGGCAAAGAGATTGTCACACACACGCACAGATACACGCGCAGGCACACACACATGAGGAGGAGAGATCGAACATTCAAGCTCACTCACCATTATCAGAGATGTCAGGCACACAGCCTCTGGGCTGAGACACACTCAGACGCACACACGCACACACACACACACACACACACACACACATATATATGTGCCATCCAACTGACTCCAGCGAGATAGGGTCGGCGGCCAAGGAAGGGTGTTGAGGGCAGCTCATGTCTGATAGATTAGCCAGGGTCTATATCCTTGCCACGGAGTTTCGATTTTTGATGGCGGAGGCTGCCATCCCGTAATGAAGTCTTTGAACAGTGACTTAGCACCAAGGACAGGTGGGGAGTAGAGCTCGTCCACCACTCATACTAATAACACCCAGTCAAATATCAGGACAGCACAGGCGGGTTTCTACTGCACATACTGCTTTGTGAGATCATGAAATCACCTCATTCTGCTGCTTCTAAACCACTTGTAAGAAACATAATAGAAAACCACATCACTGGTTTGTATCTAATCACATTCTGCAACAAAACTCTCCTGAAAACAATGTACAAACATGTGTTTTCTCCTACTTAGCTCTGTTTGTTTAACAAAGGGAGCTGTTACAGTTTTTTCTGAATGCTTAAACACTAACTGTGATTCCTGTAGCACAATCTCTAAAACTATTCAGACTTATAGCAAAACCACTCACTGAGTTTGCAAAACTAAAAGCACAAAAACTGCTTTGCACTCAGTTTGCAATTTTGTAACACACACTTTGCAAAACTGTAGGCACAATTCACTGCACAACACTCAATTACCAAATTTCCAACACACTCCTAGCAAAAGTATACACATGTATGGCTATCATTAACACTAATTTGCCAACTGTCTGGCACACTTTCACATGTGAAAACTTTTTTAGATAATTAGTTCACTTTGCAATCAGCCTAAGCACTATAATACAGGTAAGCTGTGTGTGCGGAGTACAATGGAGGGAGCAGAAAGAGTGAGAAGTAGAGGAGGCCGAGGAAGAGGACGTGGAGGTGAAGAAGTAGGATGAAGAGGACGGCAAGGACAAGGAGGAGCAAGAGGAAGACGAGGAAGGGGGAGAGGAAGGGTAGGAAGAGTAAGAAATAGAATTGCTGATGACATCAGAGTTACAATAGTGGACCATGTCATCAACCGTGGAATGACCCTGAGGGTAGCTGGCCAACGGGTCCAGCCTAACTCGAGCCGCTACACTGTAGCAAGTACCATAAGGACATCTTGAAATGAGAATCGGTTAGTACAGTCACTTCGCACAAAGATTTGTAGCACTGCCATATGCCAATGAGAAACACACCAAAACCATTGATGTAAAAATACTGAAATTGTTACTTTACAGAATTGCTAGATGACCAGATGCTGGGGCAGAGGAAGCATGTTCACTGCAGACCAAGTAACCCATATAGTCATTATGGCGATTGCAAATAATCCTATACTTGGAAATGAACACTTGTGTTTGTTTTGATGTGTTTGAATAAACACCAGTACTTGAAGTTTGGATCCCTCTATGCTTATGGATAGAAGTATGAGCTCAAACTGACATAGCCTACCTTGTGCGCAGAGAAAGCAAAGGCCAGATGTGTTTTGTATTCATACCATCAGTGTGCAGTTGGCGCATTGTGTGCTTAGTAGATGATGGCTTGTGTGTACTGTTTGATACGGAAACACCATTTTTACGAAGGTGTGAAGAGTTAATCCAGCTGTGTTTGCTTTTGCAAGAGAACTACAATGTTTTGATTATTGGGTGACAGGTTTTCTTATTTGTGTGAAGAGTTTTGCAAAATTAGCCAATAGTTACAAAAAATGTGCTTAAGCAATCAGAAAAAACTGTAATAAGTTTTGATTTGTGTTCACTGAGCTGATTGGACTGTTGTTTGTCCACTAACAGAAGTGTTAATGCTCTGGAGCGCCCATTCAACAGTAGACAAAGAAATAACTAAATTAACTCCACAGCTGGTGGGAATTAATACACAAATAAAGCAATAAACATTTTTACACTGAAGTACACTGAAAGGTTTGCAGTGACCCAGCAAAATGTTGTTTACAAAATCTAGATAAGACTCACGGATGGAAATGTTAAACATGCGTTCATCCACATTACTAAGGCAGGATCTTCTCCTTGTCCTCCATAGGTGGTTTTCAGAATTTTGAAATTGGCGTATTGTGATCATAGACTGTATACAAAGATAGACAGTTTGTAGCTACTTATTAGATTAAAGACTCAAGATAAGTATTTTTGGGCAGCTGCCATGTCGTTATTTTGGAGTCAGAGGTTACCATATTTGATCAGGAGGGTGATGTCGTAAGCTATCAGCTAATATTAGCACAGATCCTGCTAATTGTTACTAAATAAGACTTCAAATTTTACCTTAGCAAAACTGAAATCCAAACTTTTTTGACAGTCTGTACCACACAGCATGGAATAATTTTAAATCAGATAATTGCTTTAAAAATCCACCAAATTTAAGAAGCAGGATAATCCGTATTTGACCAAATCAAACAAGTAAGAGCAAGAAGAACAACAGAGGTAAAAAGTGGAACATCAGCATATGTGAATCTGCAGCCGAGACATCTGTCACTACCTTTTAACGACGCTGGTAAAGACAACATTAGTCTTGCTTGCGCGGCACTCCAACGAAGTGATTGCAAACCAATAACATATGTCAGAGTGACTGATTTGAGTCACATCAGTATGCTTAAAAATGTTCTAACAGACACACACAGATTAAACAGCTGAGTTCAGTAATGGGAATATGGCGCATCACCTGTGATTTCCTGTAGAACACCACCATCTAGTGGAAAGGATGGGGAACTGTGACTTTGATAAAAGGCTTTATCACTTGAGCTACATTTCCAATAGAGATACAATCCATTTGTAAAGCTGCAAGATGGTTTAGGTAAAGATTATCTCAGTGTTGCCCCTTGCATCATACACAATAATGCCACAATAATGCTGTAAAATAAATACTTACATTTTAAAACTGCCACTCTGTGTTTTAGAAAAGCACATGTTGTGAATTACCAGTCTTAGAATAATTAATGAAGTTGCTGCTGTTTGTGTCAGGTGTGTAAGTGAGTGCAACTCAGTGACTCTGAGGAAACACAGAGGAAAGAATCTAACAAACAGCTGGAAGCAAGAACGTTGTTAATGTTTTATCAAACAAGCAGAACATTAAGGAAATATCCTGTCTTTACCATTTAGGTGTTGATGCTAAAAAATGAAAAAAGCCTGATGTTCAGACTTTCCTTTGTGCCGACAAAAAAAGGCTTTTTTCGTTATACTGCGTGTGTGTGTGTGTGTTTTCTTGCAGTGTGTTTGGCCACATCAGCTATAGGTCAGACTGGGAGCTGGTGAAAGTGGACTTTAGGCAGTCTTTTCCCCGTCAGTGCACTGAGTCTGATTATGACTCCTGGCAGTTCACAGATCAGAAGGTAATGCACACGGACTCACACAGAGATGCAGCACATTCACATGATTTAAGCTGTGTTATAGATTCTAGCTTTTTGAAGTTTCCAAGGGAAATTATCTATTTCTAAGGTCATGGCTCTCGAGCTGTGTTTGGTTGTATCAGATTGTACAAACATATAAGTGGCTACAGAGTGTGCACATGGATTTTATCACCCTTAGGAGGAAAAGTGCATTATGGGCCAGGAGCGGACGTTCAGGAAGAGGAAGGACACTGCATTCTGCATAAAAGGAAAAAGCTACACATCAGCTCTGACCAACAAACCCTGCCAGTGTACTGAGAAAGACTACAACTGGTAAATATGCACTGAACTGGTTTCAGATTACATCATATTTCCTCTATTATTGTATCTGAAAGTAGAATGCGGAAACAAAAGCAAATGTATTGTTTATAAATGCAAATAAAGGACACTGTGCACACTACAGGGTGGGCCATTTATATGGAAAACACCATAATAACATGGGAATGGTTGGTGATATTAAAGTCCTGTTTGTGGCACATTAGTATATGTGAGGTGGCAAACTCCTCAAGATGGGTGGTGACCATGGTGGCCGTTTAGAAGTCGGCCATCTTGGATACAACTTTTGTTTTTTCAATAGGAAGAGGGCCATGTGACACATCAAACTTATTGGTAATGTCACAAGAAAAACAATGGTGTGCTTGGTTTCAATGTAACTTTATTCTTTCATGAGTTACTTACAAGTTTCTGACCACTTATAAAATGTGTTCAATGTGCTGCATTGTGTTAGATTGTCAATGCAACCTTCTTCTCCCACTTTTCACACACTGATAGCAACACCACAGGAGAAATGCCAGCACAGGCATCCAGTATCCGTAGTTTCAGGTGCTTCACATCTCGTATCTTCACACCATAGACAATTGCCTTCAGATGGCGCCAAAGATAAAAGTCTAAGGGGGTCAGATCGGGAGACCTTCGGGCCACCACGACCAATCCACTTTCCAGGAAACTGTTCATCTAGGAATGCTCGGACCTGGCACCCATAATGTGGTGGAGCACCATCTTGCTGGAAAAACTCAGGGAACATGCCAGCTTCAGTGCACAAAGAGGGAAACACATCATCATGTAGCAATTTCAAATATCCAGTGGCCTTGAGGTTTCCATTGATGAAGAATGGACCCACTATCGTTGTACCCCATATACCACACCAAACCATCACTTTTGTTGGTCCAACAGTCTTGGAGGGATCCATCCAATATGGGTTAGTGTCAGACCAATAGCGGTGGTTTTGTTTGTTAACTTCACCATTCACATAAAAGTTTGCCTCATCTCTGAACAAAATCTTCTGCGTGAACTGAGGGTCCTGTTCCAGTTTTTGTTTTGCCCATTCTGCAAATTCTGTGCGCCGATCTGGGTCATCCTCGTTGAGATGCTGCAGTAGCTGGATTTTGTAAGGGTGCCGTTTGTGAGAAGCTAATATCCGCCGAAGGGATGTTCAACTAATGCCACTCTCCAGTGAGATGCGGTGAGTGCTACGCTGTGGGCTCTTGCTGAATGAAGCTAGGACAGCCACTGATGTTTCTTCATTAGTAACAGTTTGCTTGCGTCCACATTTTGGCAAAAATCACGAAACTTAGCAAGCAGTTTGCTGACTGTAGCATGGGAGATGGGTGGTCCCGTAGGGTGTCTTGCATTGAAATCTGCTGCAATGACCCGGTTACTGCGTTCACCAGATATCAACACAATTTCGATCCGCTCCTCACGTGTTAACCTCTTCGACATGTCAATGACTGTGAACAAAGAGAAACTTGTAAATAACTCATGAAAGAATAAAGTTACGTGGAAACCAAGCACACCATTGTTTTTCTTGTGACATTACCAATAAGTTTGATGTGTCACATGGCCTATTGAAAAAACAAAAGTTGTATCCAAGATGGCCGACTTCTAAATGGCCACCATGGTCACCACCCACCTCGAGGAGTTTGCCCCTTCACATATACTAATGTGCCACAAACAGGACTTTAATATCACCAACCATTCCCATGTTATTACGGTGTATCCATATAAATGTACTTCATGCTGTGTTATCTTTGAGGCCTTTACTTTTTCAAGTATTTGCTCAGACCAGCATAACTTTCTTGCTTAGTGAACAGTTATTAATTTTTATGATGCTGAAATGTCTTTGTAGTGATTATGGATTCGAGCAATCACACATGGAAACTGACCGCTGCATTGCTGACTTCTGGTATGATCCAGATTCACCACCTGAAGACTGCCACCTAGGACAGACCTACATGTCCAGCACTGGGTCTGTTCTTGTTGATTTTACGTTTTCTCCAACCCAGCTCCAGCTCTGTCTCAAGTTCACACCTACCAGCATTGTTATTCACTCTCTAATCTTGCTTTCAGTAAGAGTGCACGCCTGACTTCACACTCTGTCCTCTGCTGTGTTTCAGCTACAGGAAGATGATATCTAACTCATGTGAAGGGGAGCCAAACAAGCAGCAGAGCTCTAAAAAGCACAGCTGCCCCCTGCTCGCGCCTAAAGGATTACGAGTTGGCATAAAAGGGCAGATGCTGGCTGTGGCACCTGGGGATGACATCACATTCACTGTCCACCAGGAGCAGGTAGGACAAAAGTTGTTTTCTTTTTACTTTTTCCTCATTTATTCAGTTTCAGTTTGTTGAACATTATCTTTCTTTAACAGGGTGACACCAGCAGCACCAAGTATCAGGTGGATCTTGGTGATGGGGTACGGACAATTTACCAGAACCTGACTGTGACTGATGAACCCATCCAGCACCGTTATGAAAATCCAGGCATTTACAAGGTCAAAGTGAAGGCTGAGAATATGGCTGGACACGATGAGGCTACCATGTACATCCAGGTCACAGGTTGGGTTTCCTGGTGAACTTCCTTGTCTTTTAATTAGACAGCCTCTAAAATGTATTTTCTTTCTTGGAGGTGGAGTTTTTGCTGATGTCTCATCACTGAAGCTCACACTGCCTGTCACAAACATCTATACTCATTTGTCCTGAATTTCTATTAATACCTAGCAGGGAAAAAACGTGATGAAATCATCTTTTGCCAGTTGGTTCGCTCCTCTCATATCTGTCTAGCTTTGCCAAATATGGTGGAGACCGTTCTGAATCTCACTTCATTTTTCACTTCTTATTTGTCAGTTAGAAATGTTCTAATTCTACTGACACGAACTTTAATATTTAACATGGTAGCTGAGGCCTGTAGAGTCTGACCCTTTCTTATTATTTTAATAGAATTTCATTTCTTGTAGCCCCACTACAGGAAGTACACCTAGAAGTGGTTCCCATTGCTGGGAGAAACCATGAGGTCAATCTCACTGCTACTGTCCTTCCCAGTGAGGCCAACCTGACTGTCTTTTACTGGTGGATAGGAGACAGCATGCAGGTAAAGGAAAAACTTCAATTGTCATTCATTTATAAATTCATTTCTAACTGTAAAATCTGTGGAATTCCATTAAAATTGCGTTAGTTCAGCTAAGTAACTAAGGATTGAATACAGGGTGGTGTACAAACAAACGTGAAAAGTGGTGATTAAGAGGAAGAAACAGTGTGTCATGAGAAGCACTCCCCAGCACTTTAGGCCTGATGCTGGAAACTAAACTAAAACTTCATCAAAAAAAGAAATCTCTAAGACTGATCTAAACTGAGAGCTGGTTCCATAGAAGAGGGACCTGCAAGCTGGTTCCATAGAAGAGGGACCTGCAAGCTGAAGGCTCTGCCTCCCATTCTACGTTTAAATACCGTAGCAACAACAAAAAACCCAGCAAACAATAATAAATAATAGCAGCAGCAGACTACATGGTGCCTAAGCCAAGTTGCTGTATAATGAGCCCAAAGAATCACCTAATTGTCAACTGGGTTTGACAATTGGTATGAGGTGTTTGTGCTGAAATGTTTGGTTTTTATGTATTATGCATTATGGCCAAACATATGCACTTTAGTCACATATGTCCAAAAAACACAGTTGCTGAAGTGTTGTAGTTTGTTCAGATAAAATTTTGCAAAGATAATGAGTGCTGCTGTGTTCTTTCTAGAAAGAGGCTTTCTCCTGGGAACCCTTCCAGACACACTGTACTTGTTCAGTCTTTTTCTAAATCTTGAATTTAACATGGTAGCTGAGGCCTGTAGAGTCTGAGATGTAGTTCTTGGATTGTTTTTTTGCTTGGTTGGTTGTTTTGGTGGTTTTTGCACTTTCTCTGAGCATTGCACTGTAACCTTGGGGTGAATTTCCCAAGATCTCTACTACTAGGAAGAATGTCTTGAATTTATTCCACTTCTTCCTCCAGACCAGAAAACTGCCAAAAAAATCTGATTTTGTGGCCGTGGTTGGGTTCCCGAATTAAATTAATGACGTGCATTTAATTTGCAGCCCCCCGTGGCTACTTATCTTTTTAATTCCCAAGGAACTAGTAAGGGTGTACTTAAATTTGACACTCTGATTGTGCATTTTGGATAAGGTTTTGTTCAATAAACAATGACACAGCATTATAGGAAATGTTTTGTACTTTGCCTGAAGTTTTATTTATTTAATTTTAAGACCTGGTAAAGAACAGATGATTTTTATTATGTTCTGATATGTATAAACTTTTCAGTTTCTTTTTACAGTGACAAAGAGACCAAAATTTGTGTAGCTGCTAAGTATTAACTAGTTACATTGTGCACTGCCTTCTTGCAAGAAGGCAGTAGGTTGCTGGACCCAGAGTACAATATGGGGGGTTTCTTGTTAGGGTTCCTCGCTTGGAACAATTGCAATACCAATTTTAATTTAAGCTATGAGCAAATTTGTGGCCCAGTGACTATAGCAATGAATTAAAATAGTCTCAAAATTTATTATGCACAGCAGGTTTCATATTGCATAGGTTTATTAAATAAACCCAAAAATGTTCTGAATATTTCTGACCTCCAGACCTCCATTTTTTTGTTTTTCCAGATGTTCCACATGTTTTTATCACTAATACTGTGAATTTTTCCTGCAGCCCATCCTGACTCTGCAGAACAACCTTCTGACTCGTTTCCCAGGAACAGGCAAAGTCTCAGTCACGGTACAGGCCACAAACAGCCGATCCATGGTGCAGGACACAAGAACTGTCCGAGTTTACGGTAACGTATGTTTGTATGTGCTAAGAGGTGAAGAGAAAGAGGTTATTATATCAAAGGTTCTGAGAAAGTTACATTTGTCTGTTGGCCAAAATAGAATTACAATATTCATTTTAATTCAATTCTTCAATTCAATTTTATTTATACAGCGGCAAATCACAACAACAGTCATTTCAAGGCACTATTGTCAGAAAAACCCAACCCCATATGACCCCCTACGAGCAAGCTCAGGGTGGGGCGGTTATCTGCCACGATCGGTTGGGGAGAGAGAAGGAGGACAGGATCAAAGACATGTTGTGGAAGTGAGCCAGAGATTACAGTATTTTTTTCGAGTGGTTAAACACATTTCTCGAAACTATGCCTCGTATTCTCAAAACAGTAAACACAAATCCATAACGTCTCACCCAATTTCCCAAACATCGTATTTTCAGGTCAAAATGAAGCTCTACACTCAAAACCATTCACTTGCTGAAAAAATAAATTTTGCCCACAGACATAACACACAAGGCCTCAAACACACACACTACAACATAGTCTTACACATTGGTGCAATAAATTAAAAACAATATTTCCAGAACTGGCAAGTCATGTTGCTTGTGGTTCTTCCCCTCAAAAACCTTTTCACATGATGAA
The DNA here is from genome assembly GCF_041146795.1 of Maylandia zebra. NCBI lineage: Eukaryota > Metazoa > Chordata > Actinopteri > Cichliformes > Cichlidae > Maylandia > Maylandia zebra. The sequence continues at coordinate 49,232,738 of NC_135169.1, forward strand.
GACAAAAGACACAACCAATGCGTCTCCTTTTGGTCAGGTTAAAACCTGACTAACACAATAGAGTTACCCTGAACCACAGTTTAAGAGTGCACAAATGGCAGCATAAACTATCATGCTGTGATGTAACACAATACTTCATACAATATCAGAACTCACTTGTTGGTTTTTCACTCTTTCAGACTATCATTCAAAAGAACCAATCTATGCCAGTTTCATCTGGAATTGGTTCTTTCGGAGGATGTGGTCAATATGGAGAGGCTAATGGCATTTATCCCTCGAAAATTATGATCATCCTCAATCAATCTCCTCCTCGCAGGGGGATTACATTAGTGGCATCTTCCATGTTTACAAGCTCCCTCTCTTGCTCCTCTGACAATTTAACCGGCCTCCACCAGGTGGTCCCCTCTGTGTCCTACAAAAAAATAGAAGCACTCATTTACTGTAACTGTCAAATAACCTTTTTCAGGACAAAAATGGAAACATACTGAAACTCAAAAAACTTGAGTTCAGTAACTCAAAAGTTACTGAAGTTACTGTACAGAACAGTCTTACACCTACCTGTTTTCCTCCCTGAAGGTTCTGATGATGGAGGCAACAGTGAAGCGACTCAAATTTGGCTGTACTCGTTGCCCAGCCTCCCTCATAGTCATACCATAAACAAGGACACAGTCAACTAAAGTGGCTCGAAATTCATCCAAGACCGCTTGTCTCCTTGCCCTAGCTCTTCCCCTTCCTTGTCGCTGTTGTCCTAGACCTCCTTCTCCTCTGCCTCCTCCTCCTCCACCTCCTCTTCCCTGATGTCCTAGACCTCCTTCGCCTCCTCCTCCTCGACCTTTCAGACCCGGATGAGCTGACTTTGGCCCTCAAAGTTTCTGATTGGTGTGTGATACATTTTGACTCTTAGTGTTTCCACTAATTGAGTTCAAGCTGTGCTGACTTAAGTCAACATCATTGAATGCTAGTGCTTTCAAAATGACTACATGGCGTAAGCACTGAAAATCAAAGGGATTTGTGTGTACAGTTTTCCAATAACAGTTCACCAAATCTGACTCATGTATTAAAGCAGGGTATTTCCCTGCACTAAATTCCCCTGTGTTTATAGTTCAGGGAAATGGGTGTGCTTTTTGAAAAATAGCATTATGGTTTTGAAATTTGAGTTCAAAAGATAGTGTTTAAGCAATCGAGAAAAACTGTAATAACAAGTATGTTTCAGTGCAGAGAGGTCATTCATTCTTGCTAACATAAACAATGCTGTTAGCTTAAATTTAATGCACATGTTCATTCTTTCTTTTGGATAAGGTAGTTAAGAAAAATCTGAAAAAAATTGAATTCAGATCTTTGTCCTACTGTAGGCTTTTTCTCATAGCTTTCAACCACATCTCGGCTTCTACTGTTGAGAGTGAGCTTTCAACATTCTTAAATTTTTCAGTCAGAGTTCGGATAGTAAAGTCAAAACTTAAAAGCTATTCCTGGTCTAAGAGTCACTGAGACAAACAGAGACAAATTTGCTGCCTGTTATTGTAGGGTCTGCCTTACAATATAAAACGCCTTGAGGTGACTGTTGTTGAGATTTGGCGCTGTACAAATAAAATTGAATTGACATTTTTCCATCTTTGGAAAATATTGTATGATCTCATGATTTTATTGCTGGTGTATCAGAGTTAGCAAGTTAGAATTCATTTGACAAAGAGATGTGCTTGTTTTATTTATAAGCAAGCTTTAATATTTGAAGATAGAGGGAGTTTATTTTAGTTTAACTCGGATTTTTTTACTGTCTGAACTCAAGTACATTTTAACTAGCTTTTTGCTTTGGTTTCATTATGTTGCTCAAATTATTTTGTGATTTTTGTACACAGTTTTATACATATTTGAAATGCTGCTTCTCAACAAGCTACACTACTTCTATTAGTTCATGCAAAAAAATACACATATGGATAGGCAGACTGATTTCTTTACCACATATGTTCCCACCAAGGTGTTACACATCAGTCCAAACAGCGTAATGTGTAGGTATTTGCAATTTCTTTTTAATTTTATTTATTTGCTAAAATAATATTTTAGGTTTTATTTGATCAATTTAAATCATAGCCATGATGCTTGTTGACTGCTCCTGCAGATAACTTCCAAGTCATCCCTCTGAGCTTCAGCAGAAACCTAGACAGATTCAATCCAAATATCCCAGAGTGGAGAGATGACATTGGCCAGGTGGTCACCAAAATACTGGCTAAGGTAGGTCTTTAAAGAGAATGGATGGTAGTGTCACGCAACCTAACTTCTTGTCTTTTCATAGCGCACAGTCCAGTCTAATGTCTGGTACTCCTATAAAAATACAAAACATAAAAGTATTACTGTTAGATAATGATAGTCCATGTTATAATCACATAATAATAATATAATCATAGTTAGCATGCTAACCTTTGCTGATTAACACTAAACACTGTAGGATATGAATTATACAGTTATTGGATTAGTGCAGATTTAAGACATGACTGGCATTTTCATCTTGTGGCCCCAGATTACAGGTGTACCTCAGAATTCCCTAGTTACTGTGGTCAAACCAGGTCTCCCCACCTCTGCCAACCTGTATGTTCTCCCACTGGACACCAAACCAGCCAAGAGAAGCTTGTTTGTAGATAAGGTATGTGATCACTGATAATAAACATATCCAATGCCTGAACACGGGTGGTGGCATGTTTTACTCTGTGGAGACACAGACTAGCAAGTTTGTTTTTTATAAGTAACATCAGTTACATTTAATACACTTAATCTCATCTTTAGCGTATTCCAGCCATCATTCAGGTCTTCAACGACAACAACGTCAGCTTTGTGATACGAGGAGGCCTACAGGTGCTCGTGATGCTAGCTGACCCAAATGCAGGTATATTTTGGTACATGTATTTTGCACTTCAGTACATATTAAGTGAAGTTTGTAAATGTATACAGTATTTTAAATGATAATTGCATCCTATTGGTTTATTTCCAAGAACTAGGTTATATTACTAAAGACTCAACAGTTACAGAGGCAGAGAATGGTGCGTTGATAAATAATATACCTGCTTTCTCTATAAATGCAATTAGCATCACCAGCTTAGTCTTTGGTTTGACTCCTGGGCCTTTCTTTTTCCTGCATCCGGGTCTGTTGGTGTTGTGCTCTGCTGTGTTTTCACCTTTTGTCCTTTGATTGTAGAAATGTGATGCATTCTTTACTGTGTGCTCATCAATCCAGGCTACCATGGAGCAGCTGGAAGTGCCGGTGTTTGGACTCTAGCTGTCATTTTCCTCATTGGTCTTATTGCTACTGGCGCCTTTATCCTCTATAAGTTCAAAAGGTGAGTCATGTATTTTACAGTGCTGTCACCTTAACGACGTAGGCACAAAAAAACCTGACAAAGAATGGAAATCAAACGTTGAAAGAAAAACTCATGAGGTGAGCTCTAAAGTCAGTAGTTTTGTACAGTAACATAATATTTGTAATATTGCCTCTGTGCACCACTGCAGTGGATTGTAAATGAAACAATTAAGATGTAATTGAAATGCAGACTTTCAGCTTCACAAGCTAGGTGAGGGCTATTCTTTCATTATTCCATGATAAATTAAGCAGAATGCAGAGAGACCCACTTACAAGCAGTAACTGAAGGCAGCTGAACTAAAGTCTAAGTGGAGTATCTCAAGAGATACACCACACAGCATCTGGTGAAATCACCCTGGATTTTCTAAGCCTCTGAAAATGAAGGACTGTGTCTAAACATGGCTTTAACTCCTACACAATAAATGTAATACTTCTGTTAAACGTCCTCAATTAAAGCTGAAAATCTGAATTTTAATTGTAACCTGACTATTTAAAATCCATTGTGGGTAGTGTGGAAATCCATCAAATGTTCAGGTTCCATACCAAAGTAAGTGACACAAATTGAAACATCCCTTAAGTTAGATTGCTACAATATTGAAATTTTGTAATGATGTGCATGAACTAAAATGTATCCATCTGTCCAGTATCTTTAGCTACCACCAGCTATTTTAATAAAAATATCATATTCCCTGATGGTTGCATACACCTCATGATGTTTGAAGTCATACAACCCTAAACAGTTGAATGCAAATTCACATTGTGCATGCTTCTTGTCATATCAGTAACCCACCAGCAGCACCTCCTTGTGTCTCTAACACAAATATCCACAAAAAGTCACTTAAAGAACGCAATGGAAGACTATACAGCCCCGTCTTACAAAAACAACAAATCCCACAGTCCTTGGCTTAGGCCTGAGGATGCATATCCCCCATTGTTTTTCAGGAAGCTTCCATGCACCCACAACTACGCCCAGATGCACAGTGTAAAGGAGCAGGAGATGATCAGCCCTGTCAATCACAGTGAGGACACCCAGCAAATCATCCAGGGTGAGGAGTACATCGATGACGACCTGGACTCACAGACTCTAGGTAACGCAGGAGGTAGCCCCGCCTTCCGTTCCCTAATAAGGACTACTACTAACCACTGCTACTAAACCCAAGCCACTAACACCAGCAGCTAACACACACCAAGGTACTGAAGGACTTCCCCCTTTTTGTTATTTTTACTGCCATTGCAGTTCTTTGAGGTTTATTATCGTTGCTTCTAAAGTAGTCACATAGCATTTCATGGCCATCAACAAGCACAGCTAATCATATTGCATGACATTCAGTAATTTTTGCACTACATAATGCCTAAGGAATCTGAAATGTTAGTGTTACTGAGTTATACTTGTACACTTGCCAAAATTCTTTTAATTTTATCATACATGACCTGATGTCTCTATATAATAATTTCTATAAATTTTATGACAAGGTTTCTCATAAAATACAGTGCAACAACAAAACAATATGATGGCTATGGTTATGATGGTAATGAATTGATTTGTGATCATAGATATAGTGGATTGTTAATGGCGGTCACCATTAAAGTAATCATTTTTCTTTCCTGACAATAATAAGTGCATTCTTTGTATATTTACATATTAAACTATCTTTGTCACGACTATCATTGTGACAAAAGTAAATCATTCTTAATTTTAAAGCCTGATTGTGTTCTGTTATATAAGATTAGAAATTTTTTTTTTTTACCTCTGTTTCATGTAATAAAGCAAATTGTATAAAAATCCCTGTCAGCATGTAGATCCTGTGAGGGTTTGGTCTACTAGGAGTGCTTAAGAAAGACACTGAGATTAGCAAATTGCAACTGGCCAACTTGGTCCTGTGACTTCTATTTAACAATATAAAGAAATATATATAGGAATTTTACTGATTAGAGCATGTGGAACAACTAATGATTTTTGAAGGAAAAACTTAAACGTAATTTGTGTTTTTATACCCAATTTTGAGCCAGCACGCTGGAATTCTTAATGAAGTCCAGAATTATTCAAACAATTAATCAACCATAGAATTAAATCAAGTTTACTATCCAAGAAGGCAAATTAATTATTACATTGTAATTATATAATTATGTGCTTTACTATTTTTTCTGCTTTTTTGTGAAATGGTGCATTTTGGAAGTTTTGGTGTTATGCGTGAGCCAGAACTGTATGTCACAGGACACCGTCTAATACTATACATTGCTTTATGTCATATATAACACTTTTACATAACTGTAAGTGGGCTTACATATCGTTAGCTTCATAGCATAATTGCCTAAGTCATTTGACTAAGTCAATGACTTAGGCACTTATGCTATGAAGCTAACGATATGTGTTTTATGTATATTTTATATGTCTCTTTAGCATCTCTCATATTGTTTTTTATCTCTTTTTTACCAGGCACTCATTCGGGTGTGGTCCTAAACATGAACTGCAGAGAGCTACACAGTTAGCAGACCAGCTGATGGCCACCATGGCAATGCTGAAGAGCTAGTTGAGGCGAGCCGAGCTGGCTAATGAGCACAGGGACTCCACTCTGCCTTTTTCCTTCTCTCGTCTTTAGATTTTCCCTCTCCTCCTCCTCTGTCAGGTCACTTCACTCTTCCATGGACTCTTCCACTCTCCTGCTTCTGGGTATTGTGTTAATTATTTTGGGGAAGTGGCTGACCATGGTGTTGGGACTCTATTCAGTAATCACCCCTTTTTTTGTGCCAACCCTGGAGACCCTGGACACAAGGGCCAGTGGCTCAGTTTGAAGGCTCATCTGTACACTGTCTGTCTGATAACACAGGTACAATCGGCAAGCATGTCTCACAAGACTGGTTTCCACTGATACTGAAAGTCAGAGAGATAGTTGAAACCACCAGAGACTAGTGTGCTAAAATGATTTGTGAGCACTAAACGTAGTTTGCATTGTTCCCCTCCATTATTGTTGCACCCCCCCCCCCTCCCACACACACACACACACACAGTTATCATTCTGCTCCTCTCGTCAATGGCAATAATAATCTCAATGGAATGTAGGATGTGATATAAACCCTTGTGAATTTGCATGTGATGGGTGTACACATGCAAACACAAGAGGGCAGTGTTGCACTTTTTGAAATCTCCACTGACAAGTACTCTTACAGCTCAGCTTCTTTGGAATATACTGTATGTACACACAGCTTTGTTTATTTAACAAAAAGAAAAAGAAAAAAAACATTCATCTCCAAGTGTTCCTGTTTAAAAGTAACAAAATTTACAGATGTGTGGTCTGTGATGTTTCTGATCAGTTTCACCTTTGTCTGTCCCATGGTGCCTGAAACAGCAGACGCAGATCTGCTCAGTGACATTTCCTGTTATTTAGTTATTTCTGGAAACAGTATAGCCCTTTCTCCTTGTCCTCATCCCCGTCCTAACACTTTCTGGGTCAGAGCAGACCCCCTGGAGACAAAGGTTGCCGTCATTGGAGGGAAGCTGTAGTTGATATATTTTATTGTATCAGCCTATATTAGGCAAAGCTTGTGGTGGAATCACGTCTCCTTAAAAGTTTGGTTCATTTTAAATGTGTAAATATGATCGGTGATTTACGCTTTGTAAATATCCCTTTGTGTGTGTGTTTTACACTAATACCAAAATACATCACTTTTTTTACCCCTCTTTTTCTGGAGTTTCCTGCCACAGAGTTTCCCAGGTTTGAACAACATCTCACTGTTTCCACTTTCCTCAGCATCATTGCCTGCTTTACATTTTTGGGTATTTTCATTATAATGTCATGGAATATTTCACTGTCTTTATTGTTAACTGGAAATAATTTTCTTGTCTTATGAAGATGCTCACAGTTACACAGTGACAGCAATGTAGATGGATATTTTTGATATACTGTCAGTTTTTCTTTTCCAGCCCATGTAAAACACAAATGAGTGTTTCTGTTACCTTTTGACAGTCATTTTATGTTTTTTTTAATTGAACTAATGTGAGCAGTTGCTGTTCACAATGCACCAGACAGCAGCTGAACAAGTCTACAGATGTGTCAAGAGGTCTTGTCACCACCCTTTGGTCCATCTTGTATTCGATGCAGCAGATCGTGTTCACTCCTCCTGGTTTGATTCATCTTTTGTACATATTCTGCTCATATTTTTGTTTAGTTTTCTAGTGATGTGTCATCTTTGTATCAATGTCCCCTTAAACACAGGGGAAAATGGGAGTTATGATGTTCCAGTGTAGTAGTCAAGGAGTTTCACATATGGTACACAGCATATGTGAAACAGCAGTGTAATTATAACCACGACTCTATCCTTTCATTTTTCTCTGTTCTGTTCGATCTTTTGGTTTTGCAATTAAAATCAACTGTGTTCTTTTCAGGAAGCATAGTGCACTCAACCTGCATCATGGAATAAATCACTCCCATAACGTGTATGTCTCTTTAATTTGTATAATATTATCCAGTACAACTGTTGTCACAGTGTTTTGCTAACTAAAAGTCAATCATTGTTTTTTCATGTTGTGAAAAAGGCTGCAGACTGAGGTAGACTTTATTATTTAAAAGGAAGATCCTCTGAAGGTTAGTACAGGATAAACAGGTTAGTACTGATGGCTACTAAGTAAAGAGCAGTGTATGACTGCTGCACAGTGGCCATCTAGTAAAAAGTTACTATAAGGTGTATACTGCCAATGTAGAGGATGGAAATCAGCCTGGACCGCTCGAGCATCACACAAAATACAATGAGGTGACCAAGTTCATGCAATCAAAGTCAGTTAAGATAATGTTGAGCTTCTACCTCCTCTGCCTGGTCAGACTGCTCCCAGAGGTACTTGGGACCTTGACCTTGGGAGTTTGAGGTGGAAGCAAGGCCTGGGTAAAAGCTTTAGAGCTTGAATGCCAGCCAGATAACTGCCGATTCACCTGCCACAAAGCAAGCCCTGTATTGTGCCTATGACAGATTTTATGTGGTTAAGGACATTATACTGATTATTTGAAGAGTTTCAGGTGGATTTTCATCTGAGTGCTTGCAAAGAATGAAATGGTCAAAGGAAATTTGGATCTTGCCGCTCCAATGTAAAATCGTTGGAAAACGAGGTGTGCATGCCTCTAAGTGGAACAGATTTTGGATTACAGTGTCAGAGTTTTAATTTTGTGAATAACTTCATAATCTTTGCTCAAACAACTGCAAAACATGTTTGCACAACACGGGTATGTTGAATTCTATAAGGCAAATCCATAAATATGTGGCGACTGTCTATCAAAAGTTACAGCTATCTTTATGACGTTTTCAAAACACGCTTTCTTTCATCAAGACAGTGCGTTTCTCACTGTTACATGCATTTGGATGGGAAACTCGCCCGAAACAAAGTATAGGTTTTCATTATGTGAATAATTTTAAAATCTTAGCTCATACAGCTTTAAAATCTGTTTGCCCAGCACGGGGATATTGAAGTCTATAAGATAAAGCCATAAACATGTTTGTCTGAGTCTTCTATCAAAAGTTACAGCGATTTATATGAAGTTGTTGAAAAACGCTTTCTTTCGCCAATACAATGCGTTTCTCACTGTTACATGCATTTGAATGGGAAACTCACCCGAGACAAAGTATAGGTTTTCATTATGTGAATAATTTTAAAATCTTAGCTCAAACGGCTGCAAAACCTGTTTGCCCAGCACGGAGATATTGAGTTTTATAAGATAAAGCCATAAACATGTTTGTCTGAGACCTCTATCAAAAGTTACAGCGATTTATATGAAGTTGTTAACAAACGCTTTCTTTCGCCAATACAATGCGTTTCTCACGGTTACATGCATTTGAATGGGAAACTCGCCTGAAACAAAGTATAGGTTTTCATTATGTGAATAATTTTAAAATCTTAGCTCAAACGGCTGCAAAACCTGTTTGCCCAGCACGGAGATATTGAGTTTTATAAGATAAAGCCATAAACATGTGTGTCTTAGTCTTCTATCAAAAGTTACAGCGATTTATATGAAGTTGTTGAAAAACGCTTTCTTTCGCCAAGATAGTGTGTTTCTCACTGTTACATGCATTTGAATGGGAAACTCGCCTGAGACAAAGTATAGGTTTTCATTATGTGAATAATTTTAAAATCTTAGCTCAAACGGCTGCAAAACCTGTTTGCCCAGCACGGAGATATTGAGTTTTATAAGATAAAGCCATAAACATGTTTGTCTGAGACCTCTATCAAAAGTTACAGCGATTTATATGAAGTTGTTCAAAAACGCTTTCTTTCGCCAATACAATGCGTTTCTCACGGTTACATGCATTTGAATGGGAAACTCGCCTGAGACAAAGTATAGGTTTTCATTATGTGAATAATTTTAAAATCTTAGCTCAAACGGCTGCAAAACCTGTTTGCCCAGCACGGAGATATTGAGTTCTATAAGATAAAGCCATAAACATGTTTGTCTAAGACCTCTATCAAAAGTTACAGCGATTTATATGAAGTTGTTCAAAAACGCTTTCTTTCGCCAAGACAATGTGTTTCTCACGGTTACATGCATTTGAATGGGAAACTCGCCTGAAACAAAGTATAGGTTTTCATTATGTGAATAATTTTAAAATCTTAGCTCAAACGGCTGCAAAACCTGTTTGCCCAGCACGGAGATATTGAGTTCTATAAGATAAAGCCATAAACATGTTTGTCTGAGTCTTCTATCAAAAGTTACAGCGATTTATATGAAGTTGTTAACAAACGCTTTCTTTCGCCAAGACAATGCGTTTCTCACTGTTACATGCATTTGAATGGGAAACTCGCCCGAGACAAAGTATAGGTTTTCATTATGTGAATAATTTTAAAATCTTAGCTCAAACGGCTGCAAAACCTGTTTGCCCAGCACGGAGATATTGAGTTTTATAAGATAAAGCCATAAAAATGTTTGTCTGAGACCTCTATCAAAAGTTACAGCGATTTATATGAAGTTGTTCAAAAACGCTTTCTTTCGCCAAGACAATGTGTTTCTCACGGTTACATGCATTTGAATGGGAAACTCGCCCGAGACAAAGTATAGGTTTTCATTATGTGAATAATTTTAAAATCTTAGCTCAAACGGCTGCAAAACCTGTTTGCCCAGCACGGAGATATTGAGTTTTATAAGATAAAGCCATAAACATGTTTGTCTGAGTCTTCTATCAAAAGTTACAGCGATTTATATGAAGTTGTTGAAAAACGCTTTCTTTCGCCAATACAATGCGTTTCTCACTGTTACATGCATTTGAATGGGAAACTCGCCTGAGACAAAGTATAGGTTTTCATTATGTGAATAATTTTAAAATCTTAGCTCAAACGGCTGCAAAACCTGTTTGCCCAGCACGGGGATATTGAGTTTTATAAGATAAAGCCATAAACATGTGTGTCTGAGTCTTCTATCAAAAGTTACAGCGATTTATATGAAGTTGTTCAAAAACGCTTTCTTTCGCCAATACAATGCGTTTCTCACGGTTACATGCATTTGAATGGGAAACTCGCCTGAAACAAAGTATAGGTTTTTATTATGTGAATAATTTTAAAATCTTAGCTCAAACGGCCAAGACAGTGTGATTCTCACTGTTACATGCATTTGAATGGGAAACTCGCCTGAGACAAAGTATAGGTTTTCATTATGTGAATAATTTTAAAATCTTAGCTCAAACGGCCAAGACAGTGTGATTCTCACTGTTACATGCATTTGAATGGGAAACTCGCCTGAGACAAAGTATAGGTTTTTATTATGTGAATAATTTTAAAATCTTAGCTCATACAGCTTTAAAACCTGTTTGCCCAGCACGGGGATAATGAGTTCTATAAGATAAAGCCATAAACATGTTTGTCTGAGTCTTCTATCAAAAGTTACAGCGATTTATATGAAGTTGTTCAAAAACGCTTTCTTTCGCCAATACAATGCGTTTCTCACGGTTACATGCATTTGAATGGGAAACTCGCCTGAGACAAAGTATAGGTTTTCATTATGTGAATAATTTTAAAATCTTAGCTCAAACGGCCAAGACAGTGTGATTCTCACTGTTACATGCATTTGAATGGGAAACTCGCCTGAGACAAAGTATAGGTTTTCATTATGTGAATAATTTTAAAATCTTAGCTCAAACGGCTGCAAAACCTGTTTGCCCAGCACGGAGATATTGAGTTTTATAAGATAAAGCCATAAACATGTTTGTCTGAGACCTCTATCAAAAGTTACAGCGATTTATATGAAGTTGTTGAAAAACGCTTTCTTTCGCCAATACAATGCGTTTCTCACTGTTACATGCATTTGAATGGGAAACTCGCCTGAGACAAAGTATAGGTTTTCATTATGTGAATAATTTTAAAATCTTAGCTCAAACGGCTGCAAAACCTGTTTGCCCAGCACGGAGATATTGAGTTTTATAAGATAAAGCCATAAACATGTTTGTCTGAGTCTTCTATCAAAAGTTACAGCGATTTATATGAAGTTGTTGAAAAACGCTTTCTTTCGCCAATACAATGCGTTTCTCACTGTTACATGCATTTGAATGGGAAACTCGCCTGAGACAAAGTATAGGTTTTCATTATGTGAATAATTTTAAAATCTTAGCTCAAACGGCTGCAAAACCTGTTTGCCCAGCACGGGGATATTGAGTTCTATAAGATAAAGCCATAAACATGTTTGTGTGAGACCTCTATCACAAGTTACAGCGATTTATATGAAGTTGTTGAAAAACGCTTTCTTTCGCCAATACAATGCGTTTCTCACTGTTACATGCATTTGAATGGGAAACTCGCCTGAGACAAAGTATAGGTTTTCATTATGTGAATAATTTTAAAATCTTAGCTCAAACGGCTGCAAAACCTGTTTGCCCAGCACGGGGATATTGAGTTTTATAAGATAAAGCCATAAACATGTGTGTCTGAGTCTTCTATCAAAAGTTACAGCGATTTATATGAAGTTGTTCAAAAACGCTTTCTTTCGCCAAGACAGTGTGTTTCTCACTGTTACATGCATTTGAATGGGAAACTCGCCTGAGACAAAGTATAGGTTTTCATTATGTGAATAATTTTAAAATCTTAGCTCAAACGGCTGCAAAACCTGTTTGCCCAGCACGGAGATATTGAGTTTTATAAGATAAAGCCATGAACATGTTTGTCTGAGTCTTCTATCAAAAGTTACAGCGATTTATATGAAGTTGTTCAAAAACGCTTTCTTTCGCCAAGACAATGCGTTTCTCACGGTTACATGCATTTGAATGGGAAACTCGCCTGAGACAAAGTATAGGTTTTCATTATGTGAATAATTTTAAAATCTTAGCTCAAACGGCTGCAAAACCTGTTTTCCCAGCACGGAGATATTGAGTTTTATAAGATAAAGCCATAAACATGTTTGTCTGAGTCTTCTATCAAAAGTTACAGCGATTTATATGAAGTTGTTGAAAAACGCTTTCTTTCGCCAAGACAGTGTGTTTCTCACTGTTACATGCATTTGAATGGGAAACTCGCCTGAGACAAAGTATAGGTTTTCATTATGTGAATAATTTTAAAATCTTAGCTCAAACGGCTGCAAAACCTGTTTGCCCAGCACGGGGATATTGAGTTTTATAAGATAAAGCCATAAACATGTGTGTCTTAGTCTTCTATCAAAAGTTACAGCGATTTATATGAAGTTGTTGAAAAACGCTTTCTTTCGCCAAGATAGTGTGTTTCTCACTGTTACATGCATTTGAATGGGAAACTCGCCTGAGACAAAGTATAGGTTTTCATTATGTGAATAATTTTAAAATCTTAGCTCAAACGGCTGCAAAACCTGTTTGCCCAGCACGGAGATATTGAGTTCTATAAGATAAAGCCATAAACATGTTTGTCTAAGACCTCTATCAAAAGTTACAGCGATTTATATGAAGTTGTTCAAAAACGCTTTCTTTCGCCAAGACAATGTGTTTCTCACGGTTACATGCATTTGAATGGGAAACTCGCCTGAGACAAAGTATAGGTTTTCATTATGTGAATAATTTTAAAATCTTAGCTCAAACGGCTGCAAAACCTGTTTGCCCAGCACGGAGATATTGAGTTTTATAAGATAAAGCCATAAACATGTTTGTCTGAGACCTCTATCAAAAGTTACAGCGATTTATATGAAGTTGTTCAAAAACGCTTTCTTTCGCCAATACAATGCGTTTCTCACGGTTACATGCATTTGAATGGGAAACTCGCCTGAGACAAAGTATAGGTTTTCATTATGTGAATAATTTTAAAATCTTAGCTCAAACGGCTGCAAAACCTGTTTGCCCAGCACGGAGATATTGAGTTCTATAAGATAAAGCCATAAACATGTTTGTCTGAGTCTTCTATCAAAAGTTACAGCGATTTATATGAAGTTGTTAACAAACGCTTTCTTTCGCCAAGACAATGCGTTTCTCACTGTTACATGCATTTGAATGGGAAACTCGCCCGAGACAAAGTATAGGTTTTCATTATGTGAATAATTTTAAAATCTTAGCTCAAACGGCTGCAAAACCTGTTTGCCCAGCACGGAGATATTGAGTTTTATAAGATAAAGCCATAAAAATGTTTGTCTGAGACCTCTATCAAAAGTTACAGCGATTTATATGAAGTTGTTCAAAAACGCTTTCTTTCGCCAAGACAGTGTGTTTCTCACGGTTACATGCATTTGAATGGGAAACTCGCCTGAAACAAAGTATAGGTTTTCATTATGTGAATAATTTTAAAATCTTAGCTCAAACGGCTGCAAAACCTGTTTGCCCAGCACGGGGATATTGAGTTTTATAAGATAAAGCCATAAACATGTTTGTCTGAGACCTCTATCAAAAGTTACAGCGATTTATATGAAGTTGTTGAAAAACGCTTTCTTTCGCCAAGACAGTGCGTTTCTCACTGTTACATGCATTTGAATGGGAAACTCACCCGAGACAAAGTATAGGTTTTCATTATGTGAATAATTTTAAAATCTTAGCTCAAACGGCCAAGACAGTGTGATTCTCACTGTTACATGCATTTGAATGGGAAACTCGCCTGAGACAAAGTATAGGTTTTCATTATGTGAATAATTTTAAAATCTTAGCTCAAACGGCTGCAAAACCTGTTTGCCCAGCACGGAGATATTGAGTTTTATAAGATAAAGCCATAAACATGTGTGTCTGAGTCTTCTATCAAAAGTTACAGCGATTTATATGAAGTTGTTGAAAAACGCTTTCTTTCGCCAAGACAGTGTGTTTCTCACTGTTACATGCATTTGAATGGGAAACTCACCCGAGACAAAGTATAGGTTTTCATTATGTGAATAATTTTAAAATCTTAGCTCAAACGGCTGCAAAACCTGTTTGCCCAGCACGGAGATATTGAGTTTTATAAGATAAAGCCATAAACATGTTTGTCTGAGTCTTCTATCAAAAGTTACAGCGATTTATATGAAGTTGTTCAAAAACGCTTTCTTTCGCCAAGACAATGCGTTTCTCACGGTTACATGCATTTGAATGGGAAACTCGCCTGAAACAAAGTATAGGTTTTCATTATGTGAATAATTTTAAAATCTTAGTTCAAACGGCTGCAAAACCTGTTTGCCCAGCACGGAGATATTGAGTTTTATAAGATAAAGCCATAAACATGTTTGTCTGAGTCTTCTATCAAAAGTTACAGCGATTTATATGAAGTTGTTGAAAAACGCTTTCTTTCGCCAATACAATGCGTTTCTCACTGTTACATGCATTTGAATGGGAAACTCACCCGAGACAAAGTATAGGTTTTCATTATGTGAATAATTTTAAAATCTTAGCTCAAACGGCCAAGACAGTGTGATTCTCACTGTTACATGCATTTGAATGGGAAACTCGCCTGAGACAAAGTATAGGTTTTCATTATGTGAATAATTTTAAAATCTTAGCTCAAACGGCTGCAAAACCTGTTTGCCCAGCACGGGGATATTGAGTTCTATAAGATAAAGCCATCAACATGTTTGTCTGAGACCTCTATCACAAGTTACAGCGATTTATATGAAGTTGTTCAAAAACGCTTTCTTTCGCCAAGACAATGCGTTTCTCACGGTTACATGCATTTGAATGGGAAACTCGCCTGAGACAAAGTATAGGTTTTCATTATGTGAATAATTTTAAAATCTTAGCTCAAACGGCCAAGACAGTGTGATTCTCACTGTTACATGCATTTGAATGGGAAACTCGCCTGAAACAAAGTATAGGTTTTCATTATGTGAATAATTTTAAAATCTTAGCTCAAACGGCTGCAAAACCTGTTTGCCCAGCACGGAGATATTGAGTTTTATAAGATAAAGCCATAAACATGTTTGTCTGAGTCTTCTATCAAAAGTTACAGCGATTTATATGAAGTTGTTCAAAAACGCTTTCTTTCGCCAAGACAATGCGTTTCTCACTGTTACATGCATTTGAATGGGAAACTCGCCTGAAACAAAGTATAGGTTTTCATTATGTGAATAATTTTAAAATCTTAGCTCAACGGCTGCAAAACCTGTTTGCCCAGCACGGAGATATTGAGTTTTATAAGATAAAGCCATAAACATGTTTGTCTGAGTCTTCTATCAAAAGTTACAGCGATTTATATGAAGTTGTTGAAAAACGCTTTATTTCGTAAATACAATGCGTTTCTCACTGTTACATGCATTTGAATGGGAAACTCACCCGAGACAAAGTATAGGTTTTCATTATGTGAATAATTTTAAAATCTTAGCTCAAACGGCTGCAAAACCTGTTTGCCCAGCACGGAGATATTGAGTTTTATAAGATAAAGCCATAAACATGTTTGTCTGAGTCTTCTATCAAAAGTTACAGCGATTTATATGAAGTTGTTCAAAAACGCTTTCTTTCGCCAAGACAATGCGTTTCTCATGGTTACATGCATTTGAATGGGAAACTCGCCTGAAACAAAGTATAGGTTTTCATTATGTGAATAATTTTAAAATCTTAGCTCAACGGCTGCAAAACCTGTTTGCCCAGCACGGAGATATTGAGTTTTATAAGATAAAGCCATAAACATGTTTGTCTGAGTCTTCTATCAAAAGTTACAGCGATTTATATGAAGTTGTTGAAAAACGCTTTATTTCGTAAATACAATGCGTTTCTCACTGTTACATGCATTTGAATGGGAAACTCACCCGAGACAAAGTATAGGTTTTCATTATGTGAATAATTTTAAAATCTTAGCTCAAACGGCTGCAAAACCTGTTTGCCCAGCACGGGGATAATGAGTTCTATAAGATAAAGCCATAAACATGTTTGTCTGAGTCTTCTATCAAAAGTTACAGCGATTTATATGAAGTTGTTCAAAAACGCTTTCTTTCGCCAAGACAATGCGTTTCTCACGGTTACATGCATTTGAATGGGAAACTCGCCTGAAACAAAGTATAGGTTTTCATTATGTGAATAATTTTAAAATCTTAGCTCAACGGCTGCAAAACCTGTTTGCCCAGCACGGGGATAATGAGTTCTATAAGATAAAGCCATAAACATGTTTGTCTGAGTCTTCTATCAAAAGTTACAGCGATTTATATGAAGTTGTTCAAAAACGCTTTCTTTCGCCAATACAATGCGTTTCTCACGGTTACATGCATTTGAATGGGAAACTCGCCTGAGACAAAGTATAGGTTTTCATTATGTGAATAATTTTAAAGTCTTAGCTCAAACGGCTGCAAAACCTGTTTGCCCAGCACGGAGATATTGAGTTTTATAAGATAAAGCCATAAACATGTTTGTCTGAGACCTCTATCAAAAGTTACAGCGATTTATATGAAGTTGTTGAAAAACGCTTTCTTTCGCCAAGACAGTGCGTTTCTCACTGTTACATGCATTTGAATGGGAAACTCACCCGAGACAAAGTATAGGTTTTCATTATGTGAATAATTTTAAAATCTTAGCTCAAACGGCCAAGACAGTGTGATTCTCACTGTTACATGCATTTGAATGGGAAACTCGCCTGAGACAAAGTATAGGTTTTCATTATGTGAATAATTTTAAAATCTTAGCTCAAACGGCTGCAAAACCTGTTTGCCCAGCACGGAGATATTGAGTTTTATAAGATAAAGCCATAAACATGTGTGTCTGAGTCTTCTATCAAAAGTTACAGCGATTTATATGAAGTTGTTGAAAAACGCTTTCTTTCGCCAAGACAGTGTGTTTCTCACTGTTACATGCATTTGAATGGGAAACTCACCCGAGACAAAGTATAGGTTTTCATTATGTGAATAATTTTAAAATCTTAGCTCAAACGGCTGCAAAACCTGTTTGCCCAGCACGGAGATATTGAGTTTTATAAGATAAAGCCATAAACATGTTTGTCTGAGTCTTCTATCAAAAGTTACAGCGATTTATATGAAGTTGTTCAAAAACGCTTTCTTTCGCCAAGACAATGCGTTTCTCACGGTTACATGCATTTGAATGGGAAACTCGCCTGAAACAAAGTATAGGTTTTCATTATGTGAATAATTTTAAAATCTTAGTTCAAACGGCTGCAAAACCTGTTTGCCCAGCACGGAGATATTGAGTTTTATAAGATAAAGCCATAAACATGTTTGTCTGAGTCTTCTATCAAAAGTTACAGCGATTTATATGAAGTTGTTGAAAAACGCTTTCTTTCGCCAATACAATGCGTTTCTCACTGTTACATGCATTTGAATGGGAAACTCACCCGAGACAAAGTATAGGTTTTCATTATGTGAATAATTTTAAAATCTTAGCTCAAACGGCCAAGACAGTGTGATTCTCACTGTTACATGCATTTGAATGGGAAACTCGCCTGAGACAAAGTATAGGTTTTCATTATGTGAATAATTTTAAAATCTTAGCTCAAACGGCTGCAAAACCTGTTTGCCCAGCACGGGGATATTGAGTTCTATAAGATAAAGCCATAAACATGTTTGTCTGAGACCTCTATCACAAGTTACAGCGATTTATATGAAGTTGTTCAAAAACGCTTTCTTTCGCCAATACAATGCGTTTCTCACGGTTACATGCATTTGAATGGGAAACTCGCCTGAAACAAAGTATAGGTTTTCATTATGTGAATAATTTTAAAATCTTAGCTCAACGGCTGCAAAACCTGTTTGCCCAGCACGGAGATATTGAGTTTTATAAGATAAAGCCATAAACATGTTTGTCTGAGTCTTCTATCAAAAGTTACAGCGATTTATATGAAGTTGTTCAAAAACGCTTTCTTTCGCCAAGACAATGCGTTTCTCACGGTTACATGCATTTGAATGGGAAACTCGCCTGAGACAAAGTATAGGTTTTCATTATGTGAATAATTTTAAAATCTTAGCTCAAACGGCTGCAAAACCTGTTTTCCCAGCACGGAGATATTGAGTTTTATAAGATAAAGCCATAAACATGTTTGTCTGAGTCTTCTATCAAAAGTTACAGCGATTTATATGAAGTTGTTCAAAAACGCTTTCTTTCGCCAAGACAGTGTGTTTCTCACTGTTACATGCATTTGAATGGGAAACTCGCCTGAGACAAAGTATAGGTTTTCATTATGTGAATAATTTTAAAATCTTAGCTCAAACGGCCAAGACAGTGTGATTCTCACTGTTACATGCATTTGAATGGGAAACTCGCCTGAGACAAAGTATAGGTTTTCATTATGTGAATAATTTTAAAATCTTAGCTCAAACGGCTGCAAAACCTGTTTGCCCAGCACGGAGATATTGAGTTTTATAAGATAAAGCCATAAACATGTTTGTCTGAGACCTCTATCAAAAGTTACAGCGATTTATATGAAGTTGTTGAAAAACGCTTTCTTTCGCCAAGACAGTGTGTTTCTCACGGTTACATGCATTTGAATGGGAAACTCGCCTGAAACAAAGTATAGGTTTTCATTATGTGAATAATTTTAAAATCTTAGCTCAAACGGCTGCAAAACCTGTTTGCCCAGCACGGGGATATTGAGTTTTATAAGATAAAGCCATAAACATGTTTGTCTGAGACCTCTATCAAAAGTTACAGCGATTTATATGAAGTTGTTCAAAAACGCTTTCTTTCGCCAAGACAATGCGTTTCTCACGGTTACATGCATTTGAATGGGAAACTCGCCTGAGACAAAGTATAGGTTTTCATTATGTGAATAATTTTAAAATCTTAGCTCAAACGGCTGCAAAACCTGTTTTCCCAGCACGGAGATATTGAGTTTTATAAGATAAAGCCATAAACATGTTTGTCTGAGTCTTCTATCAAAAGTTACAGCGATTTATATGAAGTTGTTCAAAAACGCTTTCTTTCGCCAAGACAGTGTGTTTCTCACTGTTACATGCATTTGAATGGGAAACTCGCCTGAGACAAAGTATAGGTTTTCATTATGTGAATAATTTTAAAATCTTAGCTCAAACGGCTGCAAAACCTGTTTGCCCAGCACGGAGATATTGAGTTTTATAAGATAAAGCCATAAACATGTTTGTCTGAGACCTCTATCAAAAGTTACAGCGATTTATATGAAGTTGTTGAAAAACGCTTTCTTTCGCCAAGACAGTGTGTTTCTCACGGTTACATGCATTTGAATGGGAAACTCGCCTGAAACAAAGTATAGGTTTTCATTATGTGAATAATTTTAAAATCTTAGCTCAAACGGCTGCAAAACCTGTTTGCCCAGCACGGGGATATTGAGTTTTATAAGATAAAGCCATAAACATGTTTGTCTGAGACCTCTATCAAAAGTTACAGCGATTTATATGAAGTTGTTGAAAAACGCTTTCTTTCGCCAAGACAGTGTGTTTCTCACTGTTACATGCATTTGAATGGGAAACTCACCCGAGACAAAGTATAGGTTTTCATTATGTGAATAATTTTAAAATCTTAGCTCAAACGGCCAAGACAGTGTGATTCTCACTGTTACATGCATTTGAATGGGAAACTCGCCTGAGACAAAGTATAGGTTTTCATTATGTGAATAATTTTAAAATCTTAGCTCAAACGGCTGCAAAACCTGTTTGCCCAGCACGGAGATATTGAGTTTTATAAGATAAAGCCATAAACATGTTTGTCTGAGTCTTCTATCAAAAGTTACAGCGATTTATATGAAGTTGTTCAAAAACGCTTTCTTTCGCCAATACAATGCGTTTCTCACGGTTACATGCATTTGAATGGGAAACTCGCCTGAGACAAAGTATAGGTTTTCATTATGTGAATAATTTTAAAATCTTAGCTCAAACGGCTGCAAAACCTGTTTGCCCAGCACGGGGATATTGAGTTTTATAAGATAAAGCCATAAACATGTTTGTCTGAGTCTTCTATCAAAAGTTACAGCGATTTATATGAAGTTGTTCAAAAACGCTTTCTTTCGCCAAGACAATGCGTTTCTCACGGTTACATGCATTTGAATGGGAAACTCGCCTGAGACAAAGTATAGGTTTTCATTATGTGAATAATTTTAAAATCTTAGCTCAAACGGCTGCAAAACCTGTTTGCCCAGCACGGAGATATTGAGTTTTATAAGATAAAGCCATAAACATGTTTGTCTGAGTCTTCTATCAAAAGTTACAGCGATTTATATGAAGTTGTTCAAAAACGCTTTCTTTCGCCAAGACAATGCGTTTCTCACGGTTACATGCATTTGAATGGGAAACTCGCCTGAAACAAAGTATAGGTTTTCATTATGTGAATAATTTTAAAATCTTAGCTCAAACGGCTGCAAAACCTGTTTGCCCAGCACGGGGATAATGAGTTCTATAAGATAAAGCCATAAACATGTTTGTCTGAGTCTTCTATCAAAAGTTACAGCGATTTATATGAAGTTGTTCAAAAACGCTTTCTTTCGCCAATACAATGCGTTTCTCACTGTTACATGCATTTGAATGGGAAACTCGCCTGAGACAAAGTATAGGTTTTCATTATGTGAATAATTTTAAAATCTTAGCTCAAACGGCTGCAAAACCTGTTTGCCCAGCACGGGGATATTGAGTTTTATAAGATAAAGCCATAAACATGTTTGTCTGAGTCTTCTATCAAAAGTTACAGCGATTTATATGAAGTTGTTCAAAAACGCTTTCTTTCGCCAAGACAATGCGTTTCTCACGGTTACATGCATTTGAATGGGAAACTCGCCTGAAACAAAGTATAGGTTTTCATTATGTGAATAATTTTAAAATCTTAGCTCAAACGGCTGCAAAACCTGTTTGCCCAGCACGGGGATAATGAGTTTTATAAGATAAAGCCATAAACATGTTTGTCTGAGTCTTCTATCAAAAGTTACAGCGATTTATATGAAGTTGTTCAAAAACGCTTTCTTTCGCCAATACAATGCGTTTCTCACTGTTACATGCATTTGAATGGGAAACTCGCCTGAGACAAAGTATAGGTTTTCATTATGTGAATAATTTTAAAATCTTAGCTCAAACGGCTGCAAAACCTGTTTGCCCAGCACGGGGATATTGAGTTTTATAAGATAAAGCCATAAACATGTTTGTCTGAGTCTTCTATCAAAAGTTACAGCGATTTATATGAAGTTGTTCAAAAACGCTTTCTTTCGCCAAGACAATGCGTTTCTCACTGTTACATGCATTTGAATGGGAAACTCGCCTGAGACAAAGTATAGGTTTTCATTATGTGAATAATTTTAAAATCTTAGCTCAAACGGCTGCAAAACCTGTTTGCCCAGCACGGAGATATTGAGTTCTATAAGATAAAGCCATAAACATGTTTGTCTGAGTCTTCTATCAAAAGTTACAGCGATTTATATGAAGTTGTTAACAAACGCTTTCTTTCGCCAAGACAATGTGTTTCTCACGGTTACATGCATTTGAATGGGAAACTCGCCTGAAACAAAGTATAGGTTTTCATTATGTGAATAATTTTAAAATCTTAGCTCAAACGGCTGCAAAACCTGTTTGCCCAGCACGGAGATATTGAGTTTTATAAGATAAAGCCATAAACATGTTTGTCTGAGTCTTCTATCAAAAGTTACAGTGATTTATATGAAGTTGTTAACAAACGCTTTCTTTCGCCAAGACAATGCGTTTCTCACTGTTACATGCATTTGAATGGGAAACTCGCCTGAAACAAAGTATAGGTTTTCATTATGTGAATAATTTTAAAATCTTAGCTCAAACGGCTGCAAAACCTGTTTGCCCAGCACGGAGATATTGAGTTTTATAAGATAAAGCCATAAAAATGTTTGTCTGAGACCTCTATCAAAAGTTACAGCGATTTATATGAAGTTGTTCAAAAACGCTTTCTTTCGCCAAGACAATGTGTTTCTCACGGTTACATGCATTTGAATGGGAAACTCGCCCGAGACAAAGTATAGGTTTTCATTATGTGAATAATTTTAAAATCTTAGCTCAAACGGCTGCAAAACCTGTTTGCCCAGCACGGAGATATTGAGTTTTATAAGATAAAGCCATAAACATGTTTGTCTGAGACCTCTATCAAAAGTTACAGCGATTTATATGAAGTTGTTGAAAAACGCTTTCTTTCGCCAAGACAGTGTGTTTCTCACGGTTACATGCATTTGAATGGGAAACTCGCCTGAAACAAAGTATAGGTTTTCATTATGTGAATAATTTTAAAATCTTAGCTCAAACGGCTGCAAAACCTGTTTGCCCAGCACGGAGATATTGAGTTTTATAAGATAAAGCCATAAACACGTTTGTCTTAGTCTTCTATCAAAAGTTACAGCGATTTATATGAAGTTGTTGAAAAACGCTTTCTTTCGCCAAGATAGTGTGTTTCTCACTGTTACATGCATTTGAATGGGAAACTCGCCTGAGACAAAGTATAGGTTTTCATTATGTGAATAATTTTAAAATCTTAGCTCAAACGGCTGCAAAACCTGTTTGCCCAGCACGGAGATATTGAGTTCTATAAGATAAAGCCATAAACATGTTTGTCTGAGTCTTCTATCAAAAGTTACAGCGATTTATATGAAGTTGTTAACAAACGCTTTCTTTCGCCAAGACAATGTGTTTCTCACGGTTACATGCATTTGAATGGGAAACTCGCCTGAAACAAAGTATAGGTTTTCATTATGTGAATAATTTTAAAATCTTAGCTCAAACGGCTGCAAAACCTGTTTGCCCAGCACGGAGATATTGAGTTTTATAAGATAAAGCCATAAACATGTTTGTCTGAGTCTTCTATCAAAAGTTACAGTGATTTATATGAAGTTGTTAACAAACGCTTTCTTTCGCCAAGACAATGCGTTTCTCACTGTTACATGCATTTGAATGGGAAACTCGCCTGAAACAAAGTATAGGTTTTCATTATGTGAATAATTTTAAAATCTTAGCTCAAACGGCTGCAAAACCTGTTTGCCCAGCACGGAGATATTGAGTTTTATAAGATAAAGCCATAAAAATGTTTGTCTGAGACCTCTATCAAAAGTTACAGCGATTTATATGAAGTTGTTCAAAAACGCTTTCTTTCGCCAAGACAATGTGTTTCTCACGGTTACATGCATTTGAATGGGAAACTCGCCCGAGACAAAGTATAGGTTTTCATTATGTGAATAATTTTAAAATCTTAGCTCAAACGGCTGCAAAACCTGTTTGCCCAGCACGGAGATATTGAGTTTTATAAGATAAAGCCATAAACATGTTTGTCTGAGACCTCTATCAAAAGTTACAGCGATTTATATGAAGTTGTTGAAAAACGCTTTCTTTCGCCAAGACAGTGTGTTTCTCACGGTTACATGCATTTGAATGGGAAACTCGCCTGAAACAAAGTATAGGTTTTCATTATGTGAATAATTTTAAAATCTTAGCTCATACAGCTTTAAAATCTGTTTGCCCAGCACGGAGATATTGAGTTCTATAAGATAAAGCCATAAACATGTTTGTCTGAGACCTCTATCAAAAGTTACAGCGATTTATATGAAGTTGTTCAAAAACGCTTTCTTTCGCCAATACAATGTGTTTCTCACGGTTACATGCATTTGAATGGGAAACTCGCCTGAAACAAAGTATAGGTTTTCATTATGTGAATAATTTTAAAATCTTAGCTCAAACGGCTGCAAAACCTGTTTGCCCAGCACGGGGATAATGAGTTCTATAAGATAAAGCCATAAACATGTTTGTCTGAGTCTTCTATCAAAAGTTACAGCGATTTATATGAAGTTGTTCAAAAACGCTTTCTTTCGCCAAGACAATGCGTTTCTCACGGTTACATGCATTTGAATGGGAAACTCGCCTGAAACAAAGTATAGGTTTTCATTATGTGAATAATTTTAAAATCTTAGCTCAAACGGCTGCAAAACCTGTTTGCCCAGCACGGAGATATTGAGTTTTATAAGATAAAGCCATAAACATGTTTGTCTGAGTCTTCTATCAAAAGTTACAGCGATTTATATGAAGTTGTTCAAAAACGCTTTCTTTCGCCAAGACAATGCGTTTCTCACGGTTACATGCATTTGAATGGGAAACTCGCCTGAAACAAAGTATAGGTTTTCATTATGTGAATAATTTTAAAATCTTAGCTCAAACGGCTGCAAAACCTGTTTGCCCAGCACGGGGATAATGAGTTCTATAAGATAAAGCCATAAACATGTTTGTCTGAGTCTTCTATCAAAAATTACAGCGATTTATATGAAGTTGTTCAAAAACGCTTTCTTTCGCCAATACAATGCGTTTCTCACGGTTACATGCATTTGAATGGGAAACTCGCCTGAAACAAAGTATAGGTTTTCATTATGTGAATAATTTTAAAATCTTAGCTCAAACGGCTGCAAAACCTGTTTGCCCAGCACGGGGATATTGAGTTTTATAAGATAAAGCCATAAACATGTTTGTCTGAGTCTTCTATCAAAAGTTACAGCGATTTATATGAAGTTGTTCAAAAACGCTTTCTTTCGCCAAGACAATGCGTTTCTCACGGTTACATGCATTTGAATGGGAAACTCGCCTGAAACAAAGTATAGGTTTTCATTATGTGAATAATTTTAAAATCTTAGCTCAAACGGCTGCAAAACCTGTTTGCCCAGCACGGAGATATTGAGTTTTATAAGATAAAGCCATGAACATATTTGTCTGAGTCTTCTATCAAAAGTTACAGCGATTTATATGAAGTTGTTCAAAAACGCTTTATTTCGCCAATACAATGCGTTTCTCACGGTTACATGCATTTGAATAGGAAACTCACCCGAGACAAAGTATAGGTTTTCATTATGTGAATAATTTTAAAATCTTAGCTCAAACGGCCAAGACAGTGTGATTCTCACTGTTACATGCATTTGAATGGGAAACTCGCCTGAGACAAAGTATAGGTTTTCATTATGTGAATAATTTTAAAATCTTAGCTCAAACGGCTGCAAAACCTGTTTGCCCAGCACGGAGATATTGAGTTTTATAAGATAAAGCCATAAACATGTTTGTCTGAGACCTCTATCAAAAGTTACAGCGATTTATATGAAGTTGTTCAAAAACGCTTTCTTTCGCCAATACAATGCGTTTCTCACGGTTACATGCATTTGAATGGGAAACTCGCCTGAAACAAAGTATAGGTTTTCATTATGTGAATAATTTTAAAATCTTAGCTCAAACGGCTGCAAAACCTGTTTGCCCAGCACGGAGATATTGAGTTTTATAAGATAAAGCCATGAACATATTTGTCTGAGTCTTCTATCAAAAGTTACAGCGATTTATATGAAGTTGTTGAAAAACGCTTTCTTTCGCCAAGACAATGCGTTTCTCACTGTTACATGCATTTGAATGGGAAACTCGCCTGAGACAAAGTATAGGTTTTCATTATGTGAATAATTTTAAAATCTTAGCTCAAACGGCTGCAAAACCTGTTTGCCCAGCACGGAGATATTGAGTTTTATAAGATAAAGCCATAAACATGTTTGTCTGAGACCTCTATCAAAAGTTACAGCGATTTATATGAAGTTGTTGAAAAACGCTTTCTTTCGCCAATACAATGCGTTTCTCACGGTTACATGCATTTGAATGGGAAACTCGCCTGAGACAAAGTATAGGTTTTCATTATGTGAATAATTTTAAAATCTTAGCTCAAACGGCTGCAAAACCTGTTTGCCCAGCACGGAGATATTGAGTTTTATAAGATAAAGCCATAAACATGTTTGTCTGAGTCTTCTATCAAAAGTTACAGCGATTTATATGAAGTTGTTCAAAAACGTTTTCTTTCGCCAAGACAATGCGTTTCTCACGGTTACATGCATTTGAATGGGAAACTCGCCTGAAACAAAGTATAGGTTTTCATTATGTGAATAATTTTAAAATCTTAGCTCAAACGGCTGCAAAACCTGTTTGCCCAGCACGGAGATATTGAGTTTTATAAGATAAAGCCATAAACATGTTTGTCTGAGACCTCTATCAAAAGTTACAGCGATTTATATGAAGTTGTTCACAAACGCTTTCTTTCGCCAAGACAGTGTGTTTCTCACGGTTACATGCATTTGAATGGGAAACTCGCCTGAAACAAAGTATAGGTTTTCATTATGTGAATAATTTTAAAATCTTAGCTCAAACGGCTGCAAAACCTGTTTGCCCAGCACGGAGATATTGAGTTCTATAAGATAAAGCCATAAACATGTTTGTCTGAGTCTTCTATCAAAAGTTACAGCGATTTATATGAAGTTGTTCAAAAACGCTTTCTTTCGCCAAGACAATGCGTTTCTCACTGTTACATGCATTTGAATGGGAAACTCGCCCGAGACAAAGTATAGGTTTTCATTATGTGAATAATTTTAAAATCTTAGCTCAAACGGCTGCAAAACCTGTTTGCCCAGCACGGAGATATTGAGTTTTATAAGATAAAGCCATAAACATGTTTGTCTGAGACCTCTATCAAAAGTTACAGCGATTTATATGAAGTTGTTCACAAACGCTTTCTTTCGCCAAGACAGTGTGTTTCTCACGGTTACATGCATTTGAATGGGAAACTCGCCTGAAACAAAGTATAGGTTTTCATTATGTGAATAATTTTAAAATCTTAGCTCAAACGGCTGCAAAACCTGTTTGCCCAGCACGGAGATATTGAGTTCTATAAGATAAAGCCATAAACATGTTTGTCTGAGTCTTCTATCAAAAGTTACAGCGATTTATATGAAGTTGTTAACAAACGCTTTCTTTCGCCAAGACAATGTGTTTCTCACGGTTACATGCATTTGAATGGGAAACTCGCCTGAAACAAAGTATAGGTTTTCATTATGTGAATAATTTTAAAATCTTAGCTCAAACGGCTGCAAAACCTGTTTGCCCAGCACGGAGATATTGAGTTTTATAAGATAAAGCCATAAAAATGTTTGTCTGAGACCTCTATCAAAAGTTACAGCGATTTATATGAAGTTGTTCAAAAACGCTTTCTTTCGCCAAGACAATGTGTTTCTCACGGTTACATGCATTTGAATGGGAAACTCGCCCGAGACAAAGTATAGGTTTTCATTATGTGAATAATTTTAAAATCTTAGCTCAAACGGCTGCAAAACCTGTTTGCCCAGCACGGAGATATTGAGTTTTATAAGATAAAGCCATAAACATGTTTGTCTGAGTCTTCTATCAAAAGTTACAGCGATTTATATGAAGTTGTTGAAAAACGCTTTCTTTCGCCAAGACAGTGTGTTTCTCACGGTTACATGCATTTGAATGGGAAACTCGCCTGAAACAAAGTATAGGTTTTCATTATGTGAATAATTTTAAAATCTTAGCTCAAACGGCTGCAAAACCTGTTTGCCCAGCACGGAGATATTGAGTTTTATAAGATAAAGCCATAAACATGTTTGTCTGAGACCTCTATCAAAAGTTACAGCGATTTATATGAAGTTGTTCAAAAACGCTTTCTTTCGCCAATACAATGCGTTTCTCACGGTTACATGCATTTGAATGGGAAACTCGCCTGAAACAAAGTATAGGTTTTCATTATGTGAATAATTTTAAAATCTTAGCTCAAACGGCTGCAAAACCTGTTTGCCCAGCACGGAGATATTGAGTTTTATAAGATAAAGCCATGAACATATTTGTCTGAGTCTTCTATCAAAAGTTACAGCGATTTATATGAAGTTGTTGAAAAACGCTTTCTTTCGCCAAGACAATGCGTTTCTCACTGTTACATGCATTTGAATGGGAAACTCGCCTGAGACAAAGTATAGGTTTTCATTATGTGAATAATTTTAAAATCTTAGCTCAAACGGCTGCAAAACCTGTTTGCCCAGCACGGAGATATTGAGTTTTATAAGATAAAGCCATAAAAATGTTTGTCTGAGACCTCTATCAAAAGTTACAGCGATTTATATGAAGTTGTTCAAAAACGCTTTCTTTCGCCAAGACAATGTGTTTCTCACGGTTACATGCATTTGAATGGGAAACTCGCCCGAGACAAAGTATAGGTTTTCATTATGTGAATAATTTTAAAATCTTAGCTCAAACGGCTGCAAAACCTGTTTGCCCAGCACGGAGATATTGAGTTTTATAAGATAAAGCCATAAACATGTTTGTCTGAGTCTTCTATCAAAAGTTACAGCGATTTATATGAAGTTGTTGAAAAACGCTTTCTTTCGCCAAGACAGTGTGTTTCTCACGGTTACATGCATTTGAATGGGAAACTCGCCTGAAACAAAGTATAGGTTTTCATTATGTGAATAATTTTAAAATCTTAGCTCAAACGGCTGCAAAACCTGTTTGCCCAGCACGGAGATATTGAGTTTTATAAGATAAAGCCATAAACATGTTTGTCTGAGACCTCTATCAAAAGTTACAGCGATTTATATGAAGTTGTTCAAAAACGCTTTCTTTCGCCAATACAATGCGTTTCTCACGGTTACATGCATTTGAATGGGAAACTCGCCTGAAACAAAGTATAGGTTTTCATTATGTGAATAATTTTAAAATCTTAGCTCAAACGGCTGCAAAACCTGTTTGCCCAGCACGGAGATATTGAGTTTTATAAGATAAAGCCATGAACATATTTGTCTGAGTCTTCTATCAAAAGTTACAGCGATTTATATGAAGTTGTTGAAAAACGCTTTCTTTCGCCAAGACAATGCGTTTCTCACTGTTACATGCATTTGAATGGGAAACTCGCCTGAGACAAAGTATAGGTTTTCATTATGTGAATAATTTTAAAATCTTAGCTCAAACGGCTGCAAAACCTGTTTGCCCAGCACGGAGATATTGAGTTTTATAAGATAAAGCCATAAACATGTTTGTCTGAGACCTCTATCAAAAGTTACAGCGATTTATATGAAGTTGTTCAAAAACGCTTTCTTTCGCCAATACAATGCGTTTCTCACGGTTACATGCATTTGAATGGGAAACTCGCCTGAGACAAAGTATAGGTTTTCATTATGTGAATAATTTTAAAATCTTAGCTCAAACGGCTGCAAAACCTGTTTGCCCAGCACGGAGATATTGAGTTTTATAAGATAAAGCCATAAACATGTTTGTCTGAGTCTTCTATCAAAAGTTACAGCGATTTATATGAAGTTGTTCAAAAACGCTTTCTTTCGCCAAGACAATGCGTTTCTCACGGTTACATGCATTTGAATGGGAAACTCGCCTGAAACAAAGTATAGGTTTTCATTATGTGAATAATTTTAAAATCTTAGCTCAAACGGCTGCAAAACCTGTTTGCCCAGCACGGAGATATTGAGTTCTATAAGATAAAGCCATAAACATGTTTGTCTGAGTCTTCTATCAAAAGTTACAGCGATTTATATGAAGTTGTTAACAAACGCTTTCTTTCGCCAAGACAATGCGTTTCTCACTGTTACATGCATTTGAATGGGAAACTCGCCCGAGACAAAGTATAGGTTTTCATTATGTGAATAATTTTAAAATCTTAGCTCAAACGGCTGCAAAACCTGTTTGCCCAGCACGGAGATATTGAGTTTTATAAGATAAAGCCATAAACATGTTTGTCTGAGACCTCTATCAAAAG
Organism: Maylandia zebra; assembly: GCF_041146795.1. Lineage (NCBI taxonomy): Eukaryota > Metazoa > Chordata > Actinopteri > Cichliformes > Cichlidae > Maylandia > Maylandia zebra. Next base: position 49,262,922 of record NC_135169.1, read on the forward strand.
TTACAGCGATTTATATGAAGTTGTTCAAAAACGCTTTCTTTCGCCAAGACAATGCGTTTCTCACTGTTACATGCATTTGAATGGGAAACTCGCCCGAGACAAAGTATAGGTTTTCATTATGTGAATAATTTTAAAATCTTAGCTCAAACGGCTGCAAAACCTGTTTGCCCAGCACGGAGATATTGAGTTTTATAAGATAAAGCCATAAACATGTTTGTCTGAGACCTCTATCAAAAGTTACAGCGATTTATATGAAGTTGTTCAAAAACGCTTTCTTTCGCCAATACAATGCGTTTCTCACGGTTACATGCATTTGAATGGGAAACTCGCCTGAAACAAAGTATAGGTTTTCATTATGTGAATAATTTTAAAATCTTAGCTCAAACGGCTGCAAAACCTGTTTGCCCAGCACGGAGATATTGAGTTTTATAAGATAAAGCCATGAACATATTTGTCTGAGTCTTCTATCAAAAGTTACAGCGATTTATATGAAGTTGTTGAAAAACGCTTTCTTTCGCCAAGACAATGCGTTTCTCACTGTTACATGCATTTGAATGGGAAACTCGCCTGAGACAAAGTATAGGTTTTCATTATGTGAATAATTTTAAAATCTTAGCTCAAACGGCTGCAAAACCTGTTTGCCCAGCACGGAGATATTGAGTTTTATAAGATAAAGCCATAAACATGTTTGTCTGAGACCTCTATCAAAAGTTACAGCGATTTATATGAAGTTGTTCAAAAACGCTTTCTTTCGCCAATACAATGCGTTTCTCACGGTTACATGCATTTGAATGGGAAACTCGCCTGAGACAAAGTATAGGTTTTCATTATGTGAATAATTTTAAAATCTTAGCTCAAACGGCTGCAAAACCTGTTTGCCCAGCACGGAGATATTGAGTTTTATAAGATAAAGCCATAAACATGTTTGTCTGAGACCTCTATCAAAAGTTACAGCGATTTATATGAAGTTGTTCAAAAACGCTTTCTTTCGCCAATACAATGCGTTTCTCACGGTTACATGCATTTGAATGGGAAACTCGCCTGAAACAAAGTATAGGTTTTCATTATGTGAATAATTTTAAAATCTTAGCTCAAACGGCTGCAAAACCTGTTTGCCCAGCACGGAGATATTGAGTTTTATAAGATAAAGCCATGAACATATTTGTCTGAGTCTTCTATCAAAAGTTACAGCGATTTATATGAAGTTGTTGAAAAACGCTTTCTTTCGCCAAGACAATGTGTTTCTCACGGTTACATGCATTTGAATGGGAAACTCGCCTGAAACAAAGTATAGGTTTTCATTATGTGAATAATTTTAAAATCTTAGCTCAAACGGCTGCAAAACCTGTTTGCCCAGCACGGAGATATTGAGTTTTATAAGATAAAGCCATAAAAATGTTTGTCTGAGACCTCTATCAAAAGTTACAGCGATTTATATGAAGTTGTTCAAAAACGCTTTCTTTCGCCAAGACAATGTGTTTCTCACGGTTACATGCATTTGAATGGGAAACTCGCCCGAGACAAAGTATAGGTTTTCATTATGTGAATAATTTTAAAATCTTAGCTCAAACGGCTGCAAAACCTGTTTGCCCAGCACGGAGATATTGAGTTTTATAAGATAAAGCCATAAACATGTTTGTCTGAGACCTCTATCAAAAGTTACAGCGATTTATATGAAGTTGTTCAAAAACGCTTTCTTTCGCCAATACAATGCGTTTCTCACGGTTACATGCATTTGAATGGGAAACTCGCCTGAAACAAAGTATAGGTTTTCATTATGTGAATAATTTTAAAATCTTAGCTCAAACGGCTGCAAAACCTGTTTGCCCAGCACGGAGATATTGAGTTTTATAAGATAAAGCCATGAACATATTTGTCTGAGTCTTCTATCAAAAGTTACAGCGATTTATATGAAGTTGTTGAAAAACGCTTTCTTTCGCCAAGACAATGCGTTTCTCACTGTTACATGCATTTGAATGGGAAACTCGCCTGAGACAAAGTATAGGTTTTCATTATGTGAATAATTTTAAAATCTTAGCTCAAACGGCTGCAAAACCTGTTTGCCCAGCACGGAGATATTGAGTTTTATAAGATAAAGCCATAAACATGTTTGTCTGAGACCTCTATCAAAAGTTACAGCGATTTATATGAAGTTGTTCAAAAACGCTTTCTTTCGCCAATACAATGCGTTTCTCACGGTTACATGCATTTGAATGGGAAACTCGCCTGAGACAAAGTATAGGTTTTCATTATGTGAATAATTTTAAAATCTTAGCTCAAACGGCTGCAAAACCTGTTTGCCCAGCACGGAGATATTGAGTTTTATAAGATAAAGCCATAAACATGTTTGTCTGAGTCTTCTATCAAAAGTTACAGCGATTTATATGAAGTTGTTCAAAAACGCTTTCTTTCGCCAAGACAATGCGTTTCTCACGGTTACATGCATTTGAATGGGAAACTCGCCTGAAACAAAGTATAGGTTTTCATTATGTGAATAATTTTAAAATCTTAGCTCAAACGGCTGCAAAACCTGTTTGCCCAGCACGGAGATATTGAGTTTTATTAAGATAAAGCCATAAACATGTTTGTCTGAGACCTCTATCAAAAGTTACAGCGATTTATATGAAGTTGTTCAAAAACGCTTTCTTTCGCCAATACAATGCGTTTCTCACTGTTACATGCATTTGAATGGGAAACTCGCCTGAAACAAAGTATAGGTTTTCATTATGTGAATAATTTTAAAATCTTAGCTCAAACGGCTGCAAAACCTGTTTGCCCAGCACGGAGATATTGAGTTTTATAAGATAAAGCCATAAACATGTTTGTCTGAGACCTCTATCAAAAGTTACAGCGATTTATATGAAGTTGTTGAAAAACGCTTTCTTTCGCCAAGACAATGCGTTTCTCACGGTTACATGCATTTGAATGGGAAACTCGCCTGAAACAAAGTATAGGTTTTCATTATGTGAATAATTTTAAAATCTTAGCTCAAACGGCTGCAAAACCTGTTTGCCCAGCACGGAGATATTGAGTTTTATAAGATAAAGCCATGAACATATTTGTCTGAGTCTTCTATCAAAAGTTACAGCGATTTATATGAAGTTGTTGAAAAACGCTTTCTTTCGCCAAGACAGTGTGTTTCTCACGGTTACATGCATTTGAATGGGAAACTCGCCTGAAACAAAGTATAGGTTTTCATTATGTGAATAATTTTAAAATCTTAGCTCAAACGGCTGCAAAACCTGTTTGCCCAGCACGGAGATATTGAGTTTTATAAGATAAAGCCATGAACATATTTGTCTGAGTCTTCTATCAAAAGTTACAGCGATTTATATGAAGTTGTTGAAAAACGCTTTCTTTCGCCAAGACAATGCGTTTCTCACTGTTACATGCATTTGAATGGGAAACTCGCCTGAGACAAAGTATAGGTTTTCATTATGTGAATAATTTTAAAATCTTAGCTCAAACGGCTGCAAAACCTGTTTGCCCAGCACGGAGATATTGAGTTTTATAAGATAAAGCCATAAACATGTTTGTCTGAGACCTCTATCAAAAGTTACAGCGATTTATATGAAGTTGTTCAAAAACGCTTTCTTTCGCCAATACAATGCGTTTCTCACGGTTACATGCATTTGAATGGGAAACTCGCCTGAGACAAAGTATAGGTTTTCATTATGTGAATAATTTTAAAATCTTAGCTCAAACGGCTGCAAAACCTGTTTGCCCAGCACGGAGATATTGAGTTTTATAAGATAAAGCCATAAACATGTTTGTCTGAGTCTTCTATCAAAAGTTACAGCGATTTATATGAAGTTGTTCAAAAACGCTTTCTTTCGCCAATACAATGCGTTTCTCACGGTTACATGCATTTGAATGGGAAACTCGCCCGAGACAAAGTATAGGTTTTCATTATGTGAATAATTTTAAAATCTTAGCTCAAACGGCTGCAAAACCTGTTTGCCCAGCAAGGAGATATTGAGTTTTATAAGATAAAGCCATAAACATGTTTGTCTGAGTCTTCTATCAAAAGTTACAGCGATTTATATGAAGTTGTTAACAAACGCTTTCTTTCGCCAAGACAATGCGTTTCTCACTGTTACATGCATTTGAATGGGAAACTCGCCTGAAACAAAGTATAGGTTTTCATTATGTGAATAATTTTAAAATCTTAGCTCAAACGGCTGCAAAACCTGTTTGCCCAGCACGGAGATATTGAGTTTTATAAGATAAAGCCATAAACATGTTTGTCTGAGTCTTCTATCAAAAGTTACAGCGATTTATATGAAGTTGTTCAAAAACGCTTTCTTTCGCCAAGACAATGCGTTTCTCACGGTTACATGCATTTGAATGGGAAACTCGCCTGAAACAAAGTATAGGTTTTCATTATGTGAATAATTTTAAAATCTTAGCTCAAACGGCTGCAAAACCTGTTTGCCCAGCACGGAGATATTGAGTTCTATAAGATAAAGCCATAAACATGTTTGTCTGAGTCTTCTATCAAAAGTTACAGCGATTTATATGAAGTTGTTCAAAAACGCTTTCTTTCGCCAAGACAATGCGTTTCTCACGGTTACATGCATTTGAATGGGAAACTCGCCTGAGACAAAGTATAGGTTTTCATTATGTGAATAATTTTAAAATCTTAGCTCAAACGGCTGCAAAACCTGTTTGCCCAGCACGGAGATATTGAGTTCTATAAGATAAAGCCATAAACATGTTTGTCTGAGTCTTCTATCAAAAGTTACAGCGATTTATATGAAGTTGTTAACAAACGCTTTCTTTCGCCAAGACAATGTGTTTCTCACGGTTACATGCATTTGAATGGGAAACTCGCCTGAAACAAAGTATAGGTTTTCATTATGTGAATAATTTTAAAATCTTAGCTCAAACGGCTGCAAAACCTGTTTGCCCAGCACGGAGATATTGAGTTTTATAAGATAAAGCCATAAACATGTTTGTCTGAGACCTCTATCAAAAGTTACAGCGATTTATATGAAGTTGTTGAAAAACGCTTTCTTTCGCCAAGACAGTGTGTTTCTCACGGTTACATGCATTTGAATGGGAAACTCGCCTGAAACAAAGTATAGGTTTTCATTATGTGAATAATTTTAAAATCTTAGCTCAAACGGCTGCAAAACCTGTTTGCCCAGCACGGAGATATTGAGTTCTATAAGATAAAGCCATAAACATGTTTGTCTGAGTCTTCTATCAAAAGTTACAGCGATTTATATGAAGTTGTTCAAAAACGCTTTCTTTCGCCAAGACAATGCGTTTCTCACTGTTACATGCATTTGAATGGGAAACTCGCCCGAGACAAAGTATAGGTTTTCATTATGTGAATAATTTTAAAATCTTAGCTCAAACGGCTGCAAAACCTGTTTGCCCAGCACGGAGATATTGAGTTCTATAAGATAAAGCCATAAACATGTTTGTCTGAGTCTTCTATCAAAAGTTACAGCGATTTATATGAAGTTGTTAACAAACGCTTTCTTTCGCCAAGACAATGTGTTTCTCACGGTTACATGCATTTGAATGGGAAACTCGCCCGAGACAAAGTATAGGTTTTCATTATGTGAATAATTTTAAAATCTTAGCTCAAACGGCTGCAAAACCTGTTTGCCCAGCACGGAGATATTGAGTTTTATAAGATAAAGCCATAAAAATGTTTGTCTGAGACCTCTATCAAAAGTTACAGCGATTTATATGAAGTTGTTCAAAAACGCTTTCTTTCGCCAAGACAATGTGTTTCTCACGGTTACATGCATTTGAATGGGAAACTCGCCCGAGACAAAGTATAGGTTTTCATTATGTGAATAATTTTAAAATCTTAGCTCAAACGGCTGCAAAACCTGTTTGCCCAGCACGGAGATATTGAGTTTTATAAGATAAAGCCATAAACATGTTTGTCTGAGACCTCTATCAAAAGTTACAGCGATTTATATGAAGTTGTTGAAAAACGCTTTCTTTCGCCAAGACAGTGTGTTTCTCACGGTTACATGCATTTGAATGGGAAACTCGCCTGAAACAAAGTATAGGTTTTCATTATGTGAATAATTTTAAAATCTTAGCTCAAACGGCTGCAAAACCTGTTTGCCCAGCACGGAGATATTGAGTTTTATAAGATAAAGCCATAAACATGTTTGTCTGAGACCTCTATCAAAAGTTACAGCGATTTATATGAAGTTGTTCAAAAACGCTTTCTTTCGCCAATACAATGCGTTTCTCACGGTTACATGCATTTGAATGGGAAACTCGCCTGAAACAAAGTATAGGTTTTCATTATGTGAATAATTTTAAAATCTTAGCTCAAACGGCTGCAAAACCTGTTTGCCCAGCACGGAGATATTGAGTTTTATAAGATAAAGCCATGAACATATTTGTCTGAGTCTTCTATCAAAAGTTACAGCGATTTATATGAAGTTGTTGAAAAACGCTTTCTTTCGCCAAGACAATGCGTTTCTCACTGTTACATGCATTTGAATGGGAAACTCGCCTGAGACAAAGTATAGGTTTTCATTATGTGAATAATTTTAAAATCTTAGCTCAAACGGCTGCAAAACCTGTTTGCCCAGCACGGAGATATTGAGTTTTATAAGATAAAGCCATAAACATGTTTGTCTGAGACCTCTATCAAAAGTTACAGCGATTTATATGAAGTTGTTCAAAAACGCTTTCTTTCGCCAATACAATGCGTTTCTCACGGTTACATGCATTTGAATGGGAAACTCGCCTGAGACAAAGTATAGGTTTTCATTATGTGAATAATTTTAAAATCTTAGCTCAAACGGCTGCAAAACCTGTTTGCCCAGCACGGAGATATTGAGTTTTATAAGATAAAGCCATAAACATGTTTGTCTGAGTCTTCTATCAAAAGTTACAGCGATTTATATGAAGTTGTTCAAAAACGCTTTCTTTCGCCAAGACAATGCGTTTCTCACGGTTACATGCATTTGAATGGGAAACTCGCCTGAAACAAAGTATAGGTTTTCATTATGTGAATAATTTTAAAATCTTAGCTCAAACGGCTGCAAAACCTGTTTGCCCAGCACGGAGATATTGAGTTCTATAAGATAAAGCCATAAACATGTTTGTCTGAGTCTTCTATCAAAAGTTACAGCGATTTATATGAAGTTGTTAACAAACGCTTTCTTTCGCCAAGACAATGCGTTTCTCACTGTTACATGCATTTGAATGGGAAACTCGCCCGAGACAAAGTATAGGTTTTCATTATGTGAATAATTTTAAAATCTTAGCTCAAACGGCTGCAAAACCTGTTTGCCCAGCACGGAGATATTGAGTTTTATAAGATAAAGCCATAAACATGTTTGTCTGAGACCTCTATCAAAAGTTACAGCGATTTATATGAAGTTGTTCAAAAACGCTTTCTTTCGCCAAGACAATGCGTTTCTCACTGTTACATGCATTTGAATGGGAAACTCGCCCGAGACAAAGTATAGGTTTTCATTATGTGAATAATTTTAAAATCTTAGCTCAAACGGCTGCAAAACCTGTTTGCCCAGCAAGGAGATATTGAGTTTTATAAGATAAAGCCATAAACATGTTTGTCTGAGTCTTCTATCAAAAGTTACAGCGATTTATATGAAGTTGTTAACAAACGCTTTCTTTCGCCAAGACAATGCGTTTCTCACTGTTACATGCATTTGAATGGGAAACTCGCCTGAAACAAAGTATAGGTTTTCATTATGTGAATAATTTTAAAATCTTAGCTCAAACGGCTGCAAAACCTGTTTGCCCAGCACGGAGATATTGAGTTTTATAAGATAAAGCCATAAACATGTTTGTCTGAGTCTTCTATCAAAAGTTACAGCGATTTATATGAAGTTGTTCAAAAACGCTTTCTTTCGCCAAGACAATGCGTTTCTCACGGTTACATGCATTTGAATGGGAAACTCGCCTGAAACAAAGTATAGGTTTTCATTATGTGAATAATTTTAAAATCTTAGCTCAAACGGCTGCAAAACCTGTTTGCCCAGCACGGAGATATTGAGTTCTATAAGATAAAGCCATAAACATGTTTGTCTGAGTCTTCTATCAAAAGTTACAGCGATTTATATGAAGTTGTTCAAAAACGCTTTCTTTCGCCAAGACAATGCGTTTCTCACGGTTACATGCATTTGAATGGGAAACTCGCCTGAAACAAAGTATAGGTTTTCATTATGTGAATAATTTTAAAATCTTAGCTCAAACGGCTGCAAAACCTGTTTGCCCAGCACGGAGATATTGAGTTTTATAAGATAAAGCCATAAACATGTTTGTCTGAGACCTCTATCAAAAGTTACAGCGATTTATATGAAGTTGTTGAAAAACGCTTTCTTTCGCCAAGACAGTGTGTTTCTCACGGTTACATGCATTTGAATGGGAAACTCGCCTGAAACAAAGTATAGGTTTTCATTATGTGAATAATTTTAAAATCTTAGCTCAAACGGCTGCAAAACCTGTTTGCCCAGCACGGGGATATTGAGTTTTATAAGATAAAGCCATGAACATGTTTGTCTGAGTCTTCTATCAAAAGTTACAGCGATTTATATGAAGTTGTTCAAAAACGCTTTCTTTCGCCAAGACAATGCGTTTCTCACTGTTACATGCATTTGAATGGGAAACTCGCCCGAGACAAAGTATAGGTTTTCATTATGTGAATAATTTTAAAATCTTAGCTCAAACGGCTGCAAAACCTGTTTGCCCAGCACGGAGATATTGAGTTCTATAAGATAAAGCCATAAACATGTTTGTCTGAGACCTCTATCAAAAGTTACAGCGATTTATATGAAGTTGTTCAAAAACGCTTTCTTTCGCCAAGACAATGTGTTTCTCACGGTTACATGCATTTGAATGGGAAACTCGCCCGAGACAAAGTATAGGTTTTCATTATGTGAATAATTTTAAAATCTTAGCTCAAACGGCTGCAAAACCTGTTTGCCCAGCACGGGGATATTGAGTTTTATAAGATAAAGCCATGAACATGTTTGTCTGAGTCTTCTATCAAAAGTTACAGCGATTTATATGAAGTTGTTCAAAAACGCTTTCTTTCGCCAATACAATGTGTTTCTCACGGTTACATGCATTTGAATGGGAAACTCGCCTGAAACAAAGTATAGGTTTTCATTATGTGAATAATTTTAAAATCTTAGCTCAAACGGCTGCAAAACCTGTTTGCCCAGCACGGAGATATTGAGTTTTATAAGATAAAGCCATAAACATGTTTGTCTGAGACCTCTATCAAAAGTTACAGCGATTTATATGAAGTTGTTCAAAAACGCTTTCTTTCGCCAAGACAATGTGTTTCTCACGGTTACATGCATTTGAATGGGAAACTCGCCCGAGACAAAGTATAGGTTTTCATTATGTGAATAATTTTAAAATCTTAGCTCAAACGGCTGCAAAACCTGTTTGCCCAGCACGGGGATATTGAGTTTTATAAGATAAAGCCATGAACATGTTTGTCTGAGTCTTCTATCAAAAGTTACAGCGATTTATATGAAGTTGTTCAAAAACGCTTTCTTTCGCCAATACAATGTGTTTCTCACGGTTACATGCATTTGAATGGGAAACTCGCCTGAAACAAAGTATAGGTTTTCATTATGTGAATAATTTTAAAATCTTAGCTCAAACGGCTGCAAAACCTGTTTGCCCAGCACGGAGATATTGAGTTTTATAAGATAAAGCCATAAACATGTTTGTCTGAGACCTCTATCAAAAGTTACAGCGATTTATATGAAGTTGTTCAAAAACGCTTTCTTTCGCCAATACAATGTGTTTCTCACGGTTACATGCATTTGAATGGGAAACTCGCCTGAAACAAAGTATAGGTTTTCATTATGTGAATAATTTTAAAATCTTAGCTCAAACGGCTGCAAAACCTGTTTGCCCAGCACGGGGATATTGAGTTTTATAAGATAAAGCCATGAACATGTTTGTCTGAGTCTTCTATCAAAAGTTACAGCGATTTATATGAAGTTGTTCAAAAACGCTTTCTTTCGCCAATACAATGTGTTTCTCACGGTTACATGCATTTGAATGGGAAACTCGCCCGAGACAAAGTATAGGTTTTCATTATGTGAATAATTTTAAAATCTTAGCTCAAACGGCTGCAAAACCTGTTTGCCCAGCACGGAGATATTGAGTTTTATAAGATAAAGCCATAAACATGTTTGTCTGAGTCTTCTATCAAAAGTTACAGCGATTTATATGAAGTTGTTCAAAAACGCTTTCTTTCGCCAAGACAATGCGTTTCTCACTGTTACATGCATTTGAATGGGAAACTCGCCTGAGACAAAGTATAGGTTTTCATTATGTGAATAATTTTAAAATCTTAGCTCAAACGGCTGCAAAACCTGTTTGCCCAGCACGGAGATATTGAGTTTTATAAGATAAAGCCATAAACATGTTTGTCTGAGTCTTCTATCAAAAGTTACAGCGATTTATATGAAGTTGTTCACAAACGCTTTCTTTCGCCAAGACAATGTGTTTCTCACGGTTACATGCATTTGAATGGGAAACTCGCCTGAAACAAAGTATAGGTTTTCATTATGTGAATAATTTTAAAATCTTAGCTCAAACGGCTGCAAAACCTGTTTGCCCAGCACGGAGATATTGAGTTCTATAAGATAAAGCCATAAACATGTTTGTCTGAGTCTTCTATCAAAAGTTACAGCGATTTATATGAAGTTGTTAACAAACGCTTTCTTTCGCCAAGACAATGCGTTTCTCACTGTTACATGCATTTGAATGGGAAACTCGCCCGAGACAAAGTATAGGTTTTCATTATGTGAATAATTTTAAAATCTTAGCTCAAACGGCTGCAAAACCTGTTTGCCCAGCACGGAGATATTGAGTTTTATAAGATAAAGCCATAAACATGTTTGTCTGAGACCTCTATCAAAAGTTACAGCGATTTATATGAAGTTGTTCAAAAACGCTTTCTTTCGCCAAGACAATGCGTTTCTCACTGTTACATGCATTTGAATGGGAAACTCGCCCGAGACAAAGTATAGGTTTTCATTATGTGAATAATTTTAAAATCTTAGCTCAAACGGCTGCAAAACCTGTTTGCCCAGCAAGGAGATATTGAGTTTTATAAGATAAAGCCATAAACATGTTTGTCTGAGTCTTCTATCAAAAGTTACAGCGATTTATATGAAGTTGTTCAAAAACGCTTTCTTTCGCCAAGACAGTGTGTTTCTCACGGTTACATGCATTTGAATGGGAAACTCGCCTGAAACAAAGTATAGGTTTTCATTATGTGAATAATTTTAAAATCTTAGCTCAAACGGCTGCAAAACCTGTTTGCCCAGCACGGGGATATTGAGTTTTATAAGATAAAGCCATGAACATGTTTGTCTGAGTCTTCTATCAAAAGTTACAGCGATTTATATGAAGTTGTTCAAAAACGCTTTCTTTCGCCAAGACAATGCGTTTCTCACTGTTACATGCATTTGAATGGGAAACTCGCCTGAGACAAAGTATAGGTTTTCATTATGTGAATAATTTTAAAATCTTAGCTCAAACGGCTGCAAAACCTGTTTGCCCAGCACGGAGATATTGAGTTTTATAAGATAAAGCCATAAACATGTTTGTCTGAGACCTCTATCAAAAGTTACAGCGATTTATATGAAGTTGTTCAAAAACGCTTTCTTTCGCCAAGACAATGCGTTTCTCACTGTTACATGCATTTGAATGGGAAACTCGCCCGAGACAAAGTATAGGTTTTCATTATGTGAATAATTTTAAAATCTTAGCTCAAACGGCTGCAAAACCTGTTTGCCCAGCAAGGAGATATTGAGTTTTATAAGATAAAGCCATAAACATGTTTGTCTGAGTCTTCTATCAAAAGTTACAGCGATTTATATGAAGTTGTTAACAAACGCTTTCTTTCGCCAAGACAATGCGTTTCTCACTGTTACATGCATTTGAATGGGAAACTCGCCTGAAACAAAGTATAGGTTTTCATTATGTGAATAATTTTAAAATCTTAGCTCAAACGGCTGCAAAACCTGTTTGCCCAGCACGGAGATATTGAGTTTTATAAGATAAAGCCATAAACATGTTTGTCTGAGACCTCTATCAAAAGTTACAGCGATTTATATGAAGTTGTTCAAAAACGCTTTCTTTCGCCAATACAATGTGTTTCTCACGGTTACATGCATTTGAATGGGAAACTCGCCTGAAACAAAGTATAGGTTTTCATTATGTGAATAATTTTAAAATCTTAGCTCAAACGGCTGCAAAACCTGTTTACCCAGCACGGAGATATTGAGTTTTATAAGATAAAGCCATAAACATGTTTGTCTGAGACCTCTATCAAAAGTTACAGCGATTTATATGAAGTTGTTCAAAAACGCTTTCTTTCGCCAATACAATGTGTTTCTCACGGTTACATGCATTTGAATGGGAAACTCGCCCGAGACAAAGTATAGGTTTTCATTATGTGAATAATTTTAAAATCTTAGCTCAAACGGCTGCAAAACCTGTTTGCCCAGCACGGAGATATTGAGTTTTATAAGATAAAGCCATAAACATGTTTGTCTGAGTCTTCTATCAAAAGTTACAGCGATTTATATGAAGTTGTTCAAAAACGCTTTCTTTCGCCAAGACAATGCGTTTCTCACTGTTACATGCATTTGAATGGGAAACTCGCCTCAGACAAAGTATAGGTTTTCATTATGTGAATAATTTTAAAATCTTAGCTCAAACGGCTGCAAAACCTGTTTGCCCAGCACGGAGATATTGAGTTTTATAAGATAAAGCCATAAACATGTTTGTCTGAGTCTTCTATCAAAAGTTACAGCGATTTATATGAAGTTGTTCACAAACGCTTTCTTTCGCCAAGACAATGTGTTTCTCACGGTTACATGCATTTGAATGGGAAACTCGCCTGAAACAAAGTATAGGTTTTCATTATGTGAATAATTTTAAAATCTTAGCTCAAACGGCTGCAAAACCTGTTTGCCCAGCACGGAGATATTGAGTTCTATAAGATAAAGCCATAAACATGTTTGTCTGAGTCTTCTATCAAAAGTTACAGCGATTTATATGAAGTTGTTCAAAAACGCTTTCTTTCGCCAAGACAATGCGTTTCTCACTGTTACATGCATTTGAATGGGAAACTCGCCCGAGACAAAGTATAGGTTTTCATTATGTGAATAATTTTAAAATCTTAGCTCAAACGGCTGCAAAACCTGTTTGCCCAGCACGGAGATATTGAGTTCTATAAGATAAAGCCATAAACATGTTTGTCTGAGTCTTCTATCAAAAGTTACAGCGATTTATATGAAGTTGTTAACAAACGCTTTCTTTCGCCAAGACAATGTGTTTCTCACGGTTACATGCATTTGAATGGGAAACTCGCCCGAGACAAAGTATAGGTTTTCATTATGTGAATAATTTTAAAATCTTAGCTCAAACGGCTGCAAAACCTGTTTGCCCAGCACGGAGATATTGAGTTTTATAAGATAAAGCCATAAAAATGTTTGTCTGAGACCTCTATCAAAAGTTACAGCGATTTATATGAAGTTGTTCAAAAACGCTTTCTTTCGCCAAGACAATGTGTTTCTCACGGTTACATGCATTTGAATGGGAAACTCGCCCGAGACAAAGTATAGGTTTTCATTATGTGAATAATTTTAAAATCTTAGCTCAAACGGCTGCAAAACCTGTTTGCCCAGCACGGAGATATTGAGTTTTATAAGATAAAGCCATAAACATGTTTGTCTGAGACCTCTATCAAAAGTTACAGCGATTTATATGAAGTTGTTGAAAAACGCTTTCTTTCGCCAAGACAGTGTGTTTCTCACGGTTACATGCATTTGAATGGGAAACTCGCCTGAAACAAAGTATAGGTTTTCATTATGTGAATAATTTTAAAATCTTAGCTCAAACGGCTGCAAAACCTGTTTGCCCAGCACGGAGATATTGAGTTTTATAAGATAAAGCCATAAACATGTTTGTCTGAGACCTCTATCAAAAGTTACAGCGATTTATATGAAGTTGTTCAAAAACGCTTTCTTTCGCCAATACAATGCGTTTCTCACGGTTACATGCATTTGAATGGGAAACTCGCCTGAAACAAAGTATAGGTTTTCATTATGTGAATAATTTTAAAATCTTAGCTCAAACGGCTGCAAAACCTGTTTGCCCAGCACGGAGATATTGAGTTTTATAAGATAAAGCCATGAACATATTTGTCTGAGTCTTCTATCAAAAGTTACAGCGATTTATATGAAGTTGTTGAAAAACGCTTTCTTTCGCCAAGACAATGCGTTTCTCACTGTTACATGCATTTGAATGGGAAACTCGCCTGAGACAAAGTATAGGTTTTCATTATGTGAATAATTTTAAAATCTTAGCTCAAACGGCTGCAAAACCTGTTTGCCCAGCACGGAGATATTGAGTTTTATAAGATAAAGCCATAAACATGTTTGTCTGAGACCTCTATCAAAAGTTACAGCGATTTATATGAAGTTGTTCAAAAACGCTTTCTTTCGCCAATACAATGCGTTTCTCACGGTTACATGCATTTGAATGGGAAACTCGCCTGAGACAAAGTATAGGTTTTCATTATGTGAATAATTTTAAAATCTTAGCTCAAACGGCTGCAAAACCTGTTTGCCCAGCACGGAGATATTGAGTTTTATAAGATAAAGCCATAAACATGTTTGTCTGAGTCTTCTATCAAAAGTTACAGCGATTTATATGAAGTTGTTCAAAAACGCTTTCTTTCGCCAAGACAATGCGTTTCTCACGGTTACATGCATTTGAATGGGAAACTCGCCTGAAACAAAGTATAGGTTTTCATTATGTGAATAATTTTAAAATCTTAGCTCAAACGGCTGCAAAACCTGTTTGCCCAGCACGGAGATATTGAGTTCTATAAGATAAAGCCATAAACATGTTTGTCTGAGTCTTCTATCAAAAGTTACAGCGATTTATATGAAGTTGTTAACAAACGCTTTCTTTCGCCAAGACAATGCGTTTCTCACTGTTACATGCATTTGAATGGGAAACTCGCCCGAGACAAAGTATAGGTTTTCATTATGTGAATAATTTTAAAATCTTAGCTCAAACGGCTGCAAAACCTGTTTGCCCAGCACGGAGATATTGAGTTTTATAAGATAAAGCCATAAACATGTTTGTCTGAGACCTCTATCAAAAGTTACAGCGATTTATATGAAGTTGTTCAAAAACGCTTTCTTTCGCCAAGACAATGCGTTTCTCACTGTTACATGCATTTGAATGGGAAACTCGCCCGAGACAAAGTATAGGTTTTCATTATGTGAATAATTTTAAAATCTTAGCTCAAACGGCTGCAAAACCTGTTTGCCCAGCAAGGAGATATTGAGTTTTATAAGATAAAGCCATAAACATGTTTGTCTGAGTCTTCTATCAAAAGTTACAGCGATTTATATGAAGTTGTTAACAAACGCTTTCTTTCGCCAAGACAATGCGTTTCTCACTGTTACATGCATTTGAATGGGAAACTCGCCTGAAACAAAGTATAGGTTTTCATTATGTGAATAATTTTAAAATCTTAGCTCAAACGGCTGCAAAACCTGTTTGCCCAGCACGGAGATATTGAGTTCTATAAGATAAAGCCATAAACATGTTTGTCTGAGTCTTCTATCAAAAGTTACAGCGATTTATATGAAGTTGTTCAAAAACGCTTTCTTTCGCCAAGACAATGCGTTTCTCACGGTTACATGCATTTGAATGGGAAACTCGCCTGAAACAAAGTATAGGTTTTCATTATGTGAATAATTTTAAAATCTTAGCTCAAACGGCTGCAAAACCTGTTTGCCCAGCACGGAGATATTGAGTTTTATAAGATAAAGCCATAAACATGTTTGTCTGAGACCTCTATCAAAAGTTACAGCGATTTATATGAAGTTGTTGAAAAACGCTTTCTTTCGCCAAGACAGTGTGTTTCTCACGGTTACATGCATTTGAATGGGAAACTCGCCTGAAACAAAGTATAGGTTTTCATTATGTGAATAATTTTAAAATCTTAGCTCAAACGGCTGCAAAACCTGTTTGCCCAGCACGGGGATATTGAGTTTTATAAGATAAAGCCATGAACATGTTTGTCTGAGTCTTCTATCAAAAGTTACAGCGATTTATATGAAGTTGTTCAAAAACGCTTTCTTTCGCCAAGACAATGCGTTTCTCACTGTTACATGCATTTGAATGGGAAACTCGCCCGAGACAAAGTATAGGTTTTCATTATGTGAATAATTTTAAAATCTTAGCTCAAACGGCTGCAAAACCTGTTTGCCCAGCACGGAGATATTGAGTTCTATAAGATAAAGCCATAAACATGTTTGTCTGAGACCTCTATCAAAAGTTACAGCGATTTATATGAAGTTGTTCAAAAACGCTTTCTTTCGCCAAGACAATGTGTTTCTCACGGTTACATGCATTTGAATGGGAAACTCGCCCGAGACAAAGTATAGGTTTTCATTATGTGAATAATTTTAAAATCTTAGCTCAAACGGCTGCAAAACCTGTTTGCCCAGCACGGGGATATTGAGTTTTATAAGATAAAGCCATGAACATGTTTGTCTGAGTCTTCTATCAAAAGTTACAGCGATTTATATGAAGTTGTTCAAAAACGCTTTCTTTCGCCAATACAATGTGTTTCTCACGGTTACATGCATTTGAATGGGAAACTCGCCTGAAACAAAGTATAGGTTTTCATTATGTGAATAATTTTAAAATCTTAGCTCAAACGGCTGCAAAACCTGTTTGCCCAGCACGGAGATATTGAGTTTTATAAGATAAAGCCATAAACATGTTTGTCTGAGACCTCTATCAAAAGTTACAGCGATTTATATGAAGTTGTTCAAAAACGCTTTCTTTCGCCAAGACAATGTGTTTCTCACGGTTACATGCATTTGAATGGGAAACTCGCCCGAGACAAAGTATAGGTTTTCATTATGTGAATAATTTTAAAATCTTAGCTCAAACGGCTGCAAAACCTGTTTGCCCAGCACGGGGATATTGAGTTTTATAAGATAAAGCCATGAACATGTTTGTCTGAGTCTTCTATCAAAAGTTACAGCGATTTATATGAAGTTGTTCAAAAACGCTTTCTTTCGCCAATACAATGTGTTTCTCACGGTTACATGCATTTGAATGGGAAACTCGCCTGAAACAAAGTATAGGTTTTCATTATGTGAATAATTTTAAAATCTTAGCTCAAACGGCTGCAAAACCTGTTTGCCCAGCACGGAGATATTGAGTTTTATAAGATAAAGCCATAAACATGTTTGTCTGAGACCTCTATCAAAAGTTACAGCGATTTATATGAAGTTGTTCAAAAACGCTTTCTTTCGCCAATACAATGTGTTTCTCACGGTTACATGCATTTGAATGGGAAACTCGCCTGAAACAAAGTATAGGTTTTCATTATGTGAATAATTTTAAAATCTTAGCTCAAACGGCTGCAAAACCTGTTTACCCAGCACGGAGATATTGAGTTTTATAAGATAAAGCCATAAACATGTTTGTCTGAGACCTCTATCAAAAGTTACAGCGATTTATATGAAGTTGTTCACAAACGCTTTCTTTCGCCAAGACAATGTGTTTCTCACGGTTACATGCATTTGAATGGGAAACTCGCCTGAAACAAAGTATAGGTTTTCATTATGTGAATAATTTTAAAATCTTAGCTCAAACGGCTGCAAAACCTGTTTGCCCAGCACGGGGATATTGAGTTTTATAAGATAAAGCCATGAACATGTTTGTCTGAGTCTTCTATCAAAAGTTACAGCGATTTATATGAAGTTGTTCAAAAACGCTTTCTTTCGCCAATACAATGTGTTTCTCACGGTTACATGCATTTGAATGGGAAACTCGCCCGAGACAAAGTATAGGTTTTCATTATGTGAATAATTTTAAAATCTTAGCTCAAACGGCTGCAAAACCTGTTTGCCCAGCACGGAGATATTGAGTTTTATAAGATAAAGCCATAAACATGTTTGTCTGAGTCTTCTATCAAAAGTTACAGCGATTTATATGAAGTTGTTCAAAAACGCTTTCTTTCGCCAAGACAATGCGTTTCTCACTGTTACATGCATTTGAATGGGAAACTCGCCTGAGACAAAGTATAGGTTTTCATTATGTGAATAATTTTAAAATCTTAGCTCAAACGGCTGCAAAACCTGTTTGCCCAGCACGGAGATATTGAGTTTTATAAGATAAAGCCATAAACATGTTTGTCTGAGTCTTCTATCAAAAGTTACAGCGATTTATATGAAGTTGTTCACAAACGCTTTCTTTCGCCAAGACAATGTGTTTCTCACGGTTACATGCATTTGAATGGGAAACTCGCCTGAAACAAAGTATAGGTTTTCATTATGTGAATAATTTTAAAATCTTAGCTCAAACGGCTGCAAAACCTGTTTGCCCAGCACGGAGATATTGAGTTCTATAAGATAAAGCCATAAACATGTTTGTCTGAGTCTTCTATCAAAAGTTACAGCGATTTATATGAAGTTGTTAACAAACGCTTTCTTTCGCCAAGACAATGCGTTTCTCACTGTTACATGCATTTGAATGGGAAACTCGCCCGAGACAAAGTATAGGTTTTCATTATGTGAATAATTTTAAAATCTTAGCTCAAACGGCTGCAAAACCTGTTTGCCCAGCACGGAGATATTGAGTTTTATAAGATAAAGCCATAAACATGTTTGTCTGAGACCTCTATCAAAAGTTACAGCGATTTATATGAAGTTGTTCAAAAACGCTTTCTTTCGCCAAGACAATGCGTTTCTCACTGTTACATGCATTTGAATGGGAAACTCGCCCGAGACAAAGTATAGGTTTTCATTATGTGAATAATTTTAAAATCTTAGCTCAAACGGCTGCAAAACCTGTTTGCCCAGCAAGGAGATATTGAGTTTTATAAGATAAAGCCATAAACATGTTTGTCTGAGTCTTCTATCAAAAGTTACAGCGATTTATATGAAGTTGTTCAAAAACGCTTTCTTTCGCCAAGACAGTGTGTTTCTCACGGTTACATGCATTTGAATGGGAAACTCGCCTGAAACAAAGTATAGGTTTTCATTATGTGAATAATTTTAAAATCTTAGCTCAAACGGCTGCAAAACCTGTTTGCCCAGCACGGGGATATTGAGTTTTATAAGATAAAGCCATGAACATGTTTGTCTGAGTCTTCTATCAAAAGTTACAGCGATTTATATGAAGTTGTTCAAAAACGCTTTCTTTCGCCAAGACAATGCGTTTCTCACTGTTACATGCATTTGAATGGGAAACTCGCCTGAGACAAAGTATAGGTTTTCATTATGTGAATAATTTTAAAATCTTAGCTCAAACGGCTGCAAAACCTGTTTGCCCAGCACGGAGATATTGAGTTTTATAAGATAAAGCCATAAACATGTTTGTCTGAGACCTCTATCAAAAGTTACAGCGATTTATATGAAGTTGTTCAAAAACGCTTTCTTTCGCCAAGACAATGCGTTTCTCACTGTTACATGCATTTGAATGGGAAACTCGCCCGAGACAAAGTATAGGTTTTCATTATGTGAATAATTTTAAAATCTTAGCTCAAACGGCTGCAAAACCTGTTTGCCCAGCAAGGAGATATTGAGTTTTATAAGATAAAGCCATAAACATGTTTGTCTGAGTCTTCTATCAAAAGTTACAGCGATTTATATGAAGTTGTTAACAAACGCTTTCTTTCGCCAAGACAATGCGTTTCTCACTGTTACATGCATTTGAATGGGAAACTCGCCTGAAACAAAGTATAGGTTTTCATTATGTGAATAATTTTAAAATCTTAGCTCAAACGGCTGCAAAACCTGTTTGCCCAGCACGGAGATATTGAGTTTTATAAGATAAAGCCATAAACATGTTTGTCTGAGACCTCTATCAAAAGTTACAGCGATTTATATGAAGTTGTTCAAAAACGCTTTCTTTCGCCAATACAATGTGTTTCTCACGGTTACATGCATTTGAATGGGAAACTCGCCTGAAACAAAGTATAGGTTTTCATTATGTGAATAATTTTAAAATCTTAGCTCAAACGGCTGCAAAACCTGTTTGCCCAGCACGGAGATATTGAGTTTTATAAGATAAAGCCATAAACATGTTTGTCTGAGTCTTCTATCAAAAGTTACAGCGATTTATATGAAGTTGTTCAAAAACGCTTTCTTTCGCCAAGACAATGCGTTTCTCACTGTTACATGCATTTGAATGGGAAACTCGCCCGAGACAAAGTATAGGTTTTCATTATGTGAATAATTTTAAAATCTTAGCTCAAACGGCTGCAAAACCTGTTTGCCCAGCACGGAGATATTGAGTTTTATAAGATAAAGCCATAATCATGTTTGTCTGAGTCTTCTATCAAAAGTTACAGCGATTTATATGAAGTTGTTCAAAAACGCTTTCTTTCGCCAAGACAATGCGTTTCTCACGGTTACATGCATTTGAATGGGAAACTCGCCTGAGACAAAGTATAGGTTTTCATTATGTGAATAATTTTAAAATCTTAGCTCAAACGGCTGCAAAACCTGTTTGCCCAGCACGGAGATATTGAGTTTTATAAGATAAAGCCATAAACACGTTTGTCTGAGTCTTCTATCAAAAGTTACAGCGATTTATATGAAGTTGTTCAAAAACGCTTTCTTTCGCCAAGACAATGCGTTTCTCACGGTTACATGCATTTGAATGGGAAACTCGCCCGAGACAAAGTATAGGTTTTCATTATGTGAATAATTTTAAAATCTTAGCTCAAACGGCTGCAAAACCTGTTTGCCCAGCACGGAGATATTGAGTTTTATAAGATAAAGCCATAAACATGTTTGTCTGAGACCTCTATCAAAAGTTACAGCGATTTATATGAAGTTGTTCACAAATGCTTTCTTTCGCCAAGACAATGTGTTTCTCACGGTTACATGCATTTGAATGGGAAACTCGCCTCAGACAAAGTATAGGTTTTCATTATGTGAATAATTTTAAAATCTTAGCTCAAACGGCTGCAAAACCTGTTTGCCGAGCACGGAGATATTTAGTTTTATAAGATAAAGCCATAAACACGTTTGTCTGAGTCTTCTATCAAAAGTTACAGCGATTTATATGAAGTTGTTCAAAAACGCTTTCTTTCGCCAAGACAATGCGTTTCTCACTGTTACATGCATTTGAATGGGAAACTCGCCCGAGACAAAGTATAGGTTTTCATTATGTGAATAATTTTAAAATCTTAGCTCAAACGGCTGCAAAACCTGTTTGCCCAGCACGGAGATATTGAGTTTTATAAGATAAAGCCATAAACATGTTTGTCTGAGACCTCTATCAAAAGTTACAGCGATTTATATGAAGTTGTTCACAAATGCTTTCTTTCGCCAAGACAATGTGTTTCTCACGGTTACATGCATTTGAATGGGAAACTCGCCTGAAACAAAGTATAGGTTTTCATTATGTGAATAATTTTAAAATCTTAGCTCAAACGGCTGCAAAACCTGTTTGCCCAGCACGGAGATATTTAGTTTTATAAGATAAAGCCATAATCATGTTTGTCTGAGTCTTCTATCAAAAGTTACAGCGATTTATATGAAGTTGTTCAAAAACGCTTTCTTTCGCCAAGACAATGCGTTTCTCACGGTTACATGCATTTGAATGGGAAACTCGCCTGAGACAAAGTATAGGTTTTCATTATGTGAATAATTTTAAAATCTTAGCTCAAACGGCTGCAAAACCTGTTTGCCCAGCACGGAGATATTGAGTTTTATAAGATAAAGCCATAAACACGTTTGTCTGAGTCTTCTATCAAAAGTTACAGCGATTTATATGAAGTTGTTCAAAAACGCTTTCTTTCGCCAAGACAATGCGTTTCTCACTGTTACATGCATTTGAATGGGAAACTCGCCCGAGACAAAGTATAGGTTTTCATTATGTGAATAATTTTAAAATCTTAGCTCAAACGGCTGCAAAACCTGTTTGCCCAGCACGGAGATATTGAGTTTTATAAGATAAAGCCATAAACATGTTTGTCTGAGACCTCTATCAAAAGTTACAGCGATTTATATGAAGTTGTTCACAAATGCTTTCTTTCGCCAAGACAATGTGTTTCTCACGGTTACATGCATTTGAATGGGAAACTCGCCTCAGACAAAGTATAGGTTTTCATTATGTGAATAATTTTAAAATCTTAGCTCAAACGGCTGCAAAACCTGTTTGCCGAGCACGGAGATATTTAGTTTTATAAGATAAAGCCATAAACACGTTTGTCTGAGTCTTCTATCAAAAGTTACAGCGATTTATATGAAGTTGTTCAAAAACGCTTTCTTTCGCCAAGACAATGTGTTTCTCACGGTTACATGCATTTGAATGGGAAACTCGCCTGAAACAAAGTATAGGTTTTCATTATGTGAATAATTTTAAAATCTTAGCTCAAACGGCTGCAAAACCTGTTTGCCCAGCACGGAGATATTGAGTTTTATAAGATAAAGCCATAAACATGTTTGTCTGAGTCTTCTATCAAAAGTTACAGCGATTTATATGAAGTTGTTCAAAAACGCTTTCTTTCGCCAAGACAATGCGTTTCTCACTGTTACATGCATTTGAATGGGAAACTCGCCCGAGACAAAGTATAGGTTTTCATTATGTGAATAATTTTAAAATCTTAGCTCAAACGGCTGCAAAACCTGTTTGCCGAGCACAGAGATATTGAGTTTTATAAGATAAAGCCATAAACATGTTTGTCTGAGTCTTCTATCAAAAGTTACAGCGATTTATATGAAGTTGTTCAAAAACGCTTTCTTTCGCCAAGACAATGCGTTTCTCACGGTTACATGCATTTGAATGGGAAACTCGCCCGAGACAAAGTATAGGTTTTCATTATGTGAATAATTTTAAAATCTTAGCTCAAACGGCTGCAAAACCTGTTTGCCCAGCACGGAGATATTGAGTTTTATAAGATAAAGCCATAAACATGTTTGTCTGAGACCTCTATCAAAAGTTACAGCGATTTATATGAAGTTGTTCACAAACGCTTTCTTTCGCCAAGACAATGTGTTTCTCACGGTTACATGCATTTGAATGGGAAACTCGCCTGAAACAAAGTATAGGTTTTCATTATGTGAATAATTTTAAAATCTTAGCTCAAACGGCTGCAAAACCTGTTTGCCCAGCACGGAGATATTGAGTTTTATAAGATAAAGCCATAAACATGTTTGTCTGAGTCTTCTATCAAAAGTTACAGCGATTTATATGAAGTTGTTCAAAAACGCTTTCTTTCGCCAAGACAATGTGTTTCTCACGGTTACATGCATTTGAATGGGAAACTCGCCTGAAACAAAGTATAGGTTTTCATTATGTGAATAATTTTAAAATCTTAGCTCAAACGGCTGAAAAACCTGTTTGCCCAGCACGGAGATATTGAGTTTTATAAGATAAAGCCATAAACATGTTTGTCTGAGGCCTCTATCAAAAGTTACAGCGATGTATATGAAGTTGTTCACAAATGCTTTCTTTCGCCAAGACAATGCGTTTCTCACGGTTACATGCATTTGAATGGGAAACTCGCCTGAAACAAAGTATAGGTTTTCATTATGTGAATAATTTTAAAATCTTAGCTCAAACGGCTGCAAAACCTGTTTGCCCAGCACGGAGATATTTAGTTTTATAAGATAAAGCCATAAACACGTTTGTCTGAGTCTTCTATCAAAAGTTACAGCGATTTATATGAAGTTGTTCAAAAACGCTTTCTTTCGCCAAGACAATGCGTTTCTCACGGTTACATGCATTTGAATGGGAAACTCGCCTCAGACAAAGTATAGGTTTTCATTATGTGAATAATTTTAAAATCTTAGCTCAAACGGCTGCAAAACCTGTTTGCCCAGCACGGAGATATTGAGTTTTATAAGATAAAGCCATAAACATGTTTGTCTGAGACCTCTATCAAAAGTTACAGCGATTTATATGAAGTTGTTCAAAAACGCTTTCTTTCGCCAAGACAATGCGTTTCTCACGGTTACATGCATTTGAATGGGAAACTCGCCTCAGACAAAGTATAGGTTTTCATTATGTGAATAATTTTAAAATCTTAGCTAAAACGGCTGCAAAACCTGTTTGCCCAGCACGGAGATATTGAGTTTTATAAGATAAAGCCATAAACATGTTTGTCTGAGACCTCTATCAAAAGTTACAGCGATTTATATGAAGTTGTTCACAAACGCTTTCTTTCGCCAAGACAATGCGTTTCTCACGGTTACATGCATTTGAATGGGAAACTCGCCTGAAACAAAGTATAGGTTTTCATTATGTGAATAATTTTAAAATCTTAGCTCAAACGGCTGCAAAACCTGTTTGCCCAGCACGGAGATATTGAGTTTTATAAGATAAAGCCATAAACATGTTTGTCTGAGACCTCTATCAAAAGTTACAGCGATTTATATGAAGTTGTTCACAAACGCTTTCTTTCGCCAAGACAATGTGTTTCTCACGGTTACATGCATTTGAATGGGAAACTCGCCTGAAACAAAGTATAGGTTTTCATTATGTGAATAATTTTAAAATCTTAGCTCAAACGGCTGCAAAACCTGTTTGCCCAGCACGGAGATATTTAGTTTTATAAGATAAAGCCATAAACACGTTTGTCTGAGTCTTCTATCAAAAGTTACAGCGATTTATATGAAGTTGTTCAAAAACGCTTTCTTTCGCCAAGACAATGCGTTTCTCACGGTTACATGCATTTGAATGGGAAACTCGCCTCAGACAAAGTATAGGTTTTCATTATGTGAATAATTTTAAAATCTTAGCTCAAACGGCTGCAAAACCTGTTTGCCCAGCACGGAGATATTGAGTTTTATAAGATAAAGCCATAAACATGTTTGTCTGAGGCTTCTATCAAAAGTTACAGCGATTTATATGAAGTTGTTCAAAAACGCTTTCTTTCGCCAAGACAATGTGTTTCTCACGGTTACATGCATTTGAATGGGAAACTCGCCTGAAACAAAGTATAGGTTTTCATTATGTGAATAATTTTAAAATCTTAGCTCAAATGGCTTCAAAACCTGTTTGCCCAGAACGGAGATATTGAGTTTTATAAGATAAAGCCATAAACACATTTGTCTGAGTCTTCTATCAAACGTTACAGCGATTTATATGAAGTTGTTCAAAAACGCTTTCTTTCGCCAAGACAATGCGTTTCTCACGGTTACATGCATTTGAATGGGAAACTCGCCCGAGACAAAGTATAGGTTTTCATTATGTGAATAATTTTAAAATCTTAGCTCAAACGGCTGCAAAACCTGTTTGCCCAGCACGGAGATATTGAGTTTTATAAGATAAAGCCATAAACATGTTTGTCTGAGTCTTCTATCAAAAGTTACAGCGATTTATATGAAGTTGTTCAAAAACGCTTTCTTTCGCCAAGACAATGCGTTTCTCACTGTTACATGCATTTGAATGGGAAACTCGCCCGAGACAAAGTATAGGTTTTCATTATGTGAATAATTTTAAAATCTTAGCTCAAACGGCTGCAAAACCTGTTTGCCGAGCACAGAGATATTGAGTTTTATAAGATAAAGCCATAAACATGTTTGTCTGAGTCTTCTATCAAAAGTTACAGCGATTTATATGAAGTTGTTCAAAAACGCTTTCTTTCGCCAAGACAATGCGTTTCTCACGGTTACATGCATTTGAATGGGAAACTCGCCCGAGACAAAGTATAGGTTTTCATTATGTGAATAATTTTAAAATCTTAGCTCAAACGGCTGCAAAACCTGTTTGCCCAGCACGGAGATATTGAGTTTTATAAGATAAAGCCATAAACATGTTTGTCTGAGACCTCTATCAAAAGTTACAGCGATTTATATGAAGTTGTTCACAAACGCTTTCTTTCGCCAAGACAATGTGTTTCTCACGGTTACATGCATTTGAATGGGAAACTCGCCTGAAACAAAGTATAGGTTTTCATTATGTGAATAATTTTAAAATCTTAGCTCAAACGGCTGCAAAACCTGTTTGCCCAGCACGGAGATATTGAGTTTTATAAGATAAAGCCATAAACATGTTTGTCTGAGTCTTCTATCAAAAGTTACAGCGATTTATATGAAGTTGTTCAAAAACGCTTTCTTTCGCCAAGACAATGTGTTTCTCACGGTTACATGCATTTGAATGGGAAACTCGCCCGAGACAAAGTATAGGTTTTCATTATGTGAATAATTTTAAAATCTTAGCTCAAACGGCTGCAAAACCTGTTTGCCCAGCACGGAGATATTGAGTTTTATAAGATAAAGCCATAAACATGTTTGTCTGAGACCTCTATCAAAAGTTACAGCGATTTATATGAAGTTGTTCACAAACGCTTTCTTTCGCCAAGACAATGTGTTTCTCACGGTTACATGCATTTGAATGGGAAACTCGCCTGAAACAAAGTATAGGTTTTCATTATGTGAATAATTTTAAAATCTTAGCTCAAACGGCTGCAAAACCTGTTTGCCCAGCACGGAGATATTGAGTTTTATAAGATAAAGCCATAAACATGTTTGTCTGAGTCTTCTATCAAAAGTTACAGCGATTTATATGAAGTTGTTCAAAAACGCTTTCTTTCGCCAAGACAATGTGTTTCTCACGGTTACATGCATTTGAATGGGAAACTCGCCTGAAACAAAGTATAGGTTTTCATTATGTGAATAATTTTAAAATCTTAGCTCAAACGGCTGAAAAACCTGTTTGCCCAGCACGGAGATATTGAGTTTTATAAGATAAAGCCATAAACATGTTTGTCTGAGTCTTCTATCAAAAGTTACAGCGATTTATATGAAGTTGTTCAAAAACGCTTTCTTTCGCCAAGACAATGCGTTTCTCACGGTTACATGCATTTGAATGGGAAACTCGCCTCAGACAAAGTATAGGTTTTCATTATGTGAATAATTTTAAAATCTTAGCTCAAACGGCTGCAAAACCTGTTTGCCCAGCACGGAGATATTGAGTTTTATAAGATAAAGCCATAAACATGTTTGTCTGAGACCTCTATCAAAAGTTACAGCGATTTATATGAAGTTGTTCAAAAACGCTTTCTTTCGCCAAGACAATGCGTTTCTCACGGTTACATGCATTTGAATGGGAAACTCGCCTCAGACAAAGTATAGGTTTTCATTATGTGAATAATTTTAAAATCTTAGCTAAAACGGCTGCAAAACCTGTTTGCCCAGCACGGAGATATTGAGTTTTATAAGATAAAGCCATAAACATGTTTGTCTGAGACCTCTATCAAAAGTTACAGCGATTTATATGAAGTTGTTCACAAACGCTTTCTTTCGCCAAGACAATGCGTTTCTCACGGTTACATGCATTTGAATGGGAAACTCGCCTGAAACAAAGTATAGGTTTTCATTATGTGAATAATTTTAAAATCTTAGCTCAAACGGCTGCAAAACCTGTTTGCCCAGCACGGAGATATTGAGTTTTATAAGATAAAGCCATAAACATGTTTGTCTGAGACCTCTATCAAAAGTTACAGCGATTTATATGAAGTTGTTCACAAACGCTTTCTTTCGCCAAGACAATGTGTTTCTCACGGTTACATGCATTTGAATGGGAAACTCGCCTGAAACAAAGTATAGGTTTTCATTATGTGAATAATTTTAAAATCTTAGCTCAAACGGCTGCAAAACCTGTTTGCCCAGCACGGAGATATTTAGTTTTATAAGATAAAGCCATAAACACGTTTGTCTGAGTCTTCTATCAAAAGTTACAGCGATTTATATGAAGTTGTTCAAAAACGCTTTCTTTCGCCAAGACAATGCGTTTCTCACGGTTACATGCATTTGAATGGGAAACTCGCCTCAGACAAAGTATAGGTTTTCATTATGTGAATAATTTTAAAATCTTAGCTCAAACGGCTGCAAAACCTGTTTGCCCAGCACGGAGATATTGAGTTTTATAAGATAAAGCCATAAACATGTTTGTCTGAGGCTTCTATCAAAAGTTACAGCGATTTATATGAAGTTGTTCAAAAACGCTTTCTTTCGCCAAGACAATGTGTTTCTCACGGTTACATGCATTTGAATGGGAAACTCGCCTGAAACAAAGTATAGGTTTTCATTATGTGAATAATTTTAAAATCTTAGCTCAAACGGCTGCAAAACCTGTTTGCCCAGCACGGAGATATTGAGTTTTATAAGATAAAGCCATAAACATGTTTGTCTGAGGCCTCTATCAAAAGTTACAGCGATGTATATGAAGTTGTTCACAAATGCTTTCTTTCGCCAAGACAATGCGTTTCTCACGGTTACATGCATTTGAATGGGAAACTCGCCTGAAACAAAGTATAGGTTTTCATTATGTGAATAATTTTAAAATCTTAGCTCAAACGGCTGCAAAACTTGTTTGCCCAGCACGGAGATATTTAGTTTTATAAGATAAAGCCATAAACACGTTTGTCTGAGTCTTCTATCAAAAGTTACAGCGATTTATATGAAGTTGTTCAAAAACGCTTTCTTTCGCCAAGACAATGCGTTTCTCACGGTTACATGCATTTGAATGGGAAACTCGCCTCAGACAAAGTATAGGTTTTCATTATGTGAATAATTTTAAAATCTTAGCTCAAACGGCTGCAAAACCTGTTTGCCCAGCACGGAGATATTGAGTTTTATAAGATAAAGCCATAAACATGTTTGTCTGAGTCTTCTATCAAAAGTTACAGCGATTTATATGAAGTTGTTCACAAATGCTTTCTTTCGCCAAGACAATGTGTTTCTCACGGTTACATGCATTTGAATGGGAAACTCGCCTGAAACAAAGTATAGGTTTTCATTATGTGAATAATTTTAAAATCTTAGCTCAAACGGCTGCAAAACCTGTTTGCCCAGCACGGAGATATTTAGTTTTATAAGATAAAGCCATAAACACGTTTGTCTGAGTCTTCTATCAAAAGTTACAGCGATTTATATGAAGTTGTTCAAAAACGCTTTCTTTCGCCAAGACAATGCGTTTCTCACGGTTACATGCATTTGAATGGGAAACTCGCCTCAGACAAAGTATAGGTTTTCATTATGTGAATAATTTTAAAATCTTAGCTCAAACGGCTGCAAAACCTGTTTGCCCAGCACGGAGATATTGAGTTTTATAAGATAAAGCCATAAACATGTTTGTCTGAGACCTCTATCAAAAGTTACAGCGATTTATATGAAGTTGTTCACAAACGCTTTCTTTCGCCAAGACAATGTGTTTCTCACGGTTACATGCATTTGAATGGGAAACTCGCCTGAAACAAAGTATAGGTTTTCATTATGTGAATAATTTTAAAATCTTAGCTCAAACGGCTGCAAAACCTGTTTGCCCAGCACGGAGATATTGAGTTTTATAAGATAAAGCCATAAACATGTTTGTCTGAGTCTTCTATCAAAAGTTACAGCGATTTATATGAAGTTGTTCACAAATGCTTTCTTTCGCCAAGACAATGTGTTTCTCACGGTTACATGCATTTGAATGGGAAACTCGCCTGAAACAAAGTATAGGTTTTCATTATGTGAATAATTTTAAAATCTTAGCTCAAACGGCTGCAAAACCTGTTTGCCCAGCACGGAGATATTTAGTTTTATAAGATAAAGCCATAAACACGTTTGTCTGAGTCTTCTATCAAAAGTTACAGCGATTTATATGAAGTTGTTCAAAAACGCTTTCTTTTGCCAAGACAATGCGTTTCTCACTGTTACATGCATTTGAATGGGAAACTCGCCCGAGACAAAGTATAGGTTTTCATTATGTGAATAATTTTAAAATCTTAGCTCAAACGGCTGCAAAACCTGTTTGCCCAGCACGGAGATATTTAGTTTTATAAGATAAAGCCATAAACACGTTTGTCTGAGTCTTCTATCAAAAGTTACAGCGATTTATATGAAGTTGTTCAAAAACGCTTTCTTTCGCCAAGACAATGCGTTTCTCACGGTTACATGCATTTGAATGGGAAACTCGCCTGAGACAAAGTATAGGTTTTCATTATGTGAATAATTTTAAAATCTTAGCTCAAACGGCTGCAAAACCTGTTTGCCCAGCACGGAGATATTGAGTTTTATAAGATAAAGCCATAAACATGTTTGTCTGAGACCTCTATCAAAAGTTACAGCGATTTATATGAAGTTGTTCACAAACGCTTTCTTTCGCCAAGACAATGTGTTTCTCACGGTTACATGCATTTGAATGGGAAACTCGCCTGAAACAAAGTATAGGTTTTCATTATGTGAATAATTTTAAAATCTTAGCTCAAACGGCTGCAAAACCTGTTTGCCCAGCACGGAGATATTGAGTTTTATAAGATAAAGCCATAAACATGTTTGTCTGAGTCTTCTATCAAAAGTTACAGCGATTTATATGAAGTTGTTCAAAAACGCTTTCTTTCGCCAAGACAATGCGTTTCTCACGGTTACATGCATTTGAATGGGAAACTCGCCTCAGACAAAGTATAGGTTTTCATTATGTGAATAATTTTAAAATCTTAGCTCAAACGGCTGCAAAACCTGTTTGCCCAGCACAGAGATATTGAGTTTTATAAGATAAAGCCATAAACATGT
Organism: Maylandia zebra; assembly: GCF_041146795.1. NCBI lineage: Eukaryota > Metazoa > Chordata > Actinopteri > Cichliformes > Cichlidae > Maylandia > Maylandia zebra. The sequence goes on from NC_135169.1 coordinate 49,293,473, forward strand.
TTGTCTGAGACCTCTATCAAAAGTTACAGCGATTTATATGAAGTTGTTCACAAACGCTTTCTTTCGCCAAGACAATGTGTTTCTCACGGTTACATGCATTTGAATGGGAAACTCGCCTGAAACAAAGTATAGGTTTTCATTATGTGAATAATTTTAAAATCTTAGCTCAAACGGCTGCAAAACCTGTTTGCCCAGCACGGAGATATTGAGTTTTATAAGATAAAGCCATAAACATGTTTGTCTGAGTCTTCTATCAAAAGTTACAGCGATTTATATGAAGTTGTTCAAAAACGCTTTCTTTCGCCAAGACAATGTGTTTCTCACTGTTACATGCATTTGAATGGGAAACTCGCCCGAGACAAAGTATAGGTTTTCATTATGTGAATAATTTTAAAATCTTAGCTCAAACGGCTGCAAAACCTGTTTGCCCAGCACGGAGATATTGAGTTTTATAAGATAAAGCCATAAACATGTTTGTCTGAGTCTTCTATCAAAAGTTACAGCGATTTATATGAAGTTGTTCAAAAACGCTTTCTTTCGCCAAGACAATGCGTTTCTCACGGTTACATGCATTTGAATGGGAAACTCGCCTCAGACAAAGTATAGGTTTTCATTATGTGAATAATTTTAAAATCTTAGCTCAAACGGCTGCAAAACCTGTTTGCCCAGCACGGAGATATTGAGTTTTATAAGATAAAGCCATAAACATGTTTGTCTGAGTCTTCTATCAAAAGTTACAGCGATTTATATGAAGTTGTTCAAAAACGCTTTCTTTCGCCAAGACAATGCGTTTCTCACTGTTACATGCATTTGAATGGGAAACTCGCCCGAGACAAAGTATAGGTTTTCATTATGTGAATAATTTTAAAATCTTAGCTCAAACGGCTGCAAAACCTGTTTGCCGAGCACGGAGATATTGAGTTTTATAAGATAAAGCCATAAACATGTTTGTCTGAGACCTCTATCAAAAGTTACAGCGATTTATATGAAGTTGTTAACAAACGCTTTCTTTCGCCAAGACAATGCGTTTCTCACGGTTACATGCATTTGAATGGGAAACTCGCCCGAGACAAAGTATAGGTTTTCATTATGTGAATAATTTTAAAATCTTAGCTCAAACGGCTGCAAAACCTGTTTGCCCAGCACGGAGATATTGAGTTTTATAAGATAAAGCCATAAACATGTTTGTCTGAGTCTTCTATCAAAAGTTACAGCGATTTATATGAAGTTGTTCAAAAACGCTTTCTTTCGCCAAGACAATGTGTTTCTCACGGTTACATGCATTTGAATGGGAAACTCGCCTGAAACAAAGTATAGGTTTTCATTATGTGAATAATTTTAAAATCTTAGCTCAAACGGCTGCAAAACCTGTTTGCCCAGCACGGAGATATTGAGTTTTATAAGATAAAGCCATAAACATGTTTGTCTGAGGCCTCTATCAAAAGTTACAGCGATGTATATGAAGTTGTTCACAAATGCTTTCTTTCGCCAAGACAATGCGTTTCTCACGGTTACATGCATTTGAATGGGAAACTCGCCTGAAACAAAGTATAGGTTTTCATTATGTGAATAATTTTAAAATCTTAGCTCAAACGGCTGCAAAACCTGTTTGCCCAGCACGGAGATATTGAGTTTTATAAGATAAAGCCATAAACATGTTTGTCTGAGACCTCTATCAAAAGTTACAGCGATTTATATGAAGTTGTTCAAAAACGCTTTCTTTCGCCAAGACAATGCGTTTCTCACGGTTACATGCATTTGAATGGGAAACTCGCCTCAGACAAAGTATAGGTTTTCATTATGTGAATAATTTTAAAATCTTAGCTCAAACGGCTGCAAAACCTGTTTGCCCAGCACGGAGATATTGAGTTTTATAAGATAAAGCCATAAACATGTTTGTCTGAGACCTCTATCAAAAGTTACAGCGATTTATATGAAGTTGTTCACAAATGCTTTCTTTCGCCAAGACAATGCGTTTCTCACGGTTACATGCATTTGAATGGGAAACTCGCCTCAGACAAAGTATAGGTTTTCATTATGTGAATAATTTTAAAATCTTAGCTCAAACGGCTGCAAAACCTGTTTGCCCAGCACGGAGATATTGAGTTTTATAAGATAAAGCCATAAACATGTTTGTCTGAGACCTCTATCAAAAGTTACAGCGATTTATAAGAAGTTGTTCACAAACGCTTTCTTTCGCCAAGACAATGTGTTTCTCACGGTTACATGCATTTGAATGGGAAACTCGCCTGAAACAAAGTATAGGTTTTCAGTATGTGAATAATTTTAAAATCTTAGCTCAAACGGCTGCAAAACCTGTTTGCCCAGCACGGAGATATTTAGTTTTATAAGATAAAGCCATAAACACGTTTGTCTGAGTCTTCTATCAAAAGTTACAGCGATTTATATGAAGTTGTTCAAAAACGCTTTCTTTCGCCAAGACAATGTGTTTCTCACGGTTACATGCATTTGAATGGGAAACTCGCCTGAAACAAAGTATAGGTTTTCATTATGTGAATAATTTTAAAATCTTAGCTCAAACGGCTGCAAAACCTGTTTGCCCAGCACGGAGATATTGAGTTTTATAAGATAAAGCCATAAACACGTTTGTCTGAGTCTTCTATCAAAAGTTACAGCGATTTATATGAAGTTGTTCAAAAACGCTTTCTTTCGCCAAGACAATGCGTTTCTCACGGTTACATGCATTTGAATGGGAAACTCGCCTCAGACAAAGTATAGGTTTTCATTATGTGAATAATTTTAAAATCTTAGCTCAAACGGCTGCAAAACCTGTTTGCCCAGCACGGAGATATTGAGTTTTATAAGATAAAGCCATAAACATGTTTGTCTGAGACCTCTATCAAAAGTTACAGCGATTTATATGAAGTTGTTCAAAAACGCTTTCTTTCGCCAAGACAATGTGTTTCTCACGGTTACATGCATTTGAATGGGAAACTCGCCTGAAACAAAGTATAGGTTTTCATTATGTGAATAATTTTAAAATCTTAGCTCAAACGGCTGCAAAACCTGTTTGCCCAGCACGGAGATATTTAGTTTTATAAGATAAAGCCATAAACACGTTTGTCTGAGTCTTCTATCAAAAGTTACAGCGATTTATATGAAGTTGTTCACAAATGCTTTCTTTCGCCAAGACAATGTGTTTCTCACGGTTACATGCATTTGAATGGGAAACTCGCCTGAAACAAAGTATAGGTTTTCATTATGTGAATAATTTTAAAATCTTAGCTCAAACGGCTGCAAAACCTGTTTGCCCAGCACGGAGATATTTAGTTTTATAAGATAAAGCCATAAACACGTTTGTCTGAGTCTTCTATCAAAAGTTACAGCGATTTATATGAAGTTGTTCAAAAACGCTTTCTTTCGCCAAGACAATGCGTTTCTCACTGTTACATGCATTTGAATGGGAAACTCGCCCGAGACAAAGTATAGGTTTTCATTATGTGAATAATTTTAAAATCTTAGCTCAAACGGCTGCAAAACCTGTTTGCCCAGCACGGAGATATTTAGTTTTATAAGATAAAGCCATAAACACGTTTGTCTGAGTCTTCTATCAAAAGTTACAGAGATTTATATGAAGTTGTTCAAAAACGCTTTCTTTCGCCAAGACAATGCGTTTCTCACGGTTACATGCATTTGAATGGGAAACTCGCCTGAGACAAAGTATAGGTTTTCATTATGTGAATAATTTTAAAATCTTAGCTCAAACGGCTGCAAAACCTGTTTGCCCAGCACGGAGATATTGAGTTTTATAAGATAAAGCCATAAACATGTTTGTCTGAGACCTCTATCAAAAGTTACAGCGATTTATATGAAGTTGTTCACAAACGCTTTCTTTCGCCAAGACAATGCGTTTCTCACGGTTACATGCATTTGAATGGGAAACTCGCCTCAGACAAAGTATAGGTTTTCATTATGTGAATAATTTTAAAATCTTAGCTCAAACGGCTGCAAAACCTGTTTGCCCAGCACGGAGATATTGAGTTTTATAAGATAAAGCCATAAACATGTTTGTCTGAGACCTCTATCAAAAGTTACAGCGATTTATATGAAGTTGTTCACAAACGCTTTCTTTCGCCAAGACAATGTGTTTCTCACGGTTACATGCATTTGAATGGGAAACTCGCCTGAAACAAAGTATAGGTTTTCATTATGTGAATAATTTTAAAATCTTAGCTCAAACGGCTGCAAAACCTGTTTGCCCAGCACGGAGATATTTAGTTTTATAAGATAAAGCCATAAACACGTTTGTCTGAGTCTTCTATCAAAAGTTACAGCGATTTATATGAAGTTGTTCAAAAACACTTTCTTTCGCCAAGACAATGCGTTTCTCACGGTTACATGCATTTGAATGGGAAACTCGCCTCAGACAAAGTATAGGTTTTCATTATGTGAATAATTTTAAAATCTTAGCTAAAACGGCTGCAAAACCTGTTTGCCCAGCACGGAGATATTGAGTTTTATAAGATAAAGCCATAAACATGTTTGTCTGAGACCTCTATCAAAAGTTACAGCGATTTATATGAAGTTGTTCACAAATGCTTTCTTTCGCCAAGACAATGCGTTTCTCACGGTTACATGCATTTGAATGGGAAACTCGCCTCAGACAAAGTATAGGTTTTCATTATGTGAATAATTTTAAAATCTTAGCTCAAACGGCTGCAAAACCTGTTTGCCCAGCACGGAGATATTGAGTTTTATAAGATAAAGCCATAAACATGTTTGTCTGAGACCTCTATCAAAAGTTACAGCGATTTATATGAAGTTGTTCACAAACGCTTTCTTTCGCCAAGACAATGTGTTTCTCACGGTTACATGCATTTGAATGGGAAACTCGCCTGAAACAAAGTATAGGTTTTCATTATGTGAATAATTTTAAAATCTTAGCTCAAACGGCTGCAAAACCTGTTTGCCCAGCACGGAGATATTGAGTTTTATAAGATAAAGCCATAAACATGTTTGTCTGAGACCTCTATCAAAAGTTACAGCGATTTATATGAAGTTGTTCACAAACGCTTTCTTTCGCCAAGACAATGTGTTTCTCACGGTTACATGCATTTGAATGGGAAACTCGCCTGAAACAAAGTATAGGTTTTCATTATGTGAATAATTTTAAAATCTTAGCTCAAACGGCTGCAAAACCTGTTTGCCCAGCACGGAGATATTTAGTTTTATAAGATAAAGCCATAAACACGTTTGTCTGAGTCTTCTATCAAAAGTTACAGCGATTTATATGAAGTTGTTCACAAACGCTTTCTTTCGCCAAGACAATGTGTTTCTCACGGTTACATGCATTTGAATGGGAAACTCGCCTGAAACAAAGTATAGGTTTTCATTATGTGAATAATTTTAAAATCTTAGCTCAAACGGCTGCAAAACCTGTTTGCCCAGCACGGAGATATTGAGTTTTATAAGATAAAGCCATAAACATGTTTGTCTGAGTCTTCTATCAAAAGTTACAGCGATTTATATGAAGTTGTTCAAAAACGCTTTCTTTCGCCAAGACAATGTGTTTCTCACGGTTACATGCATTTGAATGGGAAACTCGCCTGAAACAAAGTATAGGTTTTCATTATGTGAATAATTTTAAAATCTTAGCTCAAACGGCTGCAAAACCTGTTTGCCCAGCACGGAGATATTGAGTTTTATAAGATAAAGCCATAAACATGTTTGTCTGAGGCCTCTATCAAAAGTTACAGCGATGTATATGAAGTTGTTCACAAATGCTTTCTTTCGCCAAGACAATGTGTTTCTCACGGTTACATGCATTTGAATGGGAAACTCGCCTGAAACAAAGTATAGGTTTTCATTATGTGAATAATTTTAAAATCTTAGCTCAAACGGCTGCAAAACCTGTTTGCCCAGCACGGAGATATTTAGTTTTATAAGATAAAGCCATAAACATGTTTGTCTGAGACCTCTATCAAAAGTTACAGCGATGTATATGAAGTTGTTCACAAATGCTTTCTTTCGCCAAGACAATGCGTTTCTCACGGTTACATGCATTTGAATGGGAAACTCGCCTGAAACAAAGTATAGGTTTTCATTATGTGAATAATTTTAAAATCTTAGCTCAAACGGCTGCAAAACCTGTTTGCCCAGCACGGAGATATTTAGTTTTATAAGATAAAGCCATAAACACGTTTGTCTGAGTCTTCTATCAAAAGTTACAGCGATTTATATGAAGTTGTTCAAAAACGCTTTCTTTCGCCAAGACAATGCGTTTCTCACGGTTACATGCATTTGAATGGGAAACTCGCCTCAGACAAAGTATAGGTTTTCATTATGTGAATAATTTTAAAATCTTAGCTCAAACGGCTGCAAAACCTGTTTGCCCAGCACGGAGATATTGAGTTTTATAAGATAAAGCCATAAACATGTTTGTCTGAGACCTCTATCAAAAGTTACAGCGATTTATATGAAGTTGTTCACAAATGCTTTCTTTCGCCAAGACAATGCGTTTCTCACGGTTACATGCATTTGAATGGGAAACTCGCCTGAAACAAAGTATAGGTTTTCATTATGTGAATAATTTTAAAATCTTAGCTCAAACGGCTGCAAAACCTGTTTGCCCAGCACGGAGATATTGAGTTTTATAAGATAAAGCCATAAACATGTTTGTCTGAGGCCTCTATCAAAAGTTACAGCGATGTATATGAAGTTGTTCACAAATGCTTTCTTTCGCCAAGACAATGTGTTTCTCACGGTTACATGCATTTGAATGGGAAACTCGCCTGAAACAAAGTATAGGTTTTCATTATGTGAATAATTTTAAAATCTTAGCTCAAACGGCTGCAAAACCTGTTTGCCCAGCACGGAGATATTTAGTTTTATAAGATAAAGCCATAAACATGTTTGTCTGAGACCTCTATCAAAAGTTACAGCGATGTATATGAAGTTGTTCACAAATGCTTTCTTTCGCCAAGACAATGCGTTTCTCACGGTTACATGCATTTGAATGGGAAACTCGCCTGAAACAAAGTATAGGTTTTCATTATGTGAATAATTTTAAAATCTTAGCTCAAACGGCTGCAAAACCTGTTTGCCCAGCACGGAGATATTTAGTTTTATAAGATAAAGCCATAAACATGTTTGTCTGAGACCTCTATCAAAAGTTACAGCGATGTATATGAAGTTGTTCACAAATGCTTTCTTTCGCCAAGACAATGCGTTTCTCACGGTTACATGCATTTGAATGGGAAACTCGCCTGAAACAAAGTATAGGTTTTCATTATGTGAATAATTTTAAAATCTTAGCTCAAACGGCTGCAAAACCTGTTTGCCCAGCACGGAGATATTTAGTTTTATAAGATAAAGCCATAAACACGTTTGTCTGAGTCTTCTATCAAAAGTTACAGCGATTTATATGAAGTTGTTCAAAAACGCTTTCTTTCGCCAAGACAATGCGTTTCTCACGGTTACATGCATTTGAATGGGAAACTCGCCTCAGACAAAGTATAGGTTTTCATTATGTGAATAATTTTAAAATCTTAGCTCAAACGGCTGCAAAACCTGTTTGCCCAGCACGGAGATATTGAGTTTTATAAGATAAAGCCATAAACATGTTTGTCTGAGTCTTCTATCAAAAGTTACAGCGATTTATATGAAGTTGTTCAAAAACGCTTTCTTTCGCCAAGACAATGCGTTTCTCACGGTTACATGCATTTGAATGGGAAACTCGCCTGAAACAAAGTATAGGTTTTCATTATGTGAATAATTTTAAAATCTTAGCTAAAACGGCTGCAAAACCTGTTTGCCCAGCACGGAGATATTGAGTTTTATAAGATAAAGCCATAAACATGTTTGTCTGAGACCTCTATCAAAAGTTACAGCGATTTATATGAAGTTGTTCACAAATGCTTTCTTTCGCCAAGACAATGCGTTTCTCACGGTTACATGCATTTGAATGGGAAACTCGCCTCAGACAAAGTATAGGTTTTCATTACGTGAATAATTTTAAAATCTTAGCTCAAACGGCTGCAAAACCTGTTTGCCCAGCACGGAGATATTTAGTTTTATAAGATAAAGCCATAAACACGTTTGTCTGAGTCTTCTATCAAAAGTTACAGCGATTTATATGAAGTTGTTCAAAAACGCTTTCTTTCGCCAAGACAATGCGTTTCTCACGGTTACATGCATTTGAATGGGAAACTCGCCTCAGACAAAGTATAGGTTTTCATTATGTGAATAATTTTAAAATCTTAGCTCAAACGGCTGCAAAACCTGTTTGCCCAGCACGGAGATATTGAGTTTTATAAGATAAAGCCATAAACATGTTTGTCTGAGACCTCTATCAAAAGTTACAGCGATTTATATGAAGTTGTTCACAAACGCTTTCTTTCGCCAAGACAATGTGTTTCTCACGGTTACATGCATTTGAATGGGAAACTCGCCTGAAACAAAGTATAGGTTTTCATTATGTGAATAATTTTAAAATCTTAGCTCAAACGGCTGCAAAACCTGTTTGCCCAGCACGGAGATATTGAGTTTTATAAGATAAAGCCATAAACATGTTTGTCTGAGACCTCTATCAAAAGTTACAGCGATTTATATGAAGTTGTACGAAAATGCTTTCTTTCGCCAAGACAATGCGTTTCTCACTGTTACATGCATTTGAATCGGAAACTCGCCTGAAACAAAGTATAGGTTTTCATTATGTGAATAATTTTAAAATCTTAGCTCAAACGGCTGCAAAACCTGTTTGCCCAGCACGGAGATATTGAGTTCTATAAGATAAAGCCATAAACATGTTTGTCTGAGACCTCTATCAAAAGTTACAGCGATTTATATGAAGTTGTTCACAAACGCTTTCTTTCTCCAAGACAATGTGTTTCTCACGGTTACATGCATTTGAATGGGAAACTCGCCTGAAACAAAGTATAGGTTTTCATTATGTGAATAATTTTAAAATCTTAGCTCAAACGGCTGCAAAACCTGTTTGCCCAGCACGGAGATATTGAGTTTTATAAGATAAAGCCATAAACATGTTTGTCTGAGTCTTCTATCAAAAGTTACAGCGATTTATATGAAGTTGTTAACAAACGCTTTCTTTCGCCAAGACAATGTGTTTCTCACGGTTACATGCATTTGAATGGGAAACTCGCCTGAAACAAAGTATAGGTTTTCATTATGTGAATAATTTTAAAATCTTAGCTCAAACGGCTGCAAAACCTGTTTGCCCAGCACGGGGATATTGAGTTTTATAAGATAAAGCCATGAACATGTTTGTCTGAGTCTTCTATCAAAAGTTACAGCGATTTATATGAAGTTGTTCAAAAACGCTTTCTTTCGCCAAGACAATGCGTTTCTCACTGTTACATGCATTTGAATGGGAAACTCGCCCGAGACAAAGTATAGGTTTTCATTATGTGAATAATTTTAAAATCTTAGCTCAAACGGCTGCAAAACCTGTTTGCCCAGCACGGAGATATTGAGTTTTATAAGATAAAGCCATAAACATGTTTGTCTGAGACCTCTATCAAAAGTTACAGCGATTTATATGAAGTTGTTCAAAAACGCTTTCTTTCGCCAAGACAATGCGTTTCTCACGGTTACATGCATTTGAATGGGAAACTCGCCTCAGACAAAGTATAGGTTTTCATTATGTGAATAATTTTAAAATCTTAGCTCAAACGGCTGCAAAACCTGTTTGCCCAGCACGGAGATATTGAGTTTTATAAGATAAAGCCATAAACATGTTTGTCTGAGACCTCTATCAAAAGTTACAGCGATTTATATGAAGTTGTTCAAAAACGCTTTCTTTCGCCAAGACAATGCGTTTCTCACGGTTACATGCATTTGAATGGGAAACTCGCCTCAGACAAAGTATAGGTTTTCATTATGTGAATAATTTTAAAATCTTAGCTCAAACGGCTGCAAAACCTGTTTGCCCAGCACGGAGATATTGAGTTTTATAAGATAAAGCCATAAACATGTTTGTCTGAGACCTCTATCAAAAGTTACAGCGATTTATATGAAGTTGTTCAAAAACGCTTTCTTTCGCCAAGACAATGTGTTTCTCACGGTTACATGCATTTGAATGGGAAACTCGCATGAAACAAAGTATAGGTTTTCATTATGTGAATAATTTTAAAATCTTAGCTCAAACGGCTGCAAAACCTGTTTGCCCAGCACGGAGATATTGAGTTTTATAAGATAAAGCCATAAACATGTTTGTCTGAGTCTTCTATCAAAAGTTACAGCGATTTATATGAAGTTGTTCACAAATGCTTTCTTTCGCCAAGACAATGTGTTTCTCACGGTTACATGCATTTGAATGGGAAACTCGCCTGAAACAAAGTATAGGTTTTCATTATGTGAATAATTTTAAAATCTTAGCTCAAACGGCTGCAAAACCTGTTTGCCCAGCACGGAGATATTGAGTTTTATAAGATAAAGCCATAAACATGTTTGTCTGAGACCTCTATCAAAAGTTACAGCGATTTATATGAAGTTGTTCAAAAACGCTTTCTTTCGCCAAGACAATGTGTTTCTCACGGTTACATGCATTTGAATGGGAAACTCGCCTGAAACAAAGTATAGGTTTTCATTATGTGAATAATTTTAAAATCTTAGCTCAAACGGCTGCAAAACCTGTTTGCCCAGCACGGAGATATTGAGTTTTATAAGATAAAGCCATAAACATGTTTGTCTGAGTCTTCTATCAAAAGTTACAGCGATTTATATGAAGTTGTTCACAAATGCTTTCTTTCGCCAAGACAATGTGTTTCTCACGGTTACATGCATTTGAATGGGAAACTCGCCTGAAACAAAGTATAGGTTTTCATTATGTGAATAATTTTAAAATCTTAGCTCAAACGGCTGCAAAACCTGTTTGCCCAGCACGGAGATATTTAGTTTTATAAGATAAAGCCATAAACACGTTTGTCTGAGTCTTCTATCAAAAGTTACAGCGATTTATATGAAGTTGTTCAAAAACGCTTTCTTTCGCCAAGACAATGCGTTTCTCACGGTTACATGCATTTGAATGGGAAACTCGCCTCAGACAAAGTATAGGTTTTCATTATGTGAATAATTTTAAAATCTTAGCTCAAACGGCTGCAAAACCTGTTTGCCCAGCACGGAGATATTGAGTTTTATAAGATAAAGCCATAAACATGTTTGTCTGAGACCTCTATCAAAAGTTACAGCGATTTATATGAAGTTGTTCACAAACGCTTTCTTTCGCCAAGACAATGTGTTTCTCACGGTTACATGCATTTGAATGGGAAACTCGCCTGAAACAAAGTATAGGTTTTCATTATGTGAATAATTTTAAAATCTTAGCTCAAACGGCTGCAAAACCTGTTTGCCCAGCACGGAGATATTGAGTTTTATAAGATAAAGCCATAAACATGTTTGTCTGAGACCTCTATCAAAAGTTACAGCGATTTATATGAAGTTGTACGAAAATGCTTTCTTTCGCCAAGACAATGCGTTTCTCACTGTTACATGCATTTGAATCGGAAACTCGCCTGAAACAAAGTATAGGTTTTCATTATGTGAATAATTTTAAAATCTTAGCTCAAACGGCTGCAAAACCTGTTTGCCCAGCACGGAGATATTGAGTTCTATAAGATAAAGCCATAAACATGTTTGTCTGAGACCTCTATCAAAAGTTACAGCGATTTATATGAAGTTGTTCACAAACGCTTTCTTTCTCCAAGACAATGTGTTTCTCACGGTTACATGCATTTGAATGGGAAACTCGCCTGAAACAAAGTATAGGTTTTCATTATGTGAATAATTTTAAAATCTTAGCTCAAACGGCTGCAAAACCTGTTTGCCCAGCACGGAGATATTGAGTTTTATAAGATAAAGCCATAAACATGTTTGTCTGAGTCTTCTATCAAAAGTTACAGCGATTTATATGAAGTTGTTAACAAACGCTTTCTTTCGCCAAGACAATGTGTTTCTCACGGTTACATGCATTTGAATGGGAAACTCGCCTGAAACAAAGTATAGGTTTTCATTATGTGAATAATTTTAAAATCTTAGCTCAAACGGCTGCAAAACCTGTTTGCCCAGCACGGGGATATTGAGTTTTATAAGATAAAGCCATGAACATGTTTGTCTGAGTCTTCTATCAAAAGTTACAGCGATTTATATGAAGTTGTTCAAAAACGCTTTCTTTCGCCAAGACAATGCGTTTCTCACTGTTACATGCATTTGAATGGGAAACTCGCCCGAGACAAAGTATAGGTTTTCATTATGTGAATAATTTTAAAATCTTAGCTCAAACGGCTGCAAAACCTGTTTGCCCAGCACGGAGATATTGAGTTTTATAAGATAAAGCCATAAACATGTTTGTCTGAGACCTCTATCAAAAGTTACAGCGATTTATATGAAGTTGTTCAAAAACGCTTTCTTTCGCCAAGACAATGCGTTTCTCACGGTTACATGCATTTGAATGGGAAACTCGCCTCAGACAAAGTATAGGTTTTCATTATGTGAATAATTTTAAAATCTTAGCTCAAACGGCTGCAAAACCTGTTTGCCCAGCACGGAGATATTGAGTTTTATAAGATAAAGCCATAAACATGTTTGTCTGAGACCTCTATCAAAAGTTACAGCGATTTATATGAAGTTGTTCAAAAACGCTTTCTTTCGCCAAGACAATGCGTTTCTCACGGTTACATGCATTTGAATGGGAAACTCGCCTCAGACAAAGTATAGGTTTTCATTATGTGAATAATTTTAAAATCTTAGCTCAAACGGCTGCAAAACCTGTTTGCCCAGCACGGAGATATTGAGTTTTATAAGATAAAGCCATAAACATGTTTGTCTGAGACCTCTATCAAAAGTTACAGCGATTTATATGAAGTTGTTCAAAAACGCTTTCTTTCGCCAAGACAATGTGTTTCTCACGGTTACATGCATTTGAATGGGAAACTCGCATGAAACAAAGTATAGGTTTTCATTATGTGAATAATTTTAAAATCTTAGCTCAAACGGCTGCAAAACCTGTTTGCCCAGCACGGAGATATTGAGTTTTATAAGATAAAGCCATAAACATGTTTGTCTGAGTCTTCTATCAAAAGTTACAGCGATTTATATGAAGTTGTTCACAAATGCTTTCTTTCGCCAAGACAATGTGTTTCTCACGGTTACATGCATTTGAATGGGAAACTCGCCTGAAACAAAGTATAGGTTTTCATTATGTGAATAATTTTAAAATCTTAGCTCAAACGGCTGCAAAACCTGTTTGCCCAGCACGGAGATATTTAGTTTTATAAGATAAAGCCATAAACACGTTTGTCTGAGTCTTCTATCAAAAGTTACAGCGATTTATATGAAGTTGTTCAAAAACGCTTTCTTTCGCCAAGACAATGCGTTTCTCACTGTTACATGCATTTGAATGGGAAACTCGCCCGAGACAAAGTATAGGTTTTCATTATGTGAATAATTTTAAAATCTTAGCTCAAACGGCTGCAAAACCTGTTTGCCCAGCACGGAGATATTGAGTTTTATAAGATAAAGCCATAAACATGTTTGTCTGAGACCTCTATCAAAAGTTACAGCGATTTATATGAAGTTGTTCAAAAACGCTTTCTTTCGCCAAGACAATGTGTTTCTCACGGTTACATGCATTTGAATGGGAAACTCGCCTGAAACAAAGTATAGGTTTTCATTATGTGAATAATTTTAAAATCTTAGCTCAAACGGCTGCAAAACCTGTTTGCCCAGCACGGAGATATTGAGTTTTATAAGATAAAGCCATAAACATGTTTGTCTGAGTCTTCTATCAAAAGTTACAGCGATTTATATGAAGTTGTTCACAAATGCTTTCTTTCGCCAAGACAATGTGTTTCTCACGGTTACATGCATTTGAATGGGAAACTCGCCTGAAACAAAGTATAGGTTTTCATTATGTGAATAATTTTAAAATCTTAGCTCAAACGGCTGCAAAACCTGTTTGCCCAGCACGGAGATATTTAGTTTTATAAGATAAAGCCATAAACACGTTTGTCTGAGTCTTCTATCAAAAGTTACAGCGATTTATATGAAGTTGTTCAAAAACGCTTTCTTTCGCCAAGACAATGCGTTTCTCACGGTTACATGCATTTGAATGGGAAACTCGCCTGAGACAAAGTATAGGTTTTCATTATGTGAATAATTTTAAAATCTTAGCTCAAACGGCTGCAAAACCTGTTTGCCCAGCACGGAGATATTGAGTTTTATAAGATAAAGCCATAAACATGTTTGTCTGAGACCTCTATCAAAAGTTACAGCGATTTATATGAAGTTGTTCACAAACGCTTTCTTTCGCCAAGACAATGTGTTTCTCACGGTTACATGCATTTGAATGGGAAACTCGCCTGAAACAAAGTATAGGTTTTCATTATGTGAATAATTTTAAAATCTTAGCTCAAACGGCTGCAAAACCTGTTTGCCCAGCACGGAGATATTGAGTTTTATAAGATAAAGCCATAAACATGTTTGTCTGAGTCTTCTATCAAAAGTTACAGCGATTTATATGAAGTTGTTCAAAAACGCTTTCTTTCGCCAAGACAATGCGTTTCTCACGGTTACATGCATTTGAATGGGAAACTCGCCTCAGACAAAGTATAGGTTTTCATTATGTGAATAATTTTAAAATCTTAGCTCAAACGGCTGCAAAACCTGTTTGCCCAGCACGGAGATATTGAGTTTTATAAGATAAAGCCATAAACATGTTTGTCTGAGACCTCTATCAAAAGTTACAGCGATTTATATGAAGTTGTTCACAAACGCTTTCTTTCGCCAAGACAATGTGTTTCTCACGGTTACATGCATTTGAAAGGGAAACTCGCCTGAAACAAAGTATAGGTTTTCATTATGTGAATAATTTTAAAATCTTAGCTCAAACGGCTGCAAAACCTGTTTGCCCAGCACGGAGATATTGAGTTCTATAAGATAAAGCCATAAACATGTTTGTCTGAGTCTTCTATCAAAAGTTACAGCGATTTATATGAAGTTGTTCAAAAACGCTTTCTTTCGCCAAGACAATGTGTTTCTCACTGTTACATGCATTTGAATGGGAAACTCGCCCGAGACAAAGTATAGGTTTTCATTATGTGAATAATTTTAAAATCTTAGCTCAAACGGCTGCAAAACCTGTTTGCCCAGCACGGAGATATTGAGTTTTATAAGATAAAGCCATAAACACGTTTGTCTGAGTCTTCTATCAAAAGTTACAGCGATTTATATGAAGTTGTTCAAAAACGCTTTCTTTCGCCAAGACAATGCGTTTCTCACGGTTACATGCATTTGAATGGGAAACTCGCCTGAGACAAAGTATAGGTTTTCATTATGTGAATAATTTTAAAATCTTAGCTCAAACGGCTGCAAAACCTGTTTGCCCAGCACGGAGATATTGAGTTTTATAAGATAAAGCCATAAACATGTTTGTCTGAGACCTCTATCAAAAGTTACAGCGATTTATATGAAGTTGTTCACAAACGCTTTCTTTCGCCAAGACAATGTGTTTCTCACGGTTACATGCATTTGAATGGGAAACTCGCCTGGAACAAAGTATAGGTTTTCATTATGTGAATAATTTTAAAATCTTAGCTCAAACGGCTGCAAAACCTGTTTGCCCAGCACGGAGATATTGAGTTCTATAAGATAAAGCCATAAACATGTTTGTCTGAGTCTTCTATCAAAAGTTACAGCGTTTTATATGAAGTTGTTCAAAAACGCTTTCTTTCGCCAAGACAATGTGTTTCTCACTGTTACATGCATTTGAATGGGAAACTCGCCCGAGACAAAGTATAGGTTTTCATTATGTGAATAATTTTAAAATCTTAGCTCAAACGGCTGCAAAACCTGTTTGCCCAGCACGGAGATATTGAGTTTTATAAGATAAAGCCATAAACATGTTTGTCTGAGTCTTCTATCAAAAGTTACAGCGATTTATATGAAGTTGTTCACAAATGCTTTCTTTCGCCAAGACAATGTGTTTCTCACGGTTACATGCATTTGAATGGGAAACTCGCCTGAAACAAAGTATAGGTTTTCATTATGTGAATAATTTTAAAATCTTAGCTCAAACGGCTGCAAAACCTGTTTGCCCAGCACGGAGATATTGAGTTTTATAAGATAAAGCCATAAACATGTTTGTCTGAGTCTTCTATCAAAAGTTACAGCGATTTATATGAAGTTGTTCAAAAACGCTTTCTTTCGCCAAGACAATGCGTTTCTCACTGTTACATGCATTTGAATGGGAAACTCGCCCGAGACAAAGTATAGGTTTTCATTATGTGAATAATTTTAAAATCTTAGCTCAAACGGCTGCAAAACCTGTTTACCCAGCACGGAGATATTGAGTTTTATAAGATAAAGCCATAAACATGTTTGTCTGAGACCTCTATCAAAAGTTACAGCGATTTATATGAAGTTGTTCAAAAACGCTTTCTTTCGCCAAGACAATGCGTTTCTCACGGTTACATGCATTTGAATGGGAAACTCGCCTGAAACAAAGTATAGGTTTTCATTATGTGAATAATTTTAAAATCTTAGCTCAAACGGCTGCAAAACCTGTTTGCCCAGCACGGAGATATTTAGTTTTATAAGATAAAGCCATAAACACGTTTGTCTGAGTCTTCTATCAAAAGTTACAGCGATTTATATGAAGTTGTTCAAAAACGCTTTCTTTCGCCAAGACAATGCGTTTCTCACTGTTACATGCATTTGAATGGGAAACTCGCCTCAGACAAAGTATAGGTTTTCATTATGTGAATAATTTTAAAATCTTAGCTCAAACGGCTGCAAAACCTGTTTGCCCAGCACGGAGATATTGAGTTTTATAAGATAAAGCCATAAACATGTTTGTCTGAGTCTTCTATCAAAAGTTACAGCGATTTATATGAAGTTGTTCACAAACGCTTTCTTTCGCCAAGACAATGTGTTTCTCACGGTTACATGCATTTGAATGGGAAACTCGCCTCAGACAAAGTATAGGTTTTCATTATGTGAATAATTTTAAAATCTTAGCTCAAACGGCTGCAAAACCTGTTTGCCCAGCACGGAGATATTGAGTTTTATAAGATAAAGCCATAAACATGTTTGTCTGAGACCTCTATCAAAAGTTACAGCGATTTATATGAAGTTGTTCAAAAACGCTTTCTTTCGCCAAGACAATGCGTTTCTCACGGTTACATGCATTTGAATGGGAAACTCGCCTCAGACAAAGTATAGGTTTTCATTATGTGAATAATTTTAAAATCTTAGCTCAAACGGCTGCAAAACCTGTTTGCCGAGCACGGAGATATTTAGTTTTATAAGATAAAGCCATAAACACGTTTGTCTGAGTCTTCTATCAAAAGTTACAGCGATTTATATGAAGTTGTTCACAAACGCTTTCTTTCGCCAAGACAATGTGTTTCTCACGGTTACATGCATTTGAATGGGAAACTCGCCTGAAACAAAGTATAGGTTTTCATTATGTGAATAATTTTAAAATCTTAGCTCAAACGGCTGCAAAACCTGTTTGCCCAGCACGGAGATAGTGAGTTTTATAAGATAAAGCCATAAACATGTTTGTCTGAGACCTCTATCAAAAGTTACAGCGATTTATATGAAGTTGTTCACAAACGCTTTCTTTCGCCAAGACAATGTGTTTCTCACGGTTACATGCATTTGAATGGGAAACTCGCCTGAAACAAAGTATAGGTTTTCATTATGTGAATAATTTTAAAATCTTAGCTCAAACGGCTGCAAAACCTGTTTGCCCAGCACGGAGATATTGAGTTTTATAAGATAAAGCCATAAACATGTTTGTCTGAGTCTTCTATCAAAAGTTACAGCGATTTATATGAAGTTGTTCAAAAACGCTTTCTTTCGCCAAGACAATGTGTTTCTCACGGTTACATGCATTTGAATGGGAAACTCGCCTGAAACAAAGTATAGGTTTTCATTATGTGAATAATTTTAAAATCTTAGCTCAAACGGCTGCAAAACCTGTTTGCCCAGCACGGAGATATTTAGTTTTATAAGATAAAGCCATAAACACGTTTGTCTGAGTCTTCTATCAAAAGTTACAGCGATTTATATGAAGTTGTTCAAAAACGCTTTCTTTCGCCAAGACAATGCGTTTCTCACGGTTACATGCATTTGAATGGGAAACTCGCCTCAGACAAAGTATAGGTTTTCATTATGTGAATAATTTTAAAATCTTAGCTCAAACGGCTGCAAAACCTGTTTGCCCACCACGGAGATATTGAGTTTTATAAGATAAAGCCATAAACATGTTTGTCTGAGACCTCTATCAAAAGTTACAGCGATTTATATGAAGTTGTTCAAAAACGCTTTCTTTCGCCAAGACAATGCGTTTCTCACGGTTACATGCATTTGAATGGGAAACTCGCCTCAGACAAAGTATAGGTTTTCATTATGTGAATAATTTTAAAATCTTAGCTAAAACGGCTGCAAAACCTGTTTGCCCAGCACGGAGATATTGAGTTTTATAAGATAAAGCCATAAACATGTTTGTCTGAGACCTCTATCAAAAGTTACAGCGATTTATATGAAGTTGTTCACAAATGCTTTCTTTCGCCAAGACAATGCGTTTCTCACGGTTACATGCATTTGAATGGGAAACTCGCCTCAGACAAAGTATAGGTTTTCATTATGTGAATAATTTTAAAATCTTAGCTCAAACGGCTGCAAAACCTGTTTGCCCAGCACGGAGATATTGAGTTTTATAAGATAAAGCCATAAACATGTTTGTCTGAGACCTCTATCAAAAGTTACAGCGATTTATATGAAGTTGTTCACAAACGCTTTCTTTCGCCAAGACAATGTGTTTCTCACGGTTACATGCATTTGAATGGGAAACTCGCCTGAAACAAAGTATAGGTTTTCATTATGTGAATAATTTTAAAATCTTAGCTCAAACGGCTGCAAAACCTGTTTGCCCAGCACGGAGATATTGAGTTTTATAAGATAAAGCCATAAACATGTTTGTCTGAGTCTTCTATCAAAAGTTACAGCGATTTATATGAAGTTGTTCAAAAACGCTTTCTTTCGCCAAGACAATGTGTTTCTCACGGTTACATGCATTTGAATGGGAAACTCGCCTGAAACAAAGTATAGGTTTTCATTATGTGAATAATTTTAAAATCTTAGCTCAAACGGCTGCAAAACCTGTTTGCCCAGCACGGAGATATTGAGTTTTATAAGATAAAGCCATAAACATGTTTGTCTGAGGCCTCTATCAAAAGTTACAGCGATGTATATGAAGTTGTTCACAAATGCTTTCTTTCGCCAAGACAATGCGTTTCTCACGGTTACATGCATTTGAATGGGAAACTCGCCTGAAACAAAGTATAGGTTTTCATTATGTGAATAATTTTAAAATCTTAGCTCAAACGGCTGCAAAACCTGTTTGCCCAGCACGGAGATATTTAGTTTTATAAGATAAAGCCATAAACACGTATGTCTGAGTCTTCTATCAAAAGTTACAGCGATTTATATGAAGTTGTTCAAAAACGCTTTCTTTCGCCAAGACAATGCGTTTCTCACGGTTACATGCATTTGAATGGGAAACTCGCCTCAGACAAAGTATAGGTTTTCATTATGTGAATAATTTTAAAATCTTAGCTCAAACGGCTGCAAAACCTGTTTGCCCAGCACGGAGATATTGAGTTTTATAAGATAAAGCCATAAACATGTTTGTCTGAGTCTTCTATCAAAAGTTACAGCGATTTATATGAAGTTGTTCACAAATGCTTTCTTTCGCCAAGACAATGTGTTTCTCACTGTTACATGCATTTGAACGGGAAACTCGCCTGAAAAAAAGTATAGGTTTTCATTATGTGAATAATTTTAAAATCTTAGCTCAAACGGCTGCAAAACCTGTTTGCCCAGCACGGAGATATTGAGTTTTATAAGATAAAGCCATAAACATGTTTGTCTGAGTCTTCTATCAAAAGTTACAGCGATTTATATGAAGTTGTTCACAAATGCTTTCTTTCGCCAAGACAATGTGTTTCTCACGGTTACATGCATTTGAATGGGAAACTCGCCTGAAACAAAGTATAGGTTTTCATTATGTGAATAATTTTAAAATCTTAGCTCAAACGGCTGCAAAACCTGTTTGCCCAGCACGGAGATATTTAGTTTTATAAGATAAAGCCATAAACATGTTTGTCTGAGTCTTCTATCAAAAGTTACAGCGATTTATATGAAGTTGTTCAAAAACGCTTTCTTTCGCCAAGACAATGCGTTTCTCACTGTTACATGCATTTGAATGGGAAACTCGCCCGAGACAAAGTATAGGTTTTCATTATGTGAATAATTTTAAAATCTTAGCTCAAACGGCTGCAAAACCTGTTTGCCCAGCACGGAGATATTTAGTTTTATAAGATAAAGCCATAAACACGTTTGTCTGAGTCTTCTATCAAAAGTTACAGCGATTTATATGAAGTTGTTCAAAAACGCTTTCTTTCGCCAAGACAATGCGTTTCTCACGGTTACATGCATTTGAATGGGAAACTCGCCTGAGACAAAGTATAGGTTTTCATTATGTGAATAATTTTAAAATCTTAGCTCAAACGGCTGCAAAACCTGTTTGCCCAGCACGGAGATATTGAGTTTTATAAGATAAAGCCATAAACATGTTTGTCTGAGACCTCTATCAAAAGTTACAGCGATTTATATGAAGTTGTTCACAAACGCTTTCTTTCGCCAAGACAATGTGTTTCTCACGGTTACATGCATTTGAATGGGAAACTCGCCTGAAACAAAGTATAGGTTTTCATTATGTGAATAATTTTAAAATCTTAGCTCAAACGGCTGCAAAACCTGTTTGCCCAGCACGGAGATATTGAGTTTTATAAGATAAAGCCATAAACATGTTTGTCTGAGTCTTCTATCAAAAGTTACAGCGATTTATATGAAGTTGTTCAAAAACGCTTTCTTTCGCCAAGACAATGCGTTTCTCACGGTTACATGCATTTGAATGGGAAACTCGCCTCAGACAAAGTATAGGTTTTCATTATGTGAATAATTTTAAAATCTTAGCTAAAACGGCTGCAAAACCTGTTTGCCCAGCACGGAGATATTGAGTTTTATAAGATAAAGCCATAAACATGTTTGTCTGAGACCTCTATCAAAAGTTACAGCGATTTATATGAAGTTGTTCACAAATGCTTTCTTTCGCCAAGACAATGCGTTTCTCACGGTTACATGCATTTGAATGGGAAACTCGCCTCAGACAAAGTATAGGTTTTCATTACGTGAATAATTTTAAAATCTTAGCTCAAACGGCTGCAAAACCTGTTTGCCCAGCACGGAGATATTTAGTTTTATAAGATAAAGCCATAAACACGTTTGTCTGAGTCTTCTATCAAAAGTTACAGCGATTTATATGAAGTTGTTCAAAAACGCTTTCTTTCGCCAAGACAATGCGTTTCTCACTGTTACATGCATTTGAATGGGAAACTCGCCCGAGACAAAGTATAGGTTTTCATTATGTGAATAATTTTAAAATCTTAGCTCAAACGGCTGCAAAACCTGTTTGCCCAGCACGGAGATATTTAGTTTTATAAGATAAAGCCATAAACACGTTTGTCTGAGTCTTCTATCAAAAGTTACAGCGATTTATATGAAGTTGTTCAAAAACGCTTTCTTTCGCCAAGACAATGCGTTTCTCACGGTTACATGCATTTGAATGGGAAACTCGCCTGAGACAAAGTATAGGTTTTCATTATGTGAATAATTTTAAAATCTTAGCTCAAACGGCTGCAAAACCTGTTTGCCCAGCACGGAGATATTGAGTTTTATAAGATAAAGCCATAAACATGTTTGTCTGAGACCTCTATCAAAAGTTACAGCGATTTATATGAAGTTGTTCACAAACGCTTTCTTTCGCCAAGACAATGTGTTTCTCACGGTTACATGCATTTGAATGGGAAACTCGCCTGAAACAAAGTATAGGTTTTCATTATGTGAATAATTTTAAAATCTTAGCTCAAACGGCTGCAAAACCTGTTTGCCCAGCACGGAGATATTGAGTTTTATAAGATAAAGCCATAAACATGTTTGTCTGAGTCTTCTATCAAAAGTTACAGCGATTTATATGAAGTTGTTCAAAAACGCTTTCTTTCGCCAAGACAATGCGTTTCTCACGGTTACATGCATTTGAATGGGAAACTCGCCTCAGACAAAGTATAGGTTTTCATTATGTGAATAATTTTAAAATCTTAGCTCAAACGGCTGCAAAACCTGTTTGCCCAGCACGGAGATATTGAGTTTTATAAGATAAAGCCATAAACATGTTTGTCTGAGACCTCTATCAAAAGTTACAGCGATTTATATGAAGTTGTTCACAAACGCTTTCTTTCGCCAAGACAATGTGTTTCTCACGGTTACATGCATTTGAAAGGGAAACTCGCCTGAAACAAAGTATAGGTTTTCATTATGTGAATAATTTTAAAATCTTAGCTCAAACGGCTGCAAAACCTGTTTGCCCAGCACGGAGATATTGAGTTCTATAAGATAAAGCCATAAACATGTTTGTCTGAGTCTTCTATCAAAAGTTACAGCGATTTATATGAAGTTGTTCAAAAACGCTTTCTTTCGCCAAGACAATGTGTTTCTCACTGTTACATGCATTTGAATGGGAAACTCGCCCGAGACAAAGTATAGGTTTTCATTATGTGAATAATTTTAAAATCTTAGCTCAAACGGCTGCAAAACCTGTTTGCCCAGCACGGAGATATTGAGTTTTATAAGATAAAGCCATAAACATGTTTGTCTGAGTCTTCTATCAAAAGTTACAGCGATTTATATGAAGTTGTTCAAAAACGCTTTCTTTCGCCAAGACAATGTGTTTCTCACGGTTACATGCATTTGAATGGGAAACTCGCCTGAAACAAAGTATAGGTTTTCATTATGTGAATAATTTTAAAATCTTAGCTCAAACGGCTGCAAAACCTGTTTGCCCAGCACGGAGATATTGAGTTTTATAAGATAAAGCCATAAACATGTTTGTCTGAGGCCTCTATCAAAAGTTACAGCGATGTATATGAAGTTGTTCACAAATGCTTTCTTTCGCCAAGACAATGCGTTTCTCACGGTTACATGCATTTGAATGGGAAACTCGCCTGAAACAAAGTATAGGTTTTCATTATGTGAATAATTTTAAAATCTTAGCTCAAACGGCTGCAAAACCTGTTTGCCCAGCACGGAGATATTTAGTTTTATAAGATAAAGCCATAAACACGTTTGTCTGAGTCTTCTATCAAAAGTTACAGCGATTTATATGAAGTTGTTCAAAAACGCTTTCTTTCGCCAAGACAATGCGTTTCTCACGGTTACATGCATTTGAATGGGAAACTCGCCTCAGACAAAGTATAGGTTTTCATTATGTGAATAATTTTAAAATCTTAGCTCAAACGGCTGCAAAACCTGTTTGCCCAGCACGGAGATATTGAGTTTTATAAGATAAAGCCATAAACATGTTTGTCTGAGACCTCTATCAAAAGTTACAGCGATTTATATGAAGTTGTTCAAAAACGCTTTCTTTCGCCAAGACAATGCGTTTCTCACGGTTACATGCATTTGAATGGGAAACTCGCCTCAGACAAAGTATAGGTTTTCATTATGTGAATAATTTTAAAATCTTAGCTAAAACGGCTGCAAAACCTGTTTGCCCAGCACGGAGATATTGAGTTTTATAAGATAAAGCCATAAACATGTTTGTCTGAGACCTCTATCAAAAGTTACAGCGATTTATATGAAGTTGTTCACAAATGCTTTCTTTCGCCAAGACAATGCGTTTCTCACGGTTACATGCATTTGAATGGGAAACTCGCCTCAGACAAAGTATAGGTTTTCATTATGTGAATAATTTTAAAATCTTAGCTCAAACGGCTGCAAAACCTGTTTGCCCAGCACGGAGATATTGAGTTTTATAAGATAAAGCCATAAACATGTTTGTCTGAGACCTCTATCAAAAGTTACAGCGATTTATAAGAAGTTGTTCACAAACGCTTTCTTTCGCCAAGACAATGTGTTTCTCACGGTTACATGCATTTGAATGGGAAACTCGCCTGAAACAAAGTATAGGTTTTCATTATGTGAATAATTTTAAAATCTTAGCTCAAACGGCTGCAAAACCTGTTTGCCCAGCACGGAGATATTTAGTTTTATAAGATAAAGCCATAAACACGTTTGTCTGAGTCTTCTATCAAAAGTTACAGCGATTTATATGAAGTTGTTCAAAAACGCTTTCTTTTGCCAAGACAATGCGTTTCTCACGGTTACATGCATTTGAATGGGAAACTCGCCTCAGACAAAGTATAGGTTTTCATTATGTGAATAATTTTAAAATCTTAGCTCAAACGGCTGCAAAACCTGTTTGCCCAGCACGGAGATATTGAGTTTTATAAGATAAAGCCATAAACATGTTTGTCTGAGTCTTCTATCAAAAGTTACAGCGATTTATATGAAGTTGTTCAAAAACGCTTTCTTTCGCCAAGACAATGTGTTTCTCACGGTTACATGCATTTGAATGGGAAACTCGCCTGAAACAAAGTATAGGTTTTCATTATGTGAATAATTTTAAAATCTTAGCTCAAACGGCTGCAAAACCTGTTTGCCCAGCACGGAGATATTGAGTTTTATAAGATAAAGCCATAAACACGTTTGTCTGAGTCTTCTATCAAAAGTTACAGCGATTTATATGAAGTTGTTCAAAAACGCTTTCTTTCGCCAAGACAATGCGTTTCTCACGGTTACATGCATTTGAATGGGAAACTCGCCTCAGACAAAGTATAGGTTTTCATTATGTGAATAATTTTAAAATCTTAGCTCAAACGGCTGCAAAACCTGTTTGCCCAGCACGGAGATATTGAGTTTTATAAGATAAAGCCATAAACATGTTTGTCTGAGACCTCTATCAAAAGTTACAGCGATTTATATGAAGTTGTTCAAAAACGCTTTCTTTCGCCAAGACAATGTGTTTCTCACGGTTACATGCATTTGAATGGGAAACTCGCCTGAAACAAAGTATAGGTTTTCATTATGTGAATAATTTTAAAATCTTAGCTCAAACGGCTGCAAAACCTGTTTGCCCAGCACGGAGATATTTAGTTTTATAAGATAAAGCCATAAACACGTTTGTCTGAGTCTTCTATCAAAAGTTACAGCGATTTATATGAAGTTGTTCACAAATGCTTTCTTTCGCCAAGACAATGTGTTTCTCACGGTTACATGCATTTGAATGGGAAACTCGCCTGAAACAAAGTATAGGTTTTCATTATGTGAATAATTTTAAAATCTTAGCTCAAACGGCTGCAAAACCTGTTTGCCCAGCACGGAGATATTTAGTTTTATAAGATAAAGCCATAAACACGTTTGTCTGAGTCTTCTATCAAAAGTTACAGCGATTTATATGAAGTTGTTCAAAAACGCTTTCTTTCGCCAAGACAATGCGTTTCTCACTGTTACATGCATTTGAATGGGAAACTCGCCCGAGACAAAGTATAGGTTTTCATTATGTGAATAATTTTAAAATCTTAGCTCAAACGGCTGCAAAACCTGTTTGCCCAGCACGGAGATATTTAGTTTTATAAGATAAAGCCATAAACACGTTTGTCTGAGTCTTCTATCAAAAGTTACAGAGATTTATATGAAGTTGTTCAAAAACGCTTTCTTTCGCCAAGACAATGCGTTTCTCACGGTTACATGCATTTGAATGGGAAACTCGCCTGAGACAAAGTATAGGTTTTCATTATGTGAATAATTTTAAAATCTTAGCTCAAACGGCTGCAAAACCTGTTTGCCCAGCACGGAGATATTGAGTTTTATAAGATAAAGCCATAAACATGTTTGTCTGAGACCTCTATCAAAAGTTACAGCGATTTATATGAAGTTGTTCACAAACGCTTTCTTTCGCCAAGACAATGTGTTTCTCACGGTTACATGCATTTGAATGGGAAACTCGCCTGAAACAAAGTATAGGTTTTCATTATGTGAATAATTTTAAAATCTTAGCTCAAACGGCTGCAAAACCTGTTTGCCCAGCACGGAGATATTGAGTTTTATAAGATAAAGCCATAAACATGTTTGTCTGAGTCTTCTATCAAAAGTTACAGCGATTTATATGAAGTTGTTCAAAAACGCTTTCTTTCGCCAAGACAATGCGTTTCTCACGGTTACATGCATTTGAATGGGAAACTCGCCTCAGACAAAGTATAGGTTTTCATTATGTGAATAATTTTAAAATCTTAGCTCAAACGGCTGCAAAACCTGTTTGCCCAGCACGGAGATATTGAGTTTTATAAGATAAAGCCATAAACATGTTTGTCTGAGACCTCTATCAAAAGTTACAGCGATTTATATGAAGTTGTTCACAAACGCTTTCTTTCGCCAAGACAATGTGTTTCTCACGGTTACATGCATTTGAATGGGAAACTCGCCTGAAACAAAGTATAGGTTTTCATTATGTGAATAATTTTAAAATCTTAGCTCAAACGGCTGCAAAACCTGTTTGCCCAGCACGGAGATATTGAGTTCTATAAGATAAAGCCATAAACATGTTTGTCTGAGTCTTCTATCAAAAGTTACAGCGATTTATATGAAGTTGTTCAAAAACGCTTTCTTTCGCCAAGACAATGTGTTTCTCACTGTTACATGCATTTGAATGGGAAACTCGCCCGAGACAAAGTATAGGTTTTCATTATGTGAATAATTTTAAAATCTTAGCTCAAACGGCTGCAAAACCTGTTTGCCCAGCACGGAGATATTGAGTTTTATAAGATAAAGCCATAAACACGTTTGTCTGAGTCTTCTATCAAAAGTTACAGCGATTTATATGAAGTTGTTCAAAAACGCTTTCTTTCGCCAAGACAATGCGTTTCTCACGGTTACATGCATTTGAATGGGAAACTCGCCTGAGACAAAGTATAGGTTTTCATTATGTGAATAATTTTAAAATCTTAGCTCAAACGGCTGCAAAACCTGTTTGCCCAGCACGGAGATATTGAGTTTTATAAGATAAAGCCATAAACATGTTTGTCTGAGACCTCTATCAAAAGTTACAGCGATTTATATGAAGTTGTTCAAAAACGCTTTCTTTCGCCAATACAATGTGTTTCTCACGGTTACATGCATTTGAATGGGAAACTCGCCTGAAACAAAGTATAGGTTTTCATTATGTGAATAATTTTAAAATCTTAGCTCAAACGGCTGCAAAACCTGTTTGCCCAGCACGGAGATATTGAGTTTTATAAGATAAAGCCATAAACATGTTTGTCTGAGTCTTCTATCAAAAGTTACAGCGATTTATATGAAGTTGTTCACAAACGCTTTCTTTCGCCAAGACAATGTGTTTCTCACGGTTACATGCATTTGAATGGGAAACTCGCCTGAAACAAAGTATAGGTTTTCATTATGTGAATAATTTTAAAATCTTAGCTCAAACGGCTGCAAAACCTGTTTGCCCAGCACGGAGATATTGAGTTTTATAAGATAAAGCCATAAACATGTTTGTCTGAGTCTTCTATCAAAAGTTACAGCGATTTATATGAAGTTGTTCAAAAACGCTTTCTTTCGCCAAGACAATGCGTTTCTCACTGTTACATGCATTTGAATGGGAAACTCGCCCGAGACAAAGTATAGGTTTTCATTATGTGAATAATTTTAAAATCTTAGCTCAAACGGCTGCAAAACCTGTTTACCCAGCACGGAGATATTGAGTTTTATAAGATAAAGCCATAAACATGTTTGTCTGAGACCTCTATCAAAAGTTACAGCGATTTATATGAAGTTGTTCAAAAACGCTTTCTTTCGCCAAGACAATGCGTTTCTCACGGTTACATGCATTTGAATGGGAAACTCGCCTGAAACAAAGTATAGGTTTTCATTATGTGAATAATTTTAAAATCTTAGCTCAAACGGCTGCAAAACCTGTTTGCCCAGCACGGAGATATTGAGTTTTATAAGATAAAGCCATAAACATGTTTGTCTGAGACCTCTATCAAAAGTTACAGCGATTTATATGAAGTTGTTCAAAAACGCTTTCTTTCGCCAAGACAATGCGTTTCTCACGGTTACATGCATTTGAATGGGAAACTCGCCTCAGACAAAGTATAGGTTTTCATTATGTGAATAATTTTAAAATCTTAGCTCAAACGGCTGCAAAACCTGTTTGCCCAGCACGGAGATATTGAGTTTTATAAGATAAAGCCATAAACATGTTTGTCTGAGACCTCTATCAAAAGTTACAGCGATTTATATGAAGTTGTTCACAAATGCTTTCTATCGCCAAGACAATGCGTTTCTCACTGTTACATGCATTTGAATGGGAAACTCGCCTGAAACAAAGTATAGGTTTTCATTATGTGAATAATTTTAAAATCTTAGCTCAAACGGCTGCAAAACCTGTTTGCCCAGCACGGAGATATTTAGTTTTATAAGATAAAGCCATAATCATGTTTGTCTGAGTCTTCTATCAAAAGTTACAGCGATTTATATGAAGTTGTTCAAAAACGCTTTCTTTCGCCAAGACAATGCGTTTCTCACGGTTACATGCATTTGAATGGGAAACTCGCCCGAGACAAAGTATAGGTTTTCATTATGTGAATAATTTTAAAATCTTAGCTCAAACGGCTGCAAAACCTGTTTGCCCAGCACGGAGATATTGAGTTTTATAAGATGAAGCCATAAACACGTTTGTCTGAGTCTTCTATCAAAAGTTACAGCGATTTATATGAAGTTGTTCAAAAACGCTTTCTTTCGCCAAGACAATGCGTTTCTCACGGTTACATGCATTTGAATGGGAAACTCGCCCGAGACAAAGTATAGGTTTTCATTATGTGAATAATTTTAAAATCTTAGCTCAAACGGCTGCAAAACCTGTTTGCCCAGCACGGAGATATTGAGTTTTATAAGATAAAGCCATAAACATGTTTGTCTGAGACCTCTATCAAAAGTTACAGCGATTTATATGAAGTTGTTCACAAATGCTTTCTTTCGCCAAGACAATGTGTTTCTCACGGTTACATGCATTTGAATGGGAAACTCGCCTCAGACAAAGTATAGGTTTTCATTATGTGAATAATTTTAAAATCTTAGCTCAAACGGCTGCAAAACCTGTTTGCCGAGCACGGAGATATTTAGTTTTATAAGATAAAGCCATAAACACGTTTGTCTGAGTCTTCTATCAAAAGTTACAGCGATTTATATGAAGTTGTTCACAAACGCTTTCTTTCGCCAAGACAATGCGTTTCTCACGGTTACATGCATTTGAATGGGAAACTCGCCCGAGACAAAGTATAGGTTTTCATTATGTGAATAATTTTAAAATCTTAGCTCAAACGGCTGCAAAACCTGTTTGCCCAGCACGGAGATATTGAGTTTTATAAGATAAAGCCATAAACATGTTTGTCTGAGTCTTCTATCAAAAGTTACAGCGATTTATATGAAGTTGTTCAAAAACGCTTTCTTTCGCCAAGACAATGCGTTTCTCACTGTTACATGCATTTGAATGGGAAACTCGCCCGAGACAAAGTATAGGTTTTCATTATGTGAATAATTTTAAAATCTTAGCTCAAACGGCTGCAAAACCTGTTTGCCGAGCACAGAGATATTGAGTTTTATAAGATAAAGCCATAAACATGTTTGTCTGAGTCTTCTATCAAAAGTTACAGCGATTTATATGAAGTTGTTCAAAAACGCTTTCTTTCGCCAAGACAATGCGTTTCTCACGGTTACATGCATTTGAATGGGAAACTCGCCCGAGACAAAGTATAGGTTTTCATTATGTGAATAATTTTAAAATCTTAGCTCAAACGGCTGCAAAACCTGTTTGCCCAGCACGGAGATATTGAGTTTTATAAGATAAAGCCATAAACATGTTTGTCTGAGACCTCTATCAAAAGTTACAGCGATTTATATGAAGTTGTTCACAAACGCTTTCTTTCGCCAAGACAATGTGTTTCTCACGGTTACATGCATTTGAATGGGAAACTCGCCTGAAACAAAGTATAGGTTTTCATTATGTGAATAATTTTAAAATCTTAGCTCAAACGGCTGCAAAACCTGTTTGCCCAGCACGGAGATATTGAGTTTTATAAGATAAAGCCATAAACATGTTTGTCTGAGTCTTCTATCAAAAGTTACAGCGATTTATATGAAGTTGTTCAAAAACGCTTTCTTTCGCCAAGACAATGCGTTTCTCACTGTTACATGCATTTGAATGGGAAACTCGCCTGAAACAAAGTATAGGTTTTCATTATGTGAATAATTTTAAAATCTTAGCTCAAACGGCTGCAAAACCTGTTTGCCCAGCACGGAGATATTGAGTTTTATAAGATAAAGCCATAAACACATTTGTCTGAGACCTCTATCAAACGTTACAGCGATTTATATGAAGTTGTTCAAAAACGCTTTCTTTCGCCAAGACAATGCGTTTCTCACGGTTACATGCATTTGAATGGGAAACTCGCCCGAGACAAAGTATAGGTTTTCATTATGTGAATAATTTTAAAATCTTAGCTCAAACGGCTGCAAAACCTGTTTGCCGAGCACAGAGATATTGAGTTTTATAAGATAAAGCCATAAACATGTTTGTCTGAGACCTCTATCAAAAGTTACAGCGATTTATATGAAGTTGTTCACAAACGCTTTCTTTCGCCAAGACAATGTGTTTCTCACGGTTACATGCATTTGAATGGGAAACTCGCCTGAAACAAAGTATAGGTTTTCATTATGTGAATAATTTTAAAATCTTAGCTCAAACGGCTGCAAAACCTGTTTGCCCAGCACGGAGATATTGAGTTTTATAAGATAAAGCCATAAACATGTTTGTCTGAGTCTTCTATCAAAAGTTACAGCGATTTATATGAAGTTGTTCAAAAACGCTTTCTTTCGCCAAGACAATGTGTTTCTCACGGTTACATGCATTTGAATGGGAAACTCGCCTGAAACAAAGTATAGGTTTTCATTATGTGAATAATTTTAAAATCTTAGCTCAAACGGCTGAAAAACCTGTTTGCCCAGCACGGAGATATTGAGTTTTATAAGATAAAGCCATAAACATGTTTGTCTGAGGCCTCTATCAAAAGTTACAGCGATGTATATGAAGTTGTTCACAAATGCTTTCTTTCGCCAAGACAATGCGTTTCTCACGGTTACATGCATTTGAATGGGAAACTCGCCTGAAACAAAGTATAGGTTTTCATTATGTGAATAATTTTAAAATCTTAGCTCAAACGGCTGCAAAACCTGTTTGCCCAGCACGGAGATATTTAGTTTTATAAGATAAAGCCATAAACACGTTTGTCTGAGTCTTCTATCAAAAGTTACAGCGATTTATATGAAGTTGTTCAAAAACACTTTCTTTCGCCAAGACAATGCGTTTCTCACGGTTACATGCATTTGAATGGGAAACTCGCCTCAGACAAAGTATAGGTTTTCATTATGTGAATAATTTTAAAATCTTAGCTCAAACGGCTGCAAAACCTGTTTGCCCACCACGGAGATATTGAGTTTTATAAGATAAAGCCATAAACATGTTTGTCTGAGACCTCTATCAAAAGTTACAGCGATTTATATGAAGTTGTTCAAAAACGCTTTCTTTCGCCAAGACAATGCGTTTCTCACGGTTACATGCATTTGAATGGGAAACTCGCCTCAGACAAAGTATAGGTTTTCATTATGTGAATAATTTTAAAATCTTAGCTAAAACGGCTGCAAAACCTGTTTGCCCAGCACGGAGATATTGAGTTTTATAAGATAAAGCCATAAACATGTTTGTCTGAGACCTCTATCAAAAGTTACAGCGATTTATATGAAGTTGTTCACAAATGCTTTCTTTCGCCAAGACAATGCGTTTCTCACGGTTACATGCATTTGAATGGGAAACTCGCCTCAGACAAAGTATAGGTTTTCATTATGTGAATAATTTTAAAATCTTAGCTCAAACGGCTGCAAAACCTGTTTGCCCAGCACGGAGATATTGAGTTTTATAAGATAAAGCCATAAACATGTTTGTCTGAGACCTCTATCAAAAGTTACAGCGATTTATATGAAGTTGTTCACAAACGCTTTCTTTCGCCAAGACAATGTGTTTCTCACGGTTACATGCATTTGAATGGGAAACTCGCCTGAAACAAAGTATAGGTTTTCATTATGTGAATAATTTTAAAATCTTAGCTCAAACGGCTGCAAAACCTGTTTGCCCAGCACGGAGATATTTAGTTTTATAAGATAAAGCCATAAACACGTTTGTCTGAGTCTTCTATCAAAAGTTACAGCGATTTATATGAAGTTGTTCAAAAACACTTTCTTTCGCCAAGACAATGCGTTTCTCACGGTTACATGCATTTGAATGGGAAACTCGCCTCAGACAAAGTATAGGTTTTCATTATGTGAATAATTTTAAAATCTTAGCTCAAACGGCTGCAAAACCTGTTTGCCCACCACGGAGATATTGAGTTTTATAAGATAAAGCCATAAACATGTTTGTCTGAGACCTCTATCAAAAGTTACAGCGATTTATATGAAGTTGTTCAAAAACGCTTTCTTTCGCCAAGACAATGCGTTTCTCACGGTTACATGCATTTGAATGGGAAACTCGCCTCAGACAAAGTATAGGTTTTCATTATGTGAATAATTTTAAAATCTTAGCTAAAACGGCTGCAAAACCTGTTTGCCCAGCACGGAGATATTGAGTTTTATAAGATAAAGCCATAAACATGTTTGTCTGAGACCTCTATCAAAAGTTACAGCGATTTATATGAAGTTGTTCACAAACGCTTTCTTTCGCCAAGACAATGTGTTTCTCACGGTTACATGCATTTGAATGGGAAACTCGCCTGAAACAAAGTATAGGTTTTCATTATGTGAATAATTTTAAAATCTTAGCTCAAACGGCTGCAAAACCTGTTTGCCCAGCACGGAGATATTGAGTTTTATAAGATAAAGCCATAAACATGTTTGTCTGAGACCTCTATCAAAAGTTACAGCGATTTATATGAAGTTGTTCACAAACGCTTTCTTTCGCCAAGACAATGTGTTTCTCACGGTTACATGCATTTGAATGGGAAACTCGCCTGAAACAAAGTATAGGTTTTCATTATGTGAATAATTTTAAAATCTTAGCTCAAACGGCTGCAAAACCTGTTTGCCCAGCACGGAGATATTTAGTTTTATAAGATAAAGCCATAAACACGTTTGTCTGAGTCTTCTATCAAAAGTTACAGCGATTTATATGAAGTTGTTCACAAACGCTTTCTTTCGCCAAGACAATGTGTTTCTCACGGTTACATGCATTTGAATGGGAAACTCGCCTGAAACAAAGTATAGGTTTTCATTATGTGAATAATTTTAAAATCTTAGCTCAAACGGCTGCAAAACCTGTTTGCCCAGCACGGAGATATTGAGTTTTATAAGATAAAGCCATAAACATGTTTGTCTGAGTCTTCTATCAAAAGTTACAGCGATTTATATGAAGTTGTTCAAAAACGCTTTCTTTCGCCAAGACAATGTGTTTCTCACGGTTACATGCATTTGAATGGGAAACTCGCCTGAAACAAAGTATAGGTTTTCATTATGTGAATAATTTTAAAATCTTAGCTCAAACGGCTGCAAAACCTGTTTGCCCAGCACGGAGATATTGAGTTTTATAAGATAAAGCCATAAACATGTTTGTCTGAGGCCTCTATCAAAAGTTACAGCGATGTATATGAAGTTGTTCACAAATGCTTTCTTTCGCCAAGACAATGTGTTTCTCACGGTTACATGCATTTGAATGGGAAACTCGCCTGAAACAAAGTATAGGTTTTCATTATGTGAATAATTTTAAAATCTTAGCTCAAACGGCTGCAAAACCTGTTTGCCCAGCACGGAGATATTTAGTTTTATAAGATAAAGCCATAAACATGTTTGTCTGAGACCTCTATCAAAAGTTACAGCGATGTATATGAAGTTGTTCACAAATGCTTTCTTTCGCCAAGACAATGCGTTTCTCACGGTTACATGCATTTGAATGGGAAACTCGCCTGAAACAAAGTATAGGTTTTCATTATGTGAATAATTTTAAAATCTTAGCTCAAACGGCTGCAAAACCTGTTTGCCCAGCACGGAGATATTTAGTTTTATAAGATAAAGCCATAAACACGTTTGTCTGAGTCTTCTATCAAAAGTTACAGCGATTTATATGAAGTTGTTCAAAAACGCTTTCTTTCGCCAAGACAATGCGTTTCTCACGGTTACATGCATTTGAATGGGAAACTCGCCTCAGACAAAGTATAGGTTTTCATTATGTGAATAATTTTAAAATCTTAGCTCAAACGGCTGCAAAACCTGTTTGCCCAGCACGGAGATATTGAGTTTTATAAGATAAAGCCATAAACATGTTTGTCTGAGTCTTCTATCAAAAGTTACAGCGATTTATATGAAGTTGTTCAAAAACGCTTTCTTTCGCCAAGACAATGTGTTTCTCACGGTTACATGCATTTGAATGGGAAACTCGCCTGAAACAAAGTATAGGTTTTCATTATGTGAATAATTTTAAAATCTTAGCTAAAACGGCTGCAAAACCTGTTTGCCCAGCACGGAGATATTGAGTTTTATAAGATAAAGCCATAAACATGTTTGTCTGAGACCTCTATCAAAAGTTACAGCGATTTATATGAAGTTGTTCACAAATGCTTTCTTTCGCCAAGACAATGCGTTTCTCACGGTTACATGCATTTGAATGGGAAACTCGCCTCAGACAAAGTATAGGTTTTCATTACGTGAATAATTTTAAAATCTTAGCTCAAACGGCTGCAAATCCTGTTTGCCCAGCACGGAGATATTTAGTTTTATAAGATAAAGCCATAAACACGTTTGTCTGAGTCTTCTATCAAAAGTTACAGCGATTTATATGAAGTTGTTCAAAAACGCTTTCTTTCGCCAAGACAATGCGTTTCTCACGGTTACATGCATTTGAATGGGAAACTCGCCTCAGACAAAGTATAGGTTTTCATTATGTGAATAATTTTAAAATCTTAGCTCAAACGGCTGCAAAACCTGTTTGCCCAGCACGGAGATATTGAGTTTTATAAGATAAAGCCATAAACATGTTTGTCTGAGACCTCTATCAAAAGTTACAGCGATTTATATGAAGTTGTTCACAAACGCTTTCTTTCGCCAAGACAATGTGTTTCTCACGGTTACATGCATTTGAATGGGAAACTCGCCTGAAACAAAGTATAGGTTTTCATTATGTGAATAATTTTAAAATCTTAGCTCAAACGGCTGCAAAACCTGTTTGCCCAGCACGGAGATATTGAGTTTTATAAGATAAAGCCATAAACATGTTTGTCTGAGACCTCTATCAAAAGTTACAGCGATTTATATGAAGTTGTTCAAAAACGCTTTCTTTCGCCAAGACAATGTGTTTCTCACGGTTACATGCATTTGAATGGGAAACTCGCCCGAGACAAAGTATAGGTTTTCATTATGTGAATAATTTTAAAATCTTAGCTCAAACGGCTGCAAAACCTGTTTGCCCAGCACGGAGATATTGAGTTTTATAAGATAAAGCCATAAACATGTTTGTCTGAGACCTCTATCAAAAGTTACAGCGATTTATATGAAGTTGTTCACAAACGCTTTCTTTCGCCAAGACAGTGTGTTTCTCACGGTTACATGCATTTGAATGGGAAACTCGCCTGAAACAAAGTATAGGTTTTCATTATGTGAATAATTTTAAAATCTTAGCTCAAACGGCTGCAAAACCTGTTTGCCCAGCACGGAGATATTGAGTTCTATAAGATAAAGCCATAAACATGTTTGTCTGAGACCTCTATCAAAAGTTACAGCGATTTATATGAAGTTGTTCACAAACGCTTTCTTTCTCCAAGACAATGTGTTTCTCACGGTTACATGCATTTGAATGGGAAACTCGCCTGAAACAAAGTATAGGTTTTCATTATGTGAATAATTTTAAAATCTTAGCTCAAACGGCTGCAAAACCTGTTTGCCCAGCACGGAGATATTGAGTTTTATAAGATAAAGCCATAAACATGTTTCTCTGAGTCTTCTATCAAAAGTTACAGCGATTTATATGAAGTTGTTAACAAACGCTTTCTTTCGCCAAGACAATGTGTTTCTCACGGTTACATGCATTTGAATGGGAAACTCGCCTGAAACAAAGTATAGGTTTTCATTATGTGAATAATTTTAAAATCTTAGCTCAAACGGCTGCAAAACCTGTTTGCCCAGCACGGGGATATTGAGTTTTATAAGATAAAGCCATGAACATGTTTGTCTGAGTCTTCTATCAAAAGTTACAGCGATTTATATGAAGTTGTTCAAAAACGCTTTCTTTCGCCAAGACAATGCGTTTCTCACGGTTACATGCATTTGAATGGGAAACTCGCCTCAGACAAAGTATAGGTTTTCATTATGTGAATAATTTTAAAATCTTAGCTCAAACGGCTGCAAAACCTGTTTGCCCAGCACGGAGATATTGAGTTTTATAAGATAAAGCCATAAACATGTTTGTCTGAGACCTCTATCAAAAGTTACAGCGATTTATATGAAGTTGTTCAAAAACGCTTTCTTTCGCCAAGACAATGCGTTTCTCACGGTTACATGCATTTGAATGGGAAACTCGCCTCAGACAAAGTATAGGTTTTCATTATGTGAATAATTTTAAAATCTTAGCTCAAACGGCTGCAAAACCTGTTTGCCCAGCACGGAGATATTGAGTTTTATAAGATAAAGCCATAAACATGTTTGTCTGAGACCTCTATCAAAAGTTACAGCGATTTATATGAAGTTGTTCAAAAACGCTTTCTTTCGCCAAGACAATGTGTTTCTCACGGTTACATGCATTTGAATGGGAAACTCGCATGAAACAAAGTATAGGTTTTCATTATGTGAATAATTTTAAAATCTTAGCTCAAACGGCTGCAAAACCTGTTTGCCCAGCACGGAGATATTGAGTTTTATAAGATAAAGCCATAAACATGTTTGTCTGAGTCTTCTATCAAAAGTTACAGCGATTTATATGAAGTTGTTCACAAATGCTTTCTTTCGCCAAGACAATGTGTTTCTCACGGTTACATGCATTTGAATGGGAAACTCGCCTGAAACAAAGTATAGGTTTTCATTATGTGAATAATTTTAAAATCTTAGCTCAAACGGCTGCAAAACCTGTTTGCCCAGCACGGAGATATTGAGTTTTATAAGATAAAGCCATAAACATGTTTGTCTGAGTCTTCTATCAAAAGTTACAGCGATTTATATGAAGTTGTTCACAAATGCTTTCTTTCGCCAAGACAATGTGTTTCTCACGGTTACATGCATTTGAATGGGAAACTCGCCTGAAACAAAGTATAGGTTTTCATTATGTGAATAATTTTAAAATCTTAGCTCAAACGGCTGCAAAACCTGTTTGCCCAGCACGGAGATATTTAGTTTTATAAGATAAAGCCATAAACACGTTTGTCTGAGTCTTCTATCAAAAGTTACAGCGATTTATATGAAGTTGTTCAAAAACGCTTTCTTTCGCCAAGACAATGCGTTTCTCACTGTTACATGCATTTGAATGGGAAACTCGCCCGAGACAAAGTATAGGTTTTCATTATGTGAATAATTTTAAAATCTTAGCTCAAACGGCTGCAAAACCTGTTTGCCCAGCACGGAGATATTGAGTTTTATAAGATAAAGCCATAAACATGTTTGTCTGAGACCTCTATCAAAAGTTACAGCGATTTATATGAAGTTGTTCAAAAACGCTTTCTTTCGCCAAGACAATGTGTTTCTCACGGTTACATGCATTTGAATGGGAAACTCGCCTGAAACAAAGTATAGGTTTTCATTATGTGAATAATTTTAAAATCTTAGCTCAAACGGCTGCAAAACCTGTTTGCCCAGCACGGAGATATTGAGTTTTATAAGATAAAGCCATAAACATGTTTGTCTGAGTCTTCTATCAAAAGTTACAGCGATTTATATGAAGTTGTTCACAAATGCTTTCTTTCGCCAAGACAATGTGTTTCTCACGGTTACATGCATTTGAATGGGAAACTCGCCTGAAACAAAGTATAGGTTTTCATTATGTGAATAATTTTAAAATCTTAGCTCAAACGGCTGCAAAACCTGTTTGCCCAGCACGGAGATATTTAGTTTTATAAGATAAAGCCATAAACACGTTTGTCTGAGTCTTCTATCAAAAGTTACAGCGATTTATATGAAGTTGTTCAAAAACGCTTTCTTTCGCCAAGACAATGCGTTTCTCACGGTTACATGCATTTGAATGGGAAACTCGCCTGAGACAAAGTATAGGTTTTCATTATGTGAATAATTTTAAAATCTTAGCTCAAACGGCTGCAAAACCTGTTTGCCCAGCACGGAGATATTGAGTTTTATAAGATAAAGCCATAAACATGTTTGTCTGAGACCTCTATCAAAAGTTACAGCGATTTATATGAAGTTGTTCACAAACGCTTTCTTTCGCCAAGACAATGTGTTTCTCACGGTTACATGCATTTGAATGGGAAACTCGCCTGAAACAAAGTATAGGTTTTCATTATGTGAATAATTTTAAAATCTTAGCTCAAACGGCTGCAAAACCTGTTTGCCCAGCACGGAGATATTGAGTTTTATAAGATAAAGCCATAAACATGTTTGTCTGAGTCTTCTATCAAAAGTTACAGCGATTTATATGAAGTTGTTCAAAAACGCTTTCTTTCGCCAAGACAATGCGTTTCTCACGGTTACATGCATTTGAATGGGAAACTCGCCTCAGACAAAGTATAGGTTTTCATTATGTGAATAATTTTAAAATCTTAGCTCAAACGGCTGCAAAACCTGTTTGCCCAGCACGGAGATATTGAGTTTTATAAGATAAAGCCATAAACATGTTTGTCTGAGACCTCTATCAAAAGTTACAGCGATTTATATGAAGTTGTTCACAAACGCTTTCTTTCGCCAAGACAATGTGTTTCTCACGGTTACATGCATTTGAAAGGGAAACTCGCCTGAAACAAAGTATAGGTTTTCATTATGTGAATAATTTTAAAATCTTAGCTCAAACGGCTGCAAAACCTGTTTGCCCAGCACGGAGATATTGAGTTCTATAAGATAAAGCCATAAACATGTTTGTCTGAGTCTTCTATCAAAAGTTACAGCGATTTATATGAAGTTGTTCAAAAACGCTTTCTTTCGCCAAGACAATGTGTTTCTCACTGTTACATGCATTTGAATGGGAAACTCGCCCGAGACAAAGTATAGGTTTTCATTATGTGAATAATTTTAAAATCTTAGCTCAAACGGCTGCAAAACCTGTTTGCCCAGCACGGAGATATTGAGTTTTATAAGATAAAGCCATAAACACGTTTGTCTGAGTCTTCTATCAAAAGTTACAGCGATTTATATGAAGTTGTTCAAAAACGCTTTCTTTCGCCAAGACAATGCGTTTCTCACGGTTACATGCATTTGAATGGGAAACTCGACCAAAACAAAGTATAGGTTTTCATTATGTGAATAATTTTAAAATCTTAGCTCAAACGGCTGCAAAACCTGTTTGCCCAGCACGGAGATATTGAGTTTTATAAGATAAAGCCATAAACATGTTTGTCTGAGACCTCTATCAAAAGTTACAGCGATTTATATGAAGTTGTTCACAAACGCTTTCTTTCGCCAAGACAATGTGTTTCTCACGGTTACATGCATTTGAATGGGAAACTCGCCTGAAACAAAGTATAGGTTTTCATTATGTGAATAATTTTAAAATCTTAGCTCAAACGGCTGCAAAACCTGTTTGCCCAGCACGGAGATATTGAGTTCTATAAGATAAAGCCATAAACATGTTTGTCTGAGTCTTCTATCAAAAGTTACAGCGATTTATATGAAGTTGTTCACAAATGCTTTCTTTCGCCAAGACAATGTGTTTCTCACGGTTACATGCATTTGAATGGGAAACTCGCCTGAAACAAAGTATAGGTTTTCATTATGTGAATAATTTTAAAATCTTAGCTCAAACGGCTGCAAAACCTGTTTGCCCAGCACGGAGATATTGAGTTTTATAAGATAAAGCCATAAACATGTTTGTCTGAGTCTTCTATCAAAAGTTACAGCGATTTATATGAAGTTGTTCAAAAACGCTTTCTTTCGCCAAGACAATGCGTTTCTCACTGTTACATGCATTTGAATGGGAAACTCGCCCGAGACAAAGTATAGGTTTTCATTATGTGAATAATTTTAAAATCTTAGCTCAAACGGCTGCAAAACCTGTTTACCCAGCACGGAGATATTGAGTTTTATAAGATAAAGCCATAAACATGTTTGTCTGAGACCTCTATCAAAAGTTACAGCGATTTATATGAAGTTGTTCAAAAACGCTTTCTTTCGCCAAGACAATGCGTTTCTCACGGTTACATGCATTTGAATGGGAAACTCGCCTGAAACAAAGTATAGGTTTTCATTATGTGAATAATTTTAAAATCTTAGCTCAAACGGCTGCAAAACCTGTTTGCCCAGCACGGAGATATTTAGTTTTATAAGATAAAGCCATAAACACGTTTGTCTGAGTCTTCTATCAAAAGTTACAGCGATTTATATGAAGTTGTTCAAAAACGCTTTCTTTCGCCAAGACAATGCGTTTCTCACTGTTACATGCATTTGAATGGGAAACTCGCCTCAGACAAAGTATAGGTTTTCATTATGTGAATAATTTTAAAATCTTAGCTCAAACGGCTGCAAAACCTGTTTGCCCAGCACGGAGATATTGAGTTTTATAAGATAAAGCCATAAACATGTTTGTCTGAGTCTTCTATCAAAAGTTACAGCGATTTATATGAAGTTGTTCACAAACGCTTTCTTTCGCCAAGACAATGTGTTTCTCACGGTTACATGCATTTGAATGGGAAACTCGCCTGAGACAAAGTATAGGTTTTCATTATGTGAATAATTTTAAAATCTTAGCTCAAACGGCTGCAAAACCTGTTTGCCCAGCACGGAGATATTGAGTTTTATAAGATAAAGCCATAAACATGTTTGTCTGAGACCTCTATCAAAAGTTACAGCGATTTATATGAAGTTGTTCAAAAACGCTTTCTTTCGCCAAGACAATGCGTTTCTCACGGTTACATGCATTTGAATGGGAAACTCGCCTCAGACAAAGTATAGGTTTTCATTATGTGAATAATTTTAAAATCTTAGCTCAAACGGCTGCAAAACCTGTTTGCCGAGCACGGAGATATTTAGTTTTATAAGATAAAGCCATAAACACGTTTGTCTGAGTCTTCTATCAAAAGTTACAGCGATTTATATGAAGTTGTTCACAAACGCTTTCTTTCGCCAAGACAATGTGTTTCTCACGGTTACATGCATTTGAATGGGAAACTCGCCTGAAACAAAGTATAGGTTTTCATTATGTGAATAATTTTAAAATCTTAGCTCAAACGGCTGCAAAACCTGTTTGCCCAGCACGGAGATATTGAGTTTTATAAGATAAAGCCATAAACATGTTTGTCTGAGTCTTCTATCAAAAGTTACAGCGATTTATATGAAGTTGTTCAAAAACGCTTTCTTTCGCCAAGACAATGCGTTTCTCACTGTTACATGCATTTGAATGGGAAACTCGCCTGAAACAAAGTATAGGTTTTCATTATGTGAATAATTTTAAAATCTTAGCTCAAACGGCTGCAAAACCTGTTTGCCCAGCACGGAGATATTGAGTTTTATAAGATAAAGCCATAAACACATTTGTCTGAGTCTTCTATCAAACGTTACAGCGATTTATATGAAGTTGTTCAAAAACGCTTTCTTTCGCCAAGACAATGCGTTTCTCACGGTTACATGCATTTGAATGGGAAACTCGCCCGAGACAAAGTATAGGTTTTCATTATGTGAATAATTTTAAAATCTTAGCTCAAACGGCTGCAAAACCTGTTTGCCCAGCACGGAGATATTGAGTTTTATAAGATAAAGCCATAAACATGTTTGTCTGAGACCTCTATCAAAAGTTACAGCGATTTATATGAAGTTGTTCACAAACGCTTTCTTTCGCCAAGACAATGTGTTTCTCACGGTTACATGCATTTGAATGGGAAACTCGCCTGAAACAAAGTATAGGTTTTCATTATGTGAATAATTTTAAAATCTTAGCTCAAACGGCTGCAAAACCTGTTTGCCCAGCACGGAGATATTGAGTTTTATAAGATAAAGCCATAAACATGTTTGTCTGAGTCTTCTATCAAAAGTTACAGCGATTTATATGAAGTTGTTCAAAAACGCTTTCTTTCGCCAAGACAATGTGTTTCTCACGGTTACATGCATTTGAATGGGAAACTCGCCTGAAACAAAGTATAGGTTTTCATTATGTGAATAATTTTAAAATCTTAGCTCAAACGGCTGCAAAACCTGTTTGCCCAGCACGGAGATATTGAGTTTTATAAGATAAAGCCATAAACATGTTTGTCTGAGACCTCTATCAAAAGTTACAGCGATTTATATGAAGTTGTTCACAAATGCTTTCTTTCGCCAAGACAATGCGTTTCTCACGGTTACATGCATTTGAATGGGAAACTCGCCTCAGACAAAGTATAGGTTTTCATTATGTGAATAATTTTAAAATCTTAGCTCAAACGGCTGCAAAACCTGTTTGCCCAGCACGGAGATATTGAGTTTTATAAGATAAAGCCATAAACATGTTTGTCTGAGACCTCTATCAAAAGTTACAGCGATTTATATGAAGTTGTTCACAAACGCTTTCTTTCGCCAAGACAATGTGTTTCTCACGGTTACATGCATTTGAATGGGAAACTCGCCTGAAACAAAGTATAGGTTTTCATTATGTGAATAATTTTAAAATCTTAGCTCAAACGGCTGCAAAACCTGTTTGCCCAGCACGGAGATATTGAGTTTTATAAGATAAAGCCATAAACATGTTTGTCTGAGTCTTCTATCAAAAGTTACAGCGATTTAT
This sequence comes from Maylandia zebra, assembly GCF_041146795.1. Taxonomy (NCBI): domain Eukaryota; kingdom Metazoa; phylum Chordata; class Actinopteri; order Cichliformes; family Cichlidae; genus Maylandia; species Maylandia zebra. The sequence continues at coordinate 49,336,407 of NC_135169.1, forward strand.
ATGAAGTTGTTCAAAAACGCTTTCTTTCGCCAAGACAATGTGTTTCTCACGGTTACATGCATTTGAATGGGAAACTCGCCTGAAACAAAGTATAGGTTTTCATTATGTGAATAATTTTAAAATCTTAGCTCAAACGGCTGCAAAACCTGTTTGCCCAGCACGGAGATATTGAGTTTTATAAGATAAAGCCATAAACATGTTTGTCTGAGGCCTCTATCAAAAGTTACAGCGATGTATATGAAGTTGTTCACAAATGCTTTCTTTCGCCAAGACAATGCGTTTCTCACGGTTACATGCATTTGAATGGGAAACTCGCCTGAAACAAAGTATAGGTTTTCATTATGTGAATAATTTTAAAATCTTAGCTCAAACGGCTGCAAAACCTGTTTGCCCAGCACGGAGATATTTAGTTTTATAAGATAAAGCCATAAACACGTTTGTCTGAGTCTTCTATCAAAAGTTACAGCGATTTATATGAAGTTGTTCAAAAACGCTTTCTTTCGCCAAGACAATGCGTTTCTCACGGTTACATGCATTTGAATGGGAAACTCGCCTCAGACAAAGTATAGGTTTTCATTATGTGAATAATTTTAAAATCTTAGCTCAAACGGCTGCAAAACCTGTTTGCCCAGCACGGAGATATTGAGTTTTATAAGATAAAGCCATAAACATGTTTGTCTGAGTCTTCTATCAAAAGTTACAGCGATTTATATGAAGTTGTTCACAAATGCTTTCTTTCGCCAAGACAATGTGTTTCTCACTGTTACATGCATTTGAACGGGAAACTCGCCTGAAAAAAAGTATAGGTTTTCATTATGTGAATAATTTTAAAATCTTAGCTCAAACGGCTGCAAAACCTGTTTGCCCAGCACGGAGATATTGAGTTTTATAAGATAAAGCCATAAACATGTTTGTCTGAGTCTTCTATCAAAAGTTACAGCGATTTATATGAAGTTGTTCACAAATGCTTTCTTTCGCCAAGACAATGTGTTTCTCACGGTTACATGCATTTGAATGGGAAACTCGCCTGAAACAAAGTATAGGTTTTCATTATGTGAATAATTTTAAAATCTTAGCTCAAACGGCTGCAAAACCTGTTTGCCCAGCACGGAGATATTTAGTTTTATAAGATAAAGCCATAAACATGTTTGTCTGAGTCTTCTATCAAAAGTTACAGCGATTTATATGAAGTTGTTCAAAAACGCTTTCTTTCGCCAAGACAATGCGTTTCTCACTGTTACATGCATTTGAATGGGAAACTCGCCCGAGACAAAGTATAGGTTTTCATTATGTGAATAATTTTAAAATCTTAGCTCAAACGGCTGCAAAACCTGTTTGCCCAGCACGGAGATATTTAGTTTTATAAGATAAAGCCATAAACACGTTTGTCTGAGTCTTCTATCAAAAGTTACAGCGATTTATATGAAGTTGTTCAAAAACGCTTTCTTTCGCCAAGACAATGCGTTTCTCACGGTTACATGCATTTGAATGGGAAACTCGCCTGAGACAAAGTATAGGTTTTCATTATGTGAATAATTTTAAAATCTTAGCTCAAACGGCTGCAAAACCTGTTTGCCCAGCACGGAGATATTGAGTTTTATAAGATAAAGCCATAAACATGTTTGTCTGAGACCTCTATCAAAAGTTACAGCGATTTATATGAAGTTGTTCACAAACGCTTTCTTTCGCCAAGACAATGTGTTTCTCACGGTTACATGCATTTGAATGGGAAACTCGCCTGAAACAAAGTATAGGTTTTCATTATGTGAATAATTTTAAAATCTTAGCTCAAACGGCTGCAAAACCTGTTTGCCCAGCACGGAGATATTGAGTTTTATAAGATAAAGCCATAAACATGTTTGTCTGAGTCTTCTATCAAAAGTTACAGCGATTTATATGAAGTTGTTCAAAAACGCTTTCTTTCGCCAAGACAATGTGTTTCTCACGGTTACATGCATTTGAATGGGAAACTCGCCTGAAACAAAGTATAGGTTTTCATTATGTGAATAATTTTAAAATCTTAGCTCAAACGGCTGCAAAACCTGTTTGCCCAGCACGGAGATATTGAGTTTTATAAGATAAAGCCATAAACATGTTTGTCTGAGACCTCTATCAAAAGTTACAGCGATGTATATGAAGTTGTTCACAAATGCTTTCTTTCGCCAAGACAATGTGTTTCTCACGGTTACATGCATTTGAATGGGAAACTCGCCTGAAACAAAGTATAGGTTTTCATTATGTGAATAATTTTAAAATCTTAGCTCAAACGGCTGCAAAACCTGTTTGCCCAGCACGGAGATATTTAGTTTTATAAGATAAAGCCATAAACACGTTTGTCTGAGTCTTCTATCAAAAGTTACAGCGATTTATATGAAGTTGTTCAAAAACGCTTTCTTTCGCCAAGACAATGCGTTTCTCACGGTTACATGCATTTGAATGGGAAACTCGCCTCAGACAAAGTATAGGTTTTCATTATGTGAATAATTTTAAAATCTTAGCTCAAACGGCTGCAAAACCTGTTTGCCCAGCACGGAGATATTGAGTTTTATAAGATAAAGCCATAAACATGTTTGTCTGAGTCTTCTATCAAAAGTTACAGCGATTTATATGAAGTTGTTCAAAAACGCTTTCTTTCGCCAAGACAATGCGTTTCTCACGGTTACATGCATTTGAATGGGAAACTCGCCTCAGACAAAGTATAGGTTTTCATTATGTGAATAATTTTAAAATCTTAGCTAAAACGGCTGCAAAACCTGTTTGCCCAGCACGGAGATATTGAGTTTTATAAGATAAAGCCATAAACATGTTTGTCTGAGACCTCTATCAAAAGTTACAGCGATTTATATGAAGTTGTTCACAAATGCTTTCTTTCGCCAAGACAATGCGTTTCTCACGGTTACATGCATTTGAATGGGAAACTCGCCTCAGACAAAGTATAGGTTTTCATTACGTGAATAATTTTAAAATCTTAGCTCAAACGGCTGCAAAACCTGTTTGCCCAGCACGGAGATATTTAGTTTTATAAGATAAAGCCATAAACACGTTTGTCTGAGTCTTCTATCAAAAGTTACAGCGATTTATATGAAGTTGTTCAAAAACGCTTTCTTTCGCCAAGACAATGTGTTTCTCACGGTTACATGCATTTGAATGGGAAACTCGCCTGAAACAAAGTATAGGTTTTCATTATGTGAATAATTTTAAAATCTTAGCTCAAACGGCTGCAAAACCTGTTTGCCCAGCACGGAGATATTGAGTTTTATAAGATAAAGCCATAAACATGTTTGTCTGAGTCTTCTATCAAAAGTTACAGCGATTTATATGAAGTTGTTCACAAATGCTTTCTTTCGCCAAGACAATGTGTTTCTCACGGTTACATGCATTTGAATGGGAAACTCGCCTGAAACAAAGTATAGGTTTTCATTATGTGAATAATTTTAAAATCTTAGCTCAAACGGCTGCAAAACCTGTTTGCCCAGCACGGAGATATTTAGTTTTATAAGATAAAGCCATAAACACGTTTGTCTGAGTCTTCTATCAAAAGTTACAGCGATTTATATGAAGTTGTTCAAAAACGCTTTCTTTCGCCAAGACAATGCGTTTCTCACTGTTACATGCATTTGAATGGGAAACTCGCCCGAGACAAAGTATAGGTTTTCATTATGTGAATAATTTTAAAATCTTAGCTCAAACGGCTGCAAAACCTGTTTGCCCAGCACGGAGATATTTAGTTTTATAAGATAAAGCCATAAACACGTTTGTCTGAGTCTTCTATCAAAAGTTACAGCGATTTATATGAAGTTGTTCAAAAACGCTTTCTTTCGCCAAGACAATGCGTTTCTCACGGTTACATGCATTTGAATGGGAAACTCGCCTGAGACAAAGTATAGGTTTTCATTATGTGAATAATTTTAAAATCTTAGCTCAAACGGCTGCAAAACCTGTTTGCCCAGCACGGAGATATTGAGTTTTATAAGATAAAGCCATAAACATGTTTGTCTGAGACCTCTATCAAAAGTTACAGCGATTTATATGAAGTTGTTCAAAAACGCTTTATTTCGCCAAGACAATGTGTTTCTCACGGTTACATGCATTTGAATGGGAAACTCGCCTGAAACAAAGTATAGGTTTTCATTATGTGAATAATTTTAAAATCTTAGCTCAAACGGCTGCAAAACCTGTTTGCCCAGCACGGAGATATTGAGTTTTATAAGATAAAGCCATAAACATGTTTGTCTGAGACCTCTATCAAAAGTTACAGCGATTTATATGAAGTTGTTCACAAATGCTTTCTTTCGCCAAGACAATGCGTTTCTCACGGTTACATGCATTTGAATGGGAAACTCGCCTCAGACAAAGTATAGGTTTTCATTACGTGAATAATTTTAAAATCTTAGCTCAAACGGCTGCAAAACCTGTTTGCCCAGCACGGAGATATTTAGTTTTATAAGATAAAGCCATAAACACGTTTGTCTGAGTCTTCTATCAAAAGTTACAGCGATTTATATGAAGTTGTTCAAAAACGCTTTCTTTCGCCAAGACAATGTGTTTCTCACGGTTACATGCATTTGAATGGGAAACTCGCCTGAAACAAAGTATAGGTTTTCATTATGTGAATAATTTTAAAATCTTAGCTCAAACGGCTGCAAAACCTGTTTGCCCAGCACGGAGATATTGAGTTTTATAAGATAAAGCCATAAACATGTTTGTCTGAGTCTTCTATCAAAAGTTACAGCGATTTATATGAAGTTGTTCACAAATGCTTTCTTTCGCCAAGACAATGTGTTTCTCACGGTTACATGCATTTGAATGGGAAACTCGCCTGAAACAAAGTATAGGTTTTCATTATGTGAATAATTTTAAAATCTTAGCTCAAACGGCTGCAAAACCTGTTTGCCCAGCACGGAGATATTTAGTTTTATAAGATAAAGCCATAAACACGTTTGTCTGAGTCTTCTATCAAAAGTTACAGCGATTTATATGAAGTTGTTCAAAAACGCTTTCTTTCGCCAAGACAATGCGTTTCTCACTGTTACATGCATTTGAATGGGAAACTCGCCCGAGACAAAGTATAGGTTTTCATTATGTGAATAATTTTAAAATCTTAGCTCAAACGGCTGCAAAACCTGTTTGCCCAGCACGGAGATATTTAGTTTTATAAGATAAAGCCATAAACACGTTTGTCTGAGTCTTCTATCAAAAGTTACAGCGATTTATATGAAGTTGTTCAAAAACGCTTTCTTTCGCCAAGACAATGCGTTTCTCACGGTTACATGCATTTGAATGGGAAACTCGCCTGAGACAAAGTATAGGTTTTCATTATGTGAATAATTTTAAAATCTTAGCTCAAACGGCTGCAAAACCTGTTTGCCCAGCACGGAGATATTGAGTTTTATAAGATAAAGCCATAAACATGTTTGTCTGAGACCTCTATCAAAAGTTACAGCGATTTATATGAAGTTGTTCACAAACGCTTTCTTTCGCCAAGACAATGTGTTTCTCACGGTTACATGCATTTGAATGGGAAACTCGCCTGAAACAAAGTATAGGTTTTCATTATGTGAATAATTTTAAAATCTTAGCTCAAACGGCTGCAAAACCTGTTTGCCCAGCACGGAGATATTGAGTTTTATAAGATAAAGCCATAAACACGTTTGTCTGAGTCTTCTATCAAAAGTTACAGCGATTTATATGAAGTTGTTCAAAAACGCTTTCTTTCGCCAAGACAATGCGTTTCTCACGGTTACATGCATTTGAATGGGAAACTCGCCTGAGACAAAGTATAGGTTTTCATTATGTGAATAATTTTAAAATCTTAGCTCAAACGGCTGCAAAACCTGTTTGCCCAGCACGGAGATATTGAGTTTTATAAGATAAAGCCATAAACATGTTTGTCTGAGACCTCTATCAAAAGTTACAGCGATTTATATGAAGTTGTTCACAAACGCTTTCTTTCGCCAAGACAATGTGTTTCTCACGGTTACATGCATTTGAATGGGAAACTCGCCTGAAACAAAGTATAGGTTTTCATTATGTGAATAATTTTAAAATCTTAGCTCAAACGGCTGCAAAACCTGTTTGCCCAGCACGGAGATATTGAGTTTTATAAGATAAAGCCATAAACATGTTTGTCTGAGTCTTCTATCAAAAGTTACAGCGATTTATATGAAGTTGTTCAAAAACGCTTTCTTTCGCCAAGACAATGCGTTTCTCACGGTTACATGCATTTGAATGGGAAACTCGCCTCAGACAAAGTATAGGTTTTCATTATGTGAATAATTTTAAAATCTTAGCTCAAACGGCTGCAAAACCTGTTTGCCCAGCACGGAGATATTGAGTTTTATAAGATAAAGCCATAAACATGTTTGTCTGAGACCTCTATCAAAAGTTACAGCGATTTATATGAAGTTGTTCACAAACGCTTTCTTTCGCCAAGACAATGTGTTTCTCACGGTTACATGCATTTGAATGGGAAACTCGCCTGAAACAAAGTATAGGTTTTCATTATGTGAATAATTTTAAAATCTTAGCTCAAACGGCTGCAAAACCTGTTTGCCCAGCACGGAGATATTGAGTTCTATAAGATAAAGCCATAAACATGTTTGTCTGAGTCTTCTATCAAAAGTTACAGCGATTTATATGAAGTTGTTCAAAAACGCTTTCTTTCGCCAAGACAATGTGTTTCTCACTGTTACATGCATTTGAATGGGAAACTCGCCCGAGACAAAGTATAGGTTTTCATTATGTGAATAATTTTAAAATCTTAGCTCAAACGGCTGCAAAACCTGTTTGCCCAGCACGGAGATATTGAGTTTTATAAGATAAAGCCATAATCATGTTTGTCTGAGTCTTCTATCAAAAGTTACAGCGATTTATATGAAGTTGTTCAAAAACGCTTTCTTTCGCCAAGACAATGCGTTTCTCACGGTTACATGCATTTGAATGGGAAACTCGCCTCAGACAAAGTATAGGTTTTCATTATGTGAATAATTTTAAAATCTTAGCTCAAACGGCTGCAAAACCTGTTTGCCCAGCACGGAGATATTGAGTTTTATAAGATAAAGCCATAATCATGTTTGTCTGAGTCTTCTATCAAAAGTTACAGCGATTTATATGAAGTTGTTCAAAAACGCTTTCTTTCGCCAAGACAATGCGTTTCTCACGGTTACATGCATTTGAATGGGAAACTCGCCTGAAACAAAGTATAGGTTTTCATTATGTGAATAATTTTAAAATCTTAGCTCAAACGGCTGCAAAACCTGTTTGCCCAGCACGGAGATATTGAGTTTTATAAGATAAAGCCATAAACATGTTTGTCTGAGACCTCTATCAAAAGTTACAGCGATTTATATGAAGTTGTTCACAAACGCTTTCTTTCGCCAAGACAATGTGTTTCTCACGGTTACATGCATTTGAATGGGAAACTCGCCTGAAACAAAGTATAGGTTTTCATTATGTGAATAATTTTAAAATCTTAGCTCAAACGGCTGCAAAACCTGTTTGCCCAGCACGGAGATATTGAGTTCTATAAGATAAAGCCATAAACATGTTTGTCTGAGACCTCTATCAAAAGTTACAGCGATTTATATGAAGTTGTTCACAAACGCTTTCTTTCTCCAAGACAATGTGTTTCTCACGGTTACATGCATTTGAATGGGAAACTCGCCTGAAACAAAGTATAGGTTTTCATTATGTGAATAATTTTAAAATCTTAGCTCAAACGGCTGCAAAACCTGTTTGCCCAGCACGGAGATATTGAGTTTTATAAGATAAAGCCATAAACATGTTTGTCTGAGTCTTCTATCAAAAGTTACAGCGATTTATATGAAGTTGTTAACAAACGCTTTCTTTCGCCAAGACAATGTGTTTCTCACGGTTACATGCATTTGAATGGGAAACTCGCCTGAAACAAAGTATAGGTTTTCATTATGTGAATAATTTTAAAATCTTAGCTCAAACGGCTGCAAAACCTGTTTGCCCAGCACGGGGATATTGAGTTTTATAAGATAAAGCCATGAACATGTTTGGCTGAGTCTTCTATCAAAAGTTACAGCGATTTATATGAAGTTGTTCAAAAACGCTTTCTTTCGCCAAGACAATGCGTTTCTCACTGTTACATGCATTTGAATGGGAAACTCGCCCGAGACAAAGTATAGGTTTTCATTATGTGAATAATTTTAAAATCTTAGCTCAAACGGCTGCAAAACCTGTTTGCCCAGCACGGAGATATTGAGTTTTATAAGATAAAGCCATAAACATGTTTGTCTGAGACCTCTATCAAAAGTTACAGCGATTTATATGAAGTTGTTCACAAACGCTTTCTTTCGCCAAGACAGTGTGTTTCTCACGGTTACATGCATTTGAATGGGAAACTCGCCTGAAACAAAGTATAGGTTTTCATTATGTGAATAATTTTAAAATCTTAGCTCAAACGGCTGCAAAACCTGTTTGCCCAGCACGGAGATATTGAGTTTTATAAGATAAAGCCATAAACATGTTTGTCTGAGACCTCTATCAAAAGTTACAGCGATTTATATGAAGTTGTTCAAAAACGCTTTCTTTCGCCAAGACAATGCGTTTCTCACGGTTACATGCATTTGAATGGGAAACTCGCCTCAGACAAAGTATAGGTTTTCATTATGTGAATAATTTTAAAATCTTAGCTCAAACGGCTGCAAAACCTGTTTGCCCAGCACGGAGATATTGAGTTTTATAAGATAAAGCCATAAACATGTTTGTCTGAGACCTCTATCAAAAGTTACAGCGATTTATATGAAGTTGTTCAAAAACGCTTTCTTTCGCCAAGACAATGTGTTTCTCACGGTTACATGCATTTGAATGGGAAACTCGCCTGAAACAAAGTATAGGTTTTCATTATGTGAATAATTTTAAAATCTTAGCTCAAACGGCTGCAAAACCTGTTTGCCCAGCACGGAGATATTGAGTTTTATAAGATAAAGCCATAATCATGTTTGTCTGAGTCTTCTATCAAAAGTTACAGCGATTTATATGAAGTTGTTAACAAACGCTTTCTTTCGCCAAGACAATGTGTTTCTCACGGTTACATGCATTTGAATGGGAAACTCGCCTCAGACAAAGTATAGGTTTTCATTATGTGAATAATTTTAAAATCTTAGCTCAAACGGCTGCAAAACCTGTTTGCCCAGCACGGAGATATTGAGTTTTATAAGATAAAGCCATAAACATGTTTGTCTGAGACCTCTATCAAAAGTTACAGCGATTTATATGAAGTTGTTCAAAAACGCTTTCTTTCGCCAAGACAATGCGTTTCTCACTGTTACATGCATTTGAATGGGAAACTCGCCTGAAACAAAGTATAGGTTTTCATTATGTGAATAATTTTAAAATCTTAGCTCAAACGGCTGCAAAACCTGTTTGCCCAGCACGGAGATATTGAGTTTTATAAGATAAAGCCATAAACATGTTTGTCTGAGACCTCTATCAAAAGTTACAGCGATTTATATGAAGTTGTTCAAAAACGCTTTCTTTCGCCAAGACAATGCGTTTCTCACGGTTACATGCATTTGAATGGGAAACTCGCCTGAAACAAAGTATAGGTTTTCATTATGTGAATAATTTTAAAATCTTAGCTCAAATGGCTGCAAAACCTGTTTGCCCAGCACGGAGATATTGAGTTTTATAAGATAAAGCCATAAACATGTTTGTCTGAGTCCTCTATCAAAAGTTACAGCGATTTATATGAAGTTGTTCAAAAACGCTTTCTTTCGCCAAGACAATGCGTTTCTCACTGTTACATGCATTTGAATGGGAAACTCGCCCGAGACAAAGTATAGGTTTTCATTATGTGAATAATTTTAAAATCTTAGCTCAAACGGCTGCAAAACCTGTTTGCCCAGCACGGAGATATTGAGTTTTATAAGATAAAGCCATAAACACATTTGTCTGAGTCTTCTATCAAACGTTACAGCGATTTATATGAAGTTGTTCAAAAACGCTTTCTTTCGCCAAGACAATGCGTTTCTCACTGTTACATGCATTTGAATGGGAAACTCGCCCGAGACAAAGTATAGGTTTTCATTATGTGAATAATTTTAAAATCTTAGCTCAAACGGCTGCAAAACCTGTTTGCCCAGCACGGAGATATTGAGTTTTATAAGATAAAGCCATAAACATGTTTGTCTGAGACCTCTATCAAAAGTTACAGCGATTTATATGAAGTTGTTCAAAAACGCTTTCTTTCGCCAATACAATGCGTTTCTCACGGTTACATGCATTTGAATGGGAAACTCGCCTGAAACAAAGTATAGGTTTTCATTATGTGAATAATTTTAAAATCTTAGCTCAAACGGCTGCAAAACCTGTTTGCCCAGCACGGAGATATTGAGTTTTATAAGATAAAGCCATAAACATGTTTGTCTGAGACCTCTATCAAAAGTTACAGCGATTTATATGAAGTTGTTCACAAACGCTTTCTTTCGCCAAGACAGTGTGTTTCTCACGGTTACATGCATTTGAATGGGAAACTCGCCTGAAACAAAGTATAGGTTTTCATTATGTGAATAATTTTAAAATCTTAGCTCAAACGGCTGCAAAACCTGTTTGCCCAGCACGGAGATATTGAGTTCTATAAGATAAAGCCATAAACATGTTTGTCTGAGACCTCTATCAAAAGTTACAGCGATTTATATGAAGTTGTTCACAAACGCTTTCTTTCTCCAAGACAATGTGTTTCTCACGGTTACATGCATTTGAATGGGAAACTCGCCTGAAACAAAGTATAGGTTTTCATTATGTGAATAATTTTAAAATCTTAGCTCAAACGGCTGCAAAACCTGTTTGCCCAGCACGGAGATATTGAGTTTTATAAGATAAAGCCATAAACATGTTTGTCTGAGTCTTCTATCAAAAGTTACAGCGATTTATATGAAGTTGTTAACAAACGCTTTCTTTCGCCAAGACAATGTGTTTCTCACGGTTACATGCATTTGAATGGGAAACTCGCCTGAAACAAAGTATAGGTTTTCATTATGTGAATAATTTTAAAATCTTAGCTCAAACGGCTGCAAAACCTGTTTGCCCAGCACGGGGATATTGAGTTTTATAAGATAAAGCCATGAACATGTTTGTCTGAGTCTTCTATCAAAAGTTACAGCGATTTATATGAAGTTGTTCAAAAACGCTTTCTTTCGCCAAGACAATGCGTTTCTCACTGTTACATGCATTTGAATGGGAAACTCGCCCGAGACAAAGTATAGGTTTTCATTATGTGAATAATTTTAAAATCTTAGCTCAAACGGCTGCAAAACCTGTTTGCCCAGCACGGAGATATTGAGTTTTATAAGATAAAGCCATAAACATGTTTGTCTGAGACCTCTATCAAAAGTTACAGCGATTTATATGAAGTTGTTCACAAACGCTTTCTTTCGCCAAGACAGTGTGTTTCTCACGGTTACATGCATTTGAATGGGAAACTCGCCTGAAACAAAGTATAGGTTTTCATTATGTGAATAATTTTAAAATCTTAGCTCAAACGGCTGCAAAACCTGTTTGCCCAGCACGGAGATATTGAGTTTTATAAGATAAAGCCATAAACATGTTTGTCTGAGACCTCTATCAAAAGTTACAGCGATTTATATGAAGTTGTTCAAAAACGCTTTCTTTCGCCAAGACAATGCGTTTCTCACGGTTACATGCATTTGAATGGGAAACTCGCCTCAGACAAAGTATAGGTTTTCATTATGTGAATAATTTTAAAATCTTAGCTCAAACGGCTGCAAAACCTGTTTGCCCAGCACGGAGATATTGAGTTTTATAAGATAAAGCCATAAACATGTTTGTCTGAGTCTTCTATCAAAAGTTACAGCGATTTATATGAAGTTGTTCAAAAACGCTTTCTTTCGCCAAGACAATGTGTTTCTCACGGTTACATGCATTTGAATGGGAAACTCGCCTGAAACAAAGTATAGGTTTTCATTATGTGAATAATTTTAAAATCTTAGCTCAAACGGCTGCAAAACCTGTTTGCCCAGCACGGAGATATTGAGTTTTATAAGATAAAGCCATAATCATGTTTGTCTGAGTCTTCTATCAAAAGTTACAGCGATTTATATGAAGTTGTTAACAAACGCTTTCTTTCGCCAAGACAATGTGTTTCTCACGGTTACATGCATTTGAATGGGAAACTCGCCTCAGACAAAGTATAGGTTTTCATTATGTGAATAATTTTAAAATCTTAGCTCAAACGGCTGCAAAACCTGTTTGCCCAGCACGGAGATATTGAGTTTTATAAGATAAAGCCATAAACATGTTTGTCTGAGACCTCTATCAAAAGTTACAGCGATTTATATGAAGTTGTTCAAAAACGCTTTCTTTCGCCAAGACAATGCGTTTCTCACTGTTACATGCATTTGAATGGGAAACTCGCCTGAAACAAAGTATAGGTTTTCATTATGTGAATAATTTTAAAATCTTAGCTCAAACGGCTGCAAAACCTGTTTGCCCAGCACGGAGATATTGAGTTTTATAAGATAAAGCCATAAACATGTTTGTCTGAGACCTCTATCAAAAGTTACAGCGATTTATATGAAGTTGTTCAAAAACGCTTTCTTTCGCCAAGACAATGCGTTTCTCACGGTTACATGCATTTGAATGGGAAACTCGCCTGAAACAAAGTATAGGTTTTCATTATGTGAATAATTTTAAAATCTTAGCTCAAATGGCTGCAAAACCTGTTTGCCCAGCACGGAGATATTGAGTTTTATAAGATAAAGCCATAAACATGTTTGTCTGAGTCCTCTATCAAAAGTTACAGCGATTTATATGAAGTTGTTCAAAAACGCTTTCTTTCGCCAAGACAATGCGTTTCTCACTGTTACATGCATTTGAATGGGAAACTCGCCCGAGACAAAGTATAGGTTTTCATTATGTGAATAATTTTAAAATCTTAGCTCAAACGGCTGCAAAACCTGTTTGCCCAGCACGGAGATATTGAGTTTTATAAGATAAAGCCATAAACATGTTTGTCTGAGACCTCTATCAAAAGTTACAGCGATTTATATGAAGTTGTTCACAAACGCTTTCTTTCGCCAAGACAATGCGTTTCTCACTGTTACATGCATTTGAATGGGAAACTCGCCCGAGACAAAGTATAGGTTTTCATTATGTGAATAATTTTAAAATCTTAGCTCAAACGGCTGCAAAACCTGTTTGCCCAGCACGGAGATATTGAGTTTTATAAGATAAAGCCATAAACATGTTTGTCTGAGACCTCTATCAAAAGTTACAGCGATTTATATGAAGTTGTTCAAAAACGCTTTCTTTCGCCAATACAATGCGTTTCTCACGGTTACATGCATTTGAATGGGAAACTCGCCTGAAACAAAGTATAGGTTTTCATTATGTGAATAATTTTAAAATCTTAGCTCAAACGGCTGCAAAACCTGTTTGCCCAGCACGAAGATATTGAGTTTTATAAGATAAAGCCATAAACATGTTTGTCTGAGTCTTCTATCAAAAGTTACAGCGATTTATATGAAGTTGTTCAAAAACGCTTTCTTTCGCCAAGACAATGCGTTTCTCACTGTTACATGCATTTGAATGGGAAACTCGCCCGAGACAAAGTATAGGTTTTCATTATGTGAATAATTTTAAAATCTTAGCTCAAACGGCTGCAAAACCTGTTTGCCCAGCACGGAGATATTGAGTTTTATAAGATAAAGCCATAAACATGTTTGTCTGAGACCTCTATCAAAAGTTACAGCGATTTATATGAAGTTGTTCAAAAACGCTTTCTTTCGCCAAGACAATGTGTTTCTCACGGTTACATGCATTTGAATGGGAAACTCGCCTGAAACAAAGTATAGGTTTTCATTATGTGAATAATTTTAAAATCTTAGCTCAAACGGCTGCAAAACCTGTTTGCCCAGCACGGAGATATTTAGTTTTATAAGATAAAGCCATAAACACGTTTGTCTGAGTCTTCTATCAAAAGTTACAGCGATTTATATGAAGTTGTTAACAAACGCTTTCTTTCGCCAAGACAATGTGTTTCTCACGGTTACATGCATTTGAATGGGAAACTCGCCTGAAACAAAGTATAGGTTTTCATTATGTGAATAATTTTAAAATCTTAGCTCAAACGGCTGCAAAACCTGTTTGCCCAGCACGGGGATATTGAGTTTTATAAGATAAAGCCATGAACATGTTTGTCTGAGTCTTCTATCAAAAGTTACAGCGATTTATATGAAGTTGTTCAAAAACGCTTTCTTTCGCCAAGACAATGCGTTTCTCACTGTTACATGCATTTGAATGGGAAACTCGCCCGAGACAAAGTATAGGTTTTCATTATGTGAATAATTTTAAAATCTTAGCTCAAACGGCTGCAAAACCTGTTTGCCCAGCACGGAGATATTGAGTTTTATAAGATAAAGCCATAAACATGTTTGTCTGAGACCTCTATCAAAAGTTACAGCGATTTATATGAAGTTGTTCACAAACGCTTTCTTTCGCCAAGACAGTGTGTTTCTCACGGTTACATGCATTTGAATGGGAAACTCGCCTGAAACAAAGTATAGGTTTTCATTATGTGAATAATTTTAAAATCTTAGCTCAAACGGCTGCAAAACCTGTTTGCCCAGCACGGAGATATTGAGTTTTATAAGATAAAGCCATAAACATGTTTGTCTGAGACCTCTATCAAAAGTTACAGCGATTTATATGAAGTTGTTCAAAAACGCTTTCTTTCGCCAAGACAATGCGTTTCTCACGGTTACATGCATTTGAATGGGAAACTCGCCTGAGACAAAGTATAGGTTTTCATTATGTGAATAATTTTAAAATCTTAGCTCAAACGGCTGCAAAACCTGTTTGCCCAGCACGGAGATATTGAGTTTTATAAGATAAAGCCATAAACATGTTTGTCTGAGACCTCTATCAAAAGTTACAGCGATTTATATGAAGTTGTTCAAAAACGCTTTCTTTCGCCAAGACAATGTGTTTCTCACGGTTACATGCATTTGAATGGGAAACTCGCCTGAAACAAAGTATAGGTTTTCATTATGTGAATAATTTTAAAATCTTAGCTCAAACGGCTGCAAAACCTGTTTGCCCAGCACGGAGATATTGAGTTTTATAAGATAAAGCCATAATCATGTTTGTCTGAGTCTTCTATCAAAAGTTACAGCGATTTATATGAAGTTGTTAACAAACGCTTTCTTTCGCCAAGACAATGTGTTTCTCACGGTTACATGCATTTGAATGGGAAACTCGCCTCAGACAAAGTATAGGTTTTCATTATGTGAATAATTTTAAAATCTTAGCTCAAACGGCTGCAAAACCTGTTTGCCCAGCACGGAGATATTGAGTTTTATAAGATAAAGCCATAAACATGTTTGTCTGAGACCTCTATCAAAAGTTACAGCGATTTATATGAAGTTGTTCAAAAACGCTTTCTTTCGCCAAGACAATGCGTTTCTCACTGTTACATGCATTTGAATGGGAAACTCGCCTGAAACAAAGTATAGGTTTTCATTATGTGAATAATTTTAAAATCTTAGCTCAAACGGCTGCAAAACCTGTTTGCCCAGCACGGAGATATTGAGTTTTATAAGATAAAGCCATAAACATGTTTGTCTGAGACCTCTATCAAAAGTTACAGCGATTTATATGAAGTTGTTCAAAAACGCTTTCTTTCGCCAAGACAATGCGTTTCTCACGGTTACATGCATTTGAATGGGAAACTCGCCTGAAACAAAGTATAGGTTTTCATTATGTGAATAATTTTAAAATCTTAGCTCAAATGGCTGCAAAACCTGTTTGCCCAGCACGGAGATATTGAGTTTTATAAGATAAAGCCATAAACATGTTTGTCTGAGTCCTCTATCAAAAGTTACAGCGATTTATATGAAGTTGTTCAAAAACGCTTTCTTTCGCCAAGACAATGCGTTTCTCACTGTTACATGCATTTGAATGGGAAACTCGCCCGAGACAAAGTATAGGTTTTCATTATGTGAATAATTTTAAAATCTTAGCTCAAACGGCTGCAAAACCTGTTTGCCCAGCACGGAGATATTGAGTTTTATAAGATAAAGCCATAAACATGTTTGTCTGAGACCTCTATCAAAAGTTACAGCGATTTATATGAAGTTGTTCACAAACGCTTTCTTTCGCCAAGACAATGCGTTTCTCACTGTTACATGCATTTGAATGGGAAACTCGCCCGAGACAAAGTATAGGTTTTCATTATGTGAATAATTTTAAAATCTTAGCTCAAACGGCTGCAAAACCTGTTTGCCCAGCACGGAGATATTGAGTTTTATAAGATAAAGCCATAAACATGTTTGTCTGAGACCTCTATCAAAAGTTACAGCGATTTATATGAAGTTGTTCAAAAACGCTTTCTTTCGCCAATACAATGCGTTTCTCACGGTTACATGCATTTGAATGGGAAACTCGCCTGAAACAAAGTATAGGTTTTCATTATGTGAATAATTTTAAAATCTTAGCTCAAACGGCTGCAAAACCTGTTTGCCCAGCACGAAGATATTGAGTTTTATAAGATAAAGCCATAAACATGTTTGTCTGAGTCTTCTATCAAAAGTTACAGCGATTTATATGAAGTTGTTCAAAAACGCTTTCTTTCGCCAAGACAATGCGTTTCTCACTGTTACATGCATTTGAATGGGAAACTCGCCCGAGACAAAGTATAGGTTTTCATTATGTGAATAATTTTAAAATCTTAGCTCAAACGGCTGCAAAACCTGTTTGCCCAGCACGGAGATATTGAGTTTTATAAGATAAAGCCATAAACATGTTTGTCTGAGACCTCTATCAAAAGTTACAGCGATTTATATGAAGTTGTTCAAAAACGCTTTCTTTCGCCAAGACAATGTGTTTCTCACGGTTACATGCATTTGAATGGGAAACTCGCCTGAAACAAAGTATAGGTTTTCATTATGTGAATAATTTTAAAATCTTAGCTCAAACGGCTGCAAAACCTGTTTGCCCAGCACGGAGATATTTAGTTTTATAAGATAAAGCCATAAACACGTTTGTCTGAGTCTTCTATCAAAAGTTACAGCGATTTATATGAAGTTGTTAACAAACGCTTTCTTTCGCCAAGACAATGTGTTTCTCACGGTTACATGCATTTGAATGGGAAACTCGCCCGAGACAAAGTATAGGTTTTCATTATGTGAATAATTTTAAAATCTTAGCTCAAACGGCTGCAAAACCTGTTTGCCCAGCACGGAGATATTGAGTTTTATAAGATAAAGCCATAAACATGTTTGTCTGAGACCTCTATCAAAAGTTACAGCGATTTATATGAAGTTGTTCAAAAACGCTTTCTTTCGCCAAGACAATGCGTTTCTCACGGTTACATGCATTTGAATGGGAAACTCGCCCGAGACAAAGTATAGGTTTTCATTATGTGAATAATTTTAAAATCTTAGCTCAAACGGCTGTAAAACCTGTTTGCCCAGCACGGAGATATTGAGTTCTATAAGATAAAGCCATAAACATGTTTGTCTGAGTCTTCTATCAAAAGTTACAGCGATTTATATGAAGTTGTTCAAAAACGCTTTCTTTCGCCAAGACAATGTGTTTCTCACGGTTACATGCATTTGAATGGGAAACTCGCCCGAGACAAAGTATAGGTTTTCATTATGTGAATAATTTTAAAATCTTAGCTCAAACGGCTGTAAAACCTGTTTGCCCAGCACGGAGATATTGAGTTTTATAAGATAAAGCCATAAACATGTTTGTCTGAGACCTCTATCAAAAGTTACAGCGATTTATATGAAGTTGTTCAAAAACGCTTTCTTTCGCCAAGACAATGCGTTTCTCACGGTTACATGCATTTGAATGGGAAACTCGCCTCAGACAAAGTATAGGTTTTCATTATGTGAATAATTTTAAAATCTTAGCTCAAACGGCTGCAAAACCTGTTTGCCCAGCACGGAGATATTGAGTTTTATAAGATAAAGCCATAAACATGTTTGTCTGAGACCTCTATCAAAAGTTACAGCGATTTATATGAAGTTGTTCACAAACGCTTTCTTTCGCCAAGACAATGCGTTTCTCACTGTTACATGCATTTGAATGGGAAACTCGCCTGAAACAAAGTATAGGTTTTCATTATGTGAATAATTTTAAAATCTTAGCTCAAACGGCTGCAAAACCTGTTTGCCCAGCACGGAGATATTGAGTTCTATAAGATAAAGCCATAAACATGTTTGTCTGAGTCTTCTATCAAAAGTTACAGCGATTTATATGAAGTTGTTAACAAACGCTTTCTTTCGCCAAGACAATGTGTTTCTCACGGTTACATGCATTTGAATGGGAAACTCGCCCGAGACAAAGTATAGGTTTTCATTATGTGAATAATTTTAAAATCTTAGCTCAAACGGCTGCAAAACCTGTTTGCCCAGCACGGAGATATTGAGTTTTATAAGATAAAGCCATAAACATGTTTGTCTGAGTCTTCTATCAAAAGTTACAGCGATTTATATGAAGTTGTTCAAAAACGCTTTCTTTCGCCAAGACAATGTGTTTCTCACGGTTACATGCATTTGAATGGGAAACTCGCCCGAGACAAAGTATAGGTTTTCATTATGTGAATAATTTTAAAATCTTAGCTCAAACGGCTGCAAAACCTGTTTGCCCAGCACGAAGATATTGAGTTTTATAAGATAAAGCCATAAACATGTTTGTCTGAGACCTCTATCAAAAGTTACAGCGATTTATATGAAGTTGTTCAAAAACGCTTTCTTTCGCCAAGACAATGTGTTTCTCACGGTTACATGCATTTGAATGGGAAACTCGCCTGAAACAAAGTATAGGTTTTCATTATGTGAATAATTTTAAAATCTTAGCTCAAACGGCTGCAAAACCTGTTTGCCCAGCACGGAGATATTTAGTTTTATAAGATAAAGCCATAAACACGTTTGTCTGAGTCTTCTATCAAAAGTTACAGCGATTTATATGAAGTTGTTAACAAACGCTTTCTTTCGCCAAGACAATGTGTTTCTCACGGTTACATGCATTTGAATGGGAAACTCGCCCGAGACAAAGTATAGGTTTTCATTATGTGAATAATTTTAAAATCTTAGCTCAAACGGCTGCAAAACCTGTTTGCCCAGCACGGAGATATTGAGTTTTATAAGATAAAGCCATAAACATGTTTGTCTGAGACCTCTATCAAAAGTTACAGCGATTTATATGAAGTTGTTCAAAAACGCTTTCTTTCGCCAAGACAATGCGTTTCTCACGGTTACATGCATTTGAATGGGAAACTCGCCCGAGACAAAGTATAGGTTTTCATTATGTGAATAATTTTAAAATCTTAGCTCAAACGGCTGTAAAACCTGTTTGCCCAGCACGGAGATATTGAGTTCTATAAGATAAAGCCATAAACATGTTTGTCTGAGTCTTCTATCAAAAGTTACAGCGATTTATATGAAGTTGTTAACAAACGCTTTCTTTCGCCAAGACAATGTGTTTCTCACGGTTACATGCATTTGAATGGGAAACTCGCCCGAGACAAAGTATAGGTTTTCATTATGTGAATAATTTTAAAATCTTAGCTCAAACGGCTGCAAAACCTGTTTGCCCAGCACGGAGATATTGAGTTTTATAAGATAAAGCCATAAACATGTTTGTCTGAGACCTCTATCAAAAGTTACAGCGATTTATATGAAGTTGTTCAAAAACGCTTTCTTTCGCCAAGACAATGCGTTTCTCACGGTTACATGCATTTGAATGGGAAACTCGCCCGAGACAAAGTATAGGTTTTCATTATGTGAATAATTTTAAAATCTTAGCTCAAACGGCTGTAAAACCTGTTTGCCCAGCACGGAGATATTGAGTTTTATAAGATAAAGCCATAAACATGTTTGTCTGAGTCTTCTATCAAAAGTTACAGCGATTTATATGAAGTTGTTCAAAAACGCTTTCTTTCGCCAAGACAATGCGTTTCTCACTGTTACATACATTTGAATGGGAAACTCGCCTGAAACAAAGTATAGGTTTTCATTATGTGAATAATTTTAAAATCTTAGCTCAAACGGCTGCAAAACCTGTTTGCCCAGCACGGAGATATTGAGTTTTATAAGATAAAGCCATAAACATGTTTGTCTGAGTCTTCTATCAAAAGTTACAGCGATTTATATGAAGTTGTTAACAAACGCTTTCTTTCGCCAAGACAATGTGTTTCTCACGGTTACATGCATTTGAATGGGAAACTCGCCCGAGACAAAGTATAGGTTTTCATTATGTGAATAATTTTAAAATCTTAGCTCAAACGGCTGTAAAACCTGTTTGCCCAGCACGGAGATATTGAGTTTTATAAGATAAAGCCATAAACATGTTTGTCTGAGACCTCTATCAAAAGTTACAGCGATTTATATGAAGTTGTTCAAAAACGCTTTCTTTCGCCAAGACAATGCGTTTCTCACGGTTACATGCATTTGAATGGGAAACTCGCCCGAGACAAAGTATAGGTTTTCATTATGTGAATAATTTTAAAATCTTAGCTCAAACGGCTGTAAAACCTGTTTGCCCAGCACGGAGATATTTAGTTTTATAAGATAAAGCCATAAACACGTTTGTCTGAGTCTTCTATCAAAAGTTACAGCGATTTATATGAAGTTGTTCAAAAACGCTTTCTTTCGCCAAGACAATGCGTTTCTCACGGTTACATGCATTTGAATGGGAAACTCGCCCGAGACAAAGTATAGGTTTTCATTATGTGAATAATTTTAAAATCTTAGCTCAAACGGCTGTAAAACCTGTTTGCCCAGCACGGAGATATTGAGTTTTATAAGATAAAGCCATAAACATGTTTGTCTGAGTCTTCTATCAAAAGTTACAGCGATTTATATGAAGTTGTTCAAAAACGCTTTCTTTCGCCAAGACAATGCGTTTCTCACTGTTACATGCATTTGAATGGGAAACTCGCCTGAGACAAAGTATAGGTTTTCATTATGTGAATAATTTTAAAATCTTAGCTCAAACGGCTGCAAAACCTGTTTGCCCAGCACGGAGATATTGAGTTTTATAAGATAAAGCCATAAACATGTTTGTCTGACACCTCTATCAAAAGTTACAGCGATTTATATGAAGTTGTTCAAAAACGCTTTCTTTCGCCAAGACAATGCGTTTCTCACTGTTACATACATTTGAATGGGAAACTCGCCTGAAACAAAGTATAGGTTTTCATTATGTGAATAATTTTAAAATCTTAGCTCAAACGGCTGCAAAACCTGTTTGCCCAGCACGGAGATATTGAGTTTTATAAGATAAAGCCATAAACATGTTTGTCTGAGTCTTCTATCAAAAGTTACAGCGATTTATATGAAGTTGTTCAAAAACGCTTTCTTTCGCCAATACAATGCGTTTCTCACTGTTACATGCATTTGAATGGGAAACTCGCCCGAGACAAAGTATAGGTTTTCATTATGTGAATAATTTTAAAATCTTAGCTCAAACGGCTGCAAAACCTGTTTGCCCAGCACGGAGATATTGAGTTTTATAAGATAAAGCCATAAACATGTTTGTCTGAGACCTCTATCAAAAGTTACAGCGATTTATATGAAGTTGTTCAAAAACGCTTTCTTTCGCCAAGACAATGCGTTTCTCACGGTTACATGCATTTGAATGGGAAACTCGCCTGAAACAAAGTATAGGTTTTCATTATGTGAATAATTTTAAAATCTTAGCTCAAAAGGCTGCAAAACCTGTTTGCCCAGCACGGAGATATTGAGTTTTATAAGATAAAGCCATAAACATGTTTGTCTGAGACCTCTATCAAAAGTTACAGCGATTTATATGAAGTTGTTCACAAACGCTTTCTTTCGCCAAGACAATGTGTTTCTCACGGTTACATGCATTTGAATGGGAAACTCGCCTGAAACAAAGTATAGGTTTTCATTATGTGAATAATTTTAAAATCTTAGCTCAAACGGCTGCAAGACCTGTTTGCCCAGCACGGAGATATTGAGTTCTATAAGATAAAGCCATAAACATGTTTGTCTGAGTCTTCTATCAAAAGTTACAGCGATTTATATGAAGTTGTTAACAAACGCTTTCTTTCGCCAAGACAATGTGTTTCTCACGGTTACATGCATTTGAATGGGAAACTCGCCCGAGACAAAGTATAGGTTTTCATTATGTGAATAATTTTAAAATCTTAGCTCAAACGGCTGTAAAACCTGTTTGCCCAGCACGGAGATATTGAGTTTTATAAGATAAAGCCATAAACATGTTTGTCTGAGACCTCTATCAAAAGTTACAGCGATTTATATGAAGTTGTTCAAAAACGCTTTCTTTCGCCAAGACAATGCGTTTCTCACGGTTACATGCATTTGAATGGGAAACTCGCCTCAGACAAAGTATAGGTTTTCATTATGTGAATAATTTTAAAATCTTAGCTCAAACGGCTGCAAAACCTGTTTGCCCAGCACGGAGATATTGAGTTTTATAAGATAAAGCCATAAACATGTTTGCCTGAGACCTCTATCAAAAGTTACAGCGATTTATATGAAGTTGTTCACAAACGCTTTCTTTCGCCAAGACAATGTGTTTCTCACGGTTACATGCATTTGAATGGGAAACTCGCCTGAAACAAAGTATAGGTTTTCATTATGTGAATAATTTTAAAATCTTAGCTCAAACGGCTGCAAAACCTGTTTGCCCAGCACGGAGATATTGAGTTTTATAAGATAAAGCCATAAACATGTTTGTCTGAGACCTCTATCAAAAGTTACAGCGATTTATATGAAGTTGTTCAAAAACGCTTTCTTTCGCCAAGACAATGTGTTTCTCACGGTTACATGCATTTGAATGGGAAACTCGCCTGAAACAAAGTATAGGTTTTCATTATGTGAATAATTTTAAAATCTTAGCTCAAACGGCTGCAAAACCTGTTTGCCCAGCACGGAGATATTTAGTTTTATAAGATAAAGCCATAAACACGTTTGTCTGAGTCTTCTATCAAAAGTTACAGCGATTTATATGAAGTTGTTAACAAACGCTTTCTTTCGCCAAGACAATGTGTTTCTCACGGTTACATGCATTTGAATGGGAAACTCGCCCGAGACAAAGTATAGGTTTTCATTATGTGAATAATTTTAAAATCTTAGCTCAAACGGCTGCAAAACCTGTTTGCCCAGCACGGAGATATTGAGTTTTATAAGATAAAGCCATAAACATGTTTGTCTGAGACCTCTATCAAAAGTTACAGCGATTTATATGAAGTTGTTCAAAAACGCTTTCTTTCGCCAAGACAATGCGTTTCTCACGGTTACATGCATTTGAATGGGAAACTCGCCCGAGACAAAGTATAGGTTTTCATTATGTGAATAATTTTAAAATCTTAGCTCAAACGGCTGTAAAACCTGTTTGCCCAGCACGGAGATATTGAGTCCTATAAGATAAAGCCATAAACATGTTTGTCTGAGTCTTCTATCAAAAGTTACAGCGATTTATATGAAGTTGTTAACAAACGCTTTCTTTCGCCAAGACAATGTGTTTCTCACGGTTACATGCATTTGAATGGGAAACTCGCCCGAGACAAAGTATAGGTTTTCATTATGTGAATAATTTTAAAATCTTAGCTCAAACGGCTGTAAAACCTGTTTGCCCAGCACGGAGATATTGAGTTTTATAAGATAAAGCCATAAACATGTTTGTCTGAGACCTCTATCAAAAGTTACAGCGATTTATATGAAGTTGTTCAAAAACGCTTTCTTTCGCCAAGACAATGCGTTTCTCACGGTTACATGCATTTGAATGGGAAACTCGCCTCAGACAAAGTATAGGTTTTCATTATGTGAATAATTTTAAAATCTTAGCTCAAACGGCTGCAAAACCTGTTTGCCCAGCACGGAGATATTGAGTTTTATAAGATAAAGCCATAAACATGTTTGTCTGAGACCTCTATCAAAAGTTACAGCGATTTATATGAAGTTGTTCACAAACGCTTTCTTTCGCCAAGACAATGTGTTTCTCACGGTTACATGCATTTGAATGGGAAACTCGCCCGAGACAAAGTATAGGTTTTCATTATGTGAATAATTTTAAAATCTTAGCTCAAACGGCTGCAAAACCTGTTTGCCCAGCACGGAGATATTGAGTTTTATAAGATAAAGCCATAAACATGTTTGTCTGAGACCTCTATCAAAAGTTACAGCGATTTATATGAAGTTGTTCAAAAACGCTTTCTTTCGCCAAGACAATGCGTTTCTCACGGTTACATGCATTTGAATGGGAAACTCGCCCGAGACAAAGTATAGGTTTTCATTATGTGAATAATTTTAAAATCTTAGCTCAAACGGCTGTAAAACCTGTTTGCCCAGCACGGAGATATTGAGTTTTATAAGATAAAGCCATAAACATGTTTGTCTGAGTCTTCTATCAAAAGTTACAGCGATTTATATGAAGTTGTTCACAAACGCTTTCTTTCGCCAAGACAATGCGTTTCTCACTGTTACATGCATTTGAATGGGAAACTCGCCCGAGACAAAGTATAGGTTTTCATTATGTGAATAATTTTAAAATCTTAGCTCAAACGGCTGCAAAACCTGTTTGCCCAGCACGGAGATATTGAGTTCTATAACATAAAGCCATAAACATGTTTGTCTGAGTCTTCTATCAAAAGTTACAGCGATTTATATGAAGTTGTTAACAAACGCTTTCTTTCGCCAAGACAATGCGTTTCTCACGGTTACATGCATTTGAATGGGAAACTCGCCCGAGACAAAGTATAGGTTTTCATTATGTGAATAATTTTAAAATCTTAGCTCAAACGGCTGTAAAACCTGTTTGCCCAGCACGGAGATATTGAGTTTTATAAGATAAAGCCATAAACATGTTTGTCTGAGACCTCTATCAAAAGTTACAGCGATTTATATGAAGTTGTTCAAAAACGCTTTCTTTCGCCAAGACAATGTGTTTCTCACGGTTA
This sequence comes from Maylandia zebra, assembly GCF_041146795.1. Classification (NCBI taxonomy): domain Eukaryota; kingdom Metazoa; phylum Chordata; class Actinopteri; order Cichliformes; family Cichlidae; genus Maylandia; species Maylandia zebra. The sequence continues at coordinate 49,361,347 of NC_135169.1, forward strand.
CATGCATTTGAATGGGAAACTCGCCCGAGACAAAGTATAGGTTTTCATTATGTGAATAATTTTAAAATCTTAGCTCAAACGGCTGCAAAACCTGTTTGCCCAGCACGAAGATATTGAGTTTTATAAGATAAAGCCATAAACATGTTTGTCTGAGACCTCTATCAAAAGTTACAGCGATTTATATGAAGTTGTTCAAAAACGCTTTCTTTCGCCAAGACAATGTGTTTCTCACGGTTACATGCATTTGAATGGGAAACTCGCCTGAAACAAAGTATAGGTTTTCATTATGTGAATAATTTTAAAATCTTAGCTCAAACGGCTGCAAAACCTGTTTGCCCAGCACGGAGATATTTAGTTTTATAAGATAAAGCCATAAACACGTTTGTCTGAGTCTTCTATCAAAAGTTACAGCGATTTATATGAAGTTGTTAACAAACGCTTTCTTTCGCCAAGACAATGTGTTTCTCACGGTTACATGCATTTGAATGGGAAACTCGCCCGAGACAAAGTATAGGTTTTCATTATGTGAATAATTTTAAAATCTTAGCTCAAACGGCTGCAAAACCTGTTTGCCCAGCACGGAGATATTGAGTTTTATAAGATAAAGCCATAAACATGTTTGTCTGAGACCTCTATCAAAAGTTACAGCGATTTATATGAAGTTGTTCAAAAACGCTTTCTTTCGCCAAGACAATGCGTTTCTCACGGTTACATGCATTTGAATGGGAAACTCGCCCGAGACAAAGTATAGGTTTTCATTATGTGAATAATTTTAAAATCTTAGCTCAAACGGCTGTAAAACCTGTTTGCCCAGCACGGAGATATTGAGTTCTATAAGATAAAGCCATAAACATGTTTGTCTGAGTCTTCTATCAAAAGTTACAGCGATTTATATGAAGTTGTTAACAAACGCTTTCTTTCGCCAAGACAATGTGTTTCTCACGGTTACATGCATTTGAATGGGAAACTCGCCCGAGACAAAGTATAGGTTTTCATTATGTGAATAATTTTAAAATCTTAGCTCAAACGGCTGCAAAACCTGTTTGCCCAGCACGGAGATATTGAGTTTTATAAGATAAAGCCATAAACATGTTTGTCTGAGACCTCTATCAAAAGTTACAGCGATTTATATGAAGTATTTCAAAAACGCTTTCTTTCGCCAAGACAATGCGTTTCTCACGGTTACATGCATTTGAATGGGAAACTCGCCCGAGACAAAGTATAGGTTTTCATTATGTGAATAATTTTAAAATCTTAGCTCAAACGGCTGTAAAACCTGTTTGCCCAGCACGGAGATATTGAGTTTTATAAGATAAAGCCATAAACATGTTTGTCTGAGTCTTCTATCAAAAGTTACAGCGATTTATATGAAGTTGTTCAAAAACGCTTTCTTTCGCCAAGACAATGCGTTTCTCACGGTTACATGCATTTGAATGGGAAACTCGCCTGAGACAAAGTATAGGTTTTCATTATGTGAATAATTTTAAAATCTTAGCTCAAACGGCTGCAAAACCTGTTCGCCCAGCACGGGGATATTGAGTTTTATAAGATAAAGCCATAAACATGTTTGTCTGAGTCTTCTATCAAAAGTTACAGCGATTTATATGAAGTTGTTCAAAAACGCTTTCTTTCGCCAAGACAATGCGTTTCTCACTGTTACATGCATTTGAATGGGAAACTCGCCTGAGACAAAGTATAGGTTTTCATTATGTGAATAATTTTAAAATCTTAGCTCAAACGGCTGCAAAACCTGTTTGCCCAGCACGGAGATATTGAGTTTTATAAGATAAAGCCATAAACATGTTTGTCTGACACCTCTATCAAAAGTTACAGCGATTTATATGAAGTTGTTCAAAAACGCTTTCTTTCGCCAAGACAATGCGTTTCTCACTGTTACATACATTTGAATGGGAAACTCGCCTGAAACAAAGTATAGGTTTTCATTATGTGAATAATTTTAAAATCTTAGCTCAAACGGCTGCAAAACCTGTTTGCCCAGCACGGAGATATTGAGTTTTATAAGATAAAGCCATAAACATGTTTGTCTGAGTCTTCTATCAAAAGTTACAGCGATTTATATGAAGTTGTTCAAAAACGCTTTCTTTCGCCAATACAATGCGTTTCTCACTGTTACATGCATTTGAATGGGAAACTCGCCCGAGACAAAGTATAGGTTTTCATTATGTGAATAATTTTAAAATCTTAGCTCAAACGGCTGCAAAACCTGTTTGCCCAGCACGGAGATATTGAGTTTTATAAGATAAAGCCATAAACATGTTTGTCTGAGACCTCTATCAAAAGTTACAGCGATTTATATGAAGTTGTTCAAAAACGCTTTCTTTCGCCAAGACAATGCGTTTCTCACGGTTACATGCATTTGAATGGGAAACTCGCCTGAAACAAAGTATAGGTTTTCATTATGTGAATAATTTTAAAATCTTAGCTCAAAAGGCTGCAAAACCTGTTTGCCCAGCACGGAGATATTGAGTTTTATAAGATAAAGCCATAAACATGTTTGTCTGAGACCTCTATCAAAAGTTACAGCGATTTATATGAAGTTGTTCACAAACGCTTTCTTTCGCCAAGACAATGTGTTTCTCACGGTTACATGCATTTGAATGGGAAACTCGCCTGAAACAAAGTATAGGTTTTCATTATGTGAATAATTTTAAAATCTTAGCTCAAACGGCTGTAAAACCTGTTTGCCCAGCACGGAGATATTGAGTTTTATAAGATAAAGCCATAAACATGTTTGTCTGAGACCTCTATCAAAAGTTACAGCGATTTATATGAAGTTGTTCAAAAACGCTTTCTTTCGCCAAGACAATGCGTTTCTCACGGTTACATGCATTTGAATGGGAAACTCGCCTCAGACAAAGTATAGGTTTTCATTATGTGAATAATTTTAAAATCTTAGCTCAAACGGCTGCAAAACCTGTTTGCCCAGCACGGAGATATTGAGTTTTATAAGATAAAGCCATAAACATGTTTGCCTGAGACCTCTATCAAAAGTTACAGCGATTTATATGAAGTTGTTCACAAACGCTTTCTTTCGCCAAGACAATGTGTTTCTCACGGTTACATGCATTTGAATGGGAAACTCGCCTGAAACAAAGTATAGGTTTTCATTATGTGAATAATTTTAAAATCTTAGCTCAAACGGCTGCAAAACCTGTTTGCCCAGCACGGAGATATTGAGTTTTATAAGATAAAGCCATAAACATGTTTGTCTGAGACCTCTATCAAAAGTTACAGCGATTTATATGAAGTTGTTCAAAAACGCTTTCTTTCGCCAAGACAATGTGTTTCTCACGGTTACATGCATTTGAATGGGAAACTCGCCTGAAACAAAGTATAGGTTTTCATTATGTGAATAATTTTAAAATCTTAGCTCAAACGGCTGCAAAACCTGTTTGCCCAGCACGGAGATATTTAGTTTTATAAGATAAAGCCATAAACACGTTTGTCTGAGTCTTCTATCAAAAGTTACAGCGATTTATATGAAGTTGTTAACAAACGCTTTCTTTCGCCAAGACAATGTGTTTCTCACGGTTACATGCATTTGAATGGGAAACTCGCCCGAGACAAAGTATAGGTTTTCATTATGTGAATAATTTTAAAATCTTAGCTCAAACGGCTGCAAAACCTGTTTGCCCAGCACGGAGATATTGAGTTTTATAAGATAAAGCCATAAACATGTTTGTCTGAGACCTCTATCAAAAGTTACAGCGATTTATATGAAGTTGTTCAAAAACGCTTTCTTTCGCCAAGACAATGCGTTTCTCACGGTTACATGCATTTGAATGGGAAACTCGCCCGAGACAAAGTATAGGTTTTCATTATGTGAATAATTTTAAAATCTTAGCTCAAACGGCTGTAAAACCTGTTTGCCCAGCACGGAGATATTGAGTCCTATAAGATAAAGCCATAAACATGTTTGTCTGAGTCTTCTATCAAAAGTTACAGCGATTTATATGAAGTTGTTAACAAACGCTTTCTTTCGCCAAGACAATGTGTTTCTCACGGTTACATGCATTTGAATGGGAAACTCGCCCGAGACAAAGTATAGGTTTTCATTATGTGAATAATTTTAAAATCTTAGCTCAAACGGCTGTAAAACCTGTTTGCCCAGCACGGAGATATTGAGTTTTATAAGATAAAGCCATAAACATGTTTGTCTGAGACCTCTATCAAAAGTTACAGCGATTTATATGAAGTTGTTCAAAAACGCTTTCTTTCGCCAAGACAATGCGTTTCTCACGGTTACATGCATTTGAATGGGAAACTCGCCTCAGACAAAGTATAGGTTTTCATTATGTGAATAATTTTAAAATCTTAGCTCAAACGGCTGCAAAACCTGTTTGCCCAGCACGGAGATATTGAGTTTTATAAGATAAAGCCATAAACATGTTTGTCTGAGACCTCTATCAAAAGTTACAGCGATTTATATGAAGTTGTTCACAAACGCTTTCTTTCGCCAAGACAATGTGTTTCTCACGGTTACATGCATTTGAATGGGAAACTCGCCCGAGACAAAGTATAGGTTTTCATTATGTGAATAATTTTAAAATCTTAGCTCAAACGGCTGCAAAACCTGTTTGCCCAGCACGGAGATATTGAGTTTTATAAGATAAAGCCATAAACATGTTTGTCTGAGACCTCTATCAAAAGTTACAGCGATTTATATGAAGTTGTTCAAAAACGCTTTCTTTCGCCAAGACAATGCGTTTCTCACGGTTACATGCATTTGAATGGGAAACTCGCCCGAGACAAAGTATAGGTTTTCATTATGTGAATAATTTTAAAATCTTAGCTCAAACGGCTGTAAAACCTGTTTGCCCAGCACGGAGATATTGAGTTTTATAAGATAAAGCCATAAACATGTTTGTCTGAGTCTTCTATCAAAAGTTACAGCGATTTATATGAAGTTGTTCAAAAACGCTTTCTTTCGCCAAGACAATGCGTTTCTCACTGTTACATGCATTTGAATGGGAAACTCGCCCGAGACAAAGTATAGGTTTTCATTATGTGAATAATTTTAAAATCTTAGCTCAAACGGCTGCAAAACCTGTTTGCCCAGCACGGAGATATTGAGTTCTATAACATAAAGCCATAAACATGTTTGTCTGAGTCTTCTATCAAAAGTTACAGCGATTTATATGAAGTTGTTAACAAACGCTTTCTTTCGCCAAGACAATGCGTTTCTCACGGTTACATGCATTTGAATGGGAAACTCGCCCGAGACAAAGTATAGGTTTTCATTATGTGAATAATTTTAAAATCTTAGCTCAAACGGCTGTAAAACCTGTTTGCCCAGCACGGAGATATTGAGTTTTATAAGATAAAGCCATAAACATGTTTGTCTGAGACCTCTATCAAAAGTTACAGCGATTTATATGAAGTTGTTCAAAAACGCTTTCTTTCGCCAAGACAATGTGTTTCTCACGGTTACATGCATTTGAATGGGAAACTCGCCCGAGACAAAGTATAGGTTTTCATTATGTGAATAATTTTAAAATCTTAGCTCAAACGGCTGTAAAACCTGTTTGCCCAGCACGGAGATATTGAGTTTTATAAGATAAAGCCATAAACATGTTTGTCTGAGACCTCTATCAAAAGTTACAGCGATTTATATGAAGTTGTTCAAAAACGCTTTCTTTCGCCAAGACAATGTGTTTCTCACGGTTACATGCATTTGAATGGGAAACTCGCCTGAAACAAAGTATAGGTTTTCATTATGTGAATAATTTTAAAATCTTAGCTCAAACGGCTGCAAAACCTGTTTGCCCAGCACGGAGATATTTAGTTTTATAAGATAAAGCCATAAACACGTTTGTCTGAGTCTTCTATCAAAAGTTACAGCGATTTATATGAAGTTGTTAACAAACGCTTTCTTTCGCCAAGACAATGTGTTTCTCACGGTTACATGCATTTGAATGGGAAACTCGCCCGAGACAAAGTATAGGTTTTCATTATGTGAATAATTTTAAAATCTTAGCTCAAACGGCTGCAAAACCTGTTTGCCCAGCACGGAGATATTGAGTTTTATAAGATAAAGCCATAAACATGTTTGTCTGAGACCTCTATCAAAAGTTACAGCGATTTATATGAAGTTGTTCAAAAACGCTTTCTTTCGCCAAGACAATGCGTTTCTCACGGTTACATGCATTTGAATGGGAAACTCGCCCGAGACAAAGTATAGGTTTTCATTATGTGAATAATTTTAAAATCTTAGCTCAAACGGCTGTAAAACCTGTTTGCCCAGCACGGAGATATTGAGTTCTATAAGATAAAGCCATAAACATGTTTGTCTGAGTCTTCTATCAAAAGTTACAGCGATTTATATGAAGTTGTTCACAAACGCTTTCTTTCGCCAAGACAATGTGTTTCTCACGGTTACATGCATTTGAATGGGAAACTCGCCCGAGACAAAGTATAGGTTTTCATTATGTGAATAATTTTAAAATCTTAGCTCAAACGGCTGTAAAACCTGTTTGCCCAGCACGGAGATATTGAGTTTTGTAAGATAAAGCCACGAACATGTTTGTCTGAGTCTTCTATCAAAAGTTACAGCGATTTATATGAAGTTGTTCAAAAACGCTTTCTTTCGCCAAGACAATGCGTTTCTCACGGTTACATGCATTTGAATGGGAAACTCGCCTGAAACAAAGTATAGGTTTTCATTATGTGAATAATTTTAAAATCTTAGCTCAAACGGCTGCAAAACCTCTTTCTTTCGCCAAGACAATGCGTTTCTCACGGTTACATGCATTTGAATGGGAAACTCGCCTTGAGACAAAGTATAGGTTTTCATTATGTGAATAATTTTAAAATCTTAGCTCAAACGGCTGCAAAACCTGTTTGCCCAGCACGGAGATATTGAGTTTTATAAGATAAAGCCATAAACATGTGTGTCTGAGTCTTCTATCAAAAGTTACAGCGATTTATATGAAGTTGTTGAAAAACGCTTTCTTTCGCCAAGACAGTGTGTTTCTCACTGTTACATGCATTTGAATGGGAAACTCACCCGAGACAAAGTATAGGTTTTCATTATGTGAATAATTTTAAAATCTTAGCTCAAACGGCCAAGACATTGTGATTCTCACTGTTACATGCATTTGAATGGGAAACTCGCCTGAGACAAAGTATAGGTTTTCATTATGTGAATAATTTTAAAATCTTAGCTCAAACGGCTGCAAAACCTGTTTGCCCAGCACGGAGATATTGAGTTTTATAAGATAAAGCCTGTCAGGGGTTAAGACATTTGTTCACAAGTAAGAGAAATAAGACACTGCAGACCGACTCAGAGAGTATTAAGACATGCGCATGGGTGTGTGCCTCTCAGCAAAATCACACACACTCAGCGCAGGCTGGTTGCTTTATTTATAAGGCAAAATGGGTTACATAGTACTTCCTCTTTTAACCGAAAGGGAAAAGGCCAGACATTACCTAAGCTTATCTGACCTCTGCACACAAACTAAGAATAAAAACATAGAAGTATATCACACTTATCTGACATCACACACACTGGGTTAAAGAATACATACTTGTATACTTGTCAAACATCTCAGACACTAAAGTAAGGAATGCATTATGTTCTCTTTAACAATAAACTTGGTTATGTGAAAATATATGAACACTCGATTATAAGGCACACTTGATTATACTTGATTTCATAAAAATCCTCTCACATTTCCCTCCTGTTGTTAATATATTTCACAGGTTTTAATCAATGCATAGTCACTTGTTAGTCACATTTTTGCATGTCATTCAGTGAAGTATTTAAACAACAGTTCTGTAAAGACTAGAATAGGGATTTTCCACTCTTTCCTCCATATTCAGCATATCATATTGGCGATAGGGATCCTCCATATTCCTCTGAACCAAAACATAGTTTCCTAACATACGCTTGAACATGTTTGACATTATGCTTCTCAGACATGGGATAATACAAGCAGTGAAAAGGCAAAATAGTAACATCACATTGAAAAGGGCCAACAGGCCTTTAATCACTAAGGATTTCCAGGAGCCACTCAGTAACCAGTCCCACCAGCCTTGCTTAACGGCTACGTAGTCCTGCTGCTGAGCGTCTCTCAATTGTTTCAGAACATTCAAAGCATTTGTCATGTTTAATGAATGTATGTTGTCAGGTATGTAGGTGCAACAGGTGGTGTTGAACAACACGCAGAGACCTCCTTTCTCTGCAAGAATAATGTCCAAAGCTACTCGATGTTGCATGACAGTGATGCGGATTGCATCAATTTCTTCATTCTGTGCTTTGTCAATGCGGGTGGAAGCATTCAAAAACAGTCCAAAACGATAGTCTAAAGTCTCTATTTGTAGTGCGTGCTTTCCTACTCCGATCCAGGGAAACAAAGCGTGCATTACCTTCTGGCCGTTGGTCCAGAGTTGTAACTTACAAGCACCTAAGCACAACAGCTTTGGGGCTGGGGCTGGTGCTGGGGCTGGTGCTTCTTCTGGATTCATCAGGTTGTTTTCCTCAGTCATCTTGTTGAGTTTTTATTCAGGCGTCCCTGGTGTTGTTATTGGTTCTTCTCTTTGGTGGGATAGGTCACTCTTTTACTATGTGTCTTTTCTTCAGGATGACCTGGTACACCTAAACTTCTGGTGAGTAGACTGCCAGCGAAGTGGAGTGGCGGGATATACCCAATCAGCCCTTCCTCCACCGGCAGATCACCTGGAAGCTAGGGGAACCGGCGTCTTATTGTGGTGCAAACACTTTCTTCACGTGGCTTTGATGGATCCACGAAGGTCGTTCGGCTATCTTACAAGCTGTCGGTGTAGTAAGCAACACCTGGAAGGGCCCCTCCCACCTCGGAGCACTCCAGTTTTTTCGCTGGAGGACTTTAATCAGAATCCAATCACCGGGGTTCAACCTGCAAGAGACTGGAGATAGATCACTCGGCAGTTGATTGCTTAGTATCACTTCTTTATTCTCAAACAGTTTTGTCATCCATTCTGCCATCGTTGTTTCTGCAGGAAGCAGGGTGCTGGGGTTTAGCTGATTACACTTCTCTATAGTAATGTGTGAGTGTGAGAGCAGAATACCTACATAAGAGAGTTGTCTCCGAAAGCTTGAGTCAAAACTGCCTTCATGTACCCTGCTACTCCATCGACATGGAGAATAAAAGGTTTTTCATAGTCTGGTAATGCTAAGACGGTACATGTTTGCAATGCTATTTTTAAATCAGTGAAGGCTTTTTCTGCTTCTAGGGTCCACTGTATTTTGTCTTTTAATGCTAGGTCTTTTCCATAAATTAGGTTCTGTAGTGGCTGGGCCAGCAGTGCATACTCTGGGATCCAGCACCTACAGAAATTGCACAGACCTAAATAACTCATCATTTGTTGCTTAGTTATTTGGTTTTGGTGCATTTTGGACTGCTGTCTTTCTGCTCTCTAGTAAGGTGCGGCCTCGGCCTGTTAGTTGATGTCCTAAGTAGATGACTTTATCACTCCACAATTGTAACTTGTGTTGTGATACTTTGTGGCCTTGTTCTGCCAAATGTTGCAGAACCGTCATTGTGTTTTCTCTACAATCATCTTGTGTATGGCCTGTAATCAATATGTCATCTACATACAGCAGAAATTTTCCTGGAGCAGGAAGAGAGCAAAATGACATTGATTTCTTTAGAACTTCTGCATACAGTGTTGGGCTATTTTGAAATCCTTGTGGTAGCCTGGTGTATGTGTATTTTTCATTATAAAAAGTAAATCCAAATAGATTCTGTGAATCTTTATGTAAGGGAACAGAGAAAAATGCATTTGAGAGGTCAATCACCGAGAACCATTGTTCTTTTGGTGTTACTTGATTTAAAATGATATGTGGATTTGCAACCACTGGAGGTATTTGCTCTGTTACCTCGTTTATTGCTCTTAGATCATGAACTAGGCGATATTTTCCAGTATTGGCCTTTTTTACTGGAAAAATTGGTGTATTACACGTGGCTTTATTAGTTTTCACGAGAATACCTGCTTTCTGCATGTCTGCTATTACTGGCCTAATTCCTTCCTTTGCTTCTGCACTCAAAGGTTATTGTGGTTTCACAGGCCTTCTGGCCCTGATGCTGACCTAACTATCAGAGTGTCATTAGAGAATCTCATTTTCACTTGAGGCATTTTTAGATACCTTCTAGTTTTTCAAAGAATTCACACATCTTACATATTTCAAACTTTGAAGTTTTTTGTTTTGTGTATATATATTTTTTTTCCTAAACTTTGCATTGTTCATAGCTCACAGTTCTAAAACTGGGTATTTGTAAATCATATGCATTTGTAAATCATATGCCTAATCACTATGTGTCACCGTAATCCACAAGTATTGGCACAAATTTGTTTCCAAACCAACAAAATAATCAAAAAACAAAAACATACATGAGTCAGGATACAAAAAGACAAAGAAAAATGTTGCCAGAAACAAAGCAGAAGTGTGAGGGGAAACTGAGCTCACAGACAGCTGCATGTGTTGGCTTTTAATAGCATGCAGCCTCTGCTCTAAAAAAACCAATAAATAAAAAATAAAAGAAAATGTGTAACATGCTCATCAACTTAGCGGTGTCCACACATTTAATTCAGCTTCATAATCCTGTAGGTTTAGTTATTATCTACAGGGTTTGGCTTATTAGTTGTTATTATAGATGTGCTCTGTATCTCAGTAATATTTATCTAGGATAAATGACAGGTTTTCAAACAGGTTAAGTGCCTCTATGCACCTAATTGGTTTAGATATTGCTTTTATTTTCTTCATCTCATATTTCATTATACTGAGTTTGAGCAAACCTTTAAGCTTGATGCAGACTACTTCATAACAATTGTCCATCTCACATCATACTGGCTAGGATACTTCTTGTTATTATTAATATTATATTTTTATTAATTATTATCATCTTTTTCTGTCTATATAATAACAATAGTATATTACAATATTTTATTAGTGTATATCACTATACTACTACTGAGCCAACTTAATAGTTAGGATCATCTTACTCAGCAAACAGATAATTTATAGTTCATCCAATCTGTACAAAATTTGCTTTTTCTCTGAACAGGTTTGTGCCTAGTTTTAGACTGGTCTTCTGTTTCCCTCATCTCAGATCCAACCTTCAGATTATTATATTTTATTTTGTATCCATCAGGGACTGTGAGTGAGCTGCAGTCTCACCCACCCTCCAGGATGGAAACATTTATCTTTTCACACACTTTCCTTGGCTGAACAATGACACAGCCTTAATCTACCTTATGCATCTCTCTTTTTTTTATAGAAAAGGTCTTCATATAAATGATTTCCTTTTATTTATTTCATACAATCTGGGCATGATGGGTCATAAATGCACTGATTTTTGCAGCCACGGCCACTATCTCTATGTGACATAAAAGGGGATCGGTTAGATGCTGTTTTGTCACATGTCCTGAGGCTGATTTCACAATTATAGTGTTTTTTGAGAATGTTACATTTGGGACTTCTACAGTTAAAACAGTTTTACAAGCTCCTGTGTCCCAAAACATTTTTTAACGGCACACCTTTCACATATATTACAACTGTTGGCTTGTCTTCTGAACCTAACAGTAGTTGTTCTACATTGTAAACCTCCGCTTCATCTGTTTCACTTCCTTCCTCTCGTGCTAGTCATTCATCACTTTCCTGTTCCTGAATTACACTCCTGCAGTCTCGAGCAAAGTGCCCGTTTTTTTCCACAATTACAGCATTTAATCTCTCTTTTGTCCCTTCTTTGTCCTGCTTTTTACTTTCTTTTGACTTTTTTCCTCATATAGCTCTTTTTGCAAAGCGGCTTTTAAAGCATTTATTGAATCAGGGGTGCATTTGCCTTGCCAAGCTGGACAATATATTTTATGTGGATTTCTCCACCTTTTTGCACTGATTATTCCTGCATTTGAACAGTTTTTTCCTAACCACTCTTCATCTGCTGTTAATTTTACTTTAGCTTTAGAATTACCCATTTTGAACTAATTACGTCAGAACTGTAACACCTTCTCTGGCACAAAGGAGGGGGCAGGTGATCAATAACAGGCTTCTACTCACCCACTAGTTGAGAGAGCGGTTATTGATTTTACGTGATGACGCACAACCTTAGATTCCCACTCCAACCAGTTCGTGAGCGTACACAGGAAAACAGCTTTGAGGAGTAGTTCGACCGCTTATTGGGTCGTAAATGACAACTTACTCCTCTTAGTTAACACAATTAGAGCGCGCTTTTATAATTTTTACTGAGATTTTCCGTATTTTCGTTGTGCAACCTTCTACCTGTTCCGTTGCAGCCACTCCCAGAGCGACCGGAACTCGTTCCATTCAGCTGCTACCCAGAGCAACCGGAACTTTTAATAGCGATTTCTAGAATCTCGCTCTTGCCTGTCGTCTTTAAGTCCCTCTTGGACTAAGATCTGTCGGCGCTAACCAGGTTTACACACTATTTTAAAGGAAAATCTCAATATCAACGTATTTTAGCGCTTGATGGAATGCAGTGTTTCATATTCACCTTACTGTGGCGCTGCGTTTTGAATTCGGTTCATCTGGTCCTGGCGCCGTGGGGCCTGTATAAGACGCTGACCGGAGATCGAATGGTCCCGGTTTTTCTCCTTTACTGTGCACAGGTTTTTTCCAGCGCAGGCAACACGACGTCAGGATCCGATGAAAACCGTCTGTGGACAACTAGACGTTAAAAATAACAGTCAGTTCTCCGGCTCGGAGGACCAATTAAATGTCAGGGGTTAAGACATTTGTTCACAAGTAAGAGAAATAAGACACTGCAGACCGACTCAGAGAGTATTAAGACATGCGCAAGGGTGTGTGCCTCTCAGCAAAATCACACACACTCAGCGCAGGCTGGTTGCTTTATTTATAAGGCAAAATGGGTTACATAGTACTTCCTCTTTTAACCGAAAGGGAAAAAGCCAGACATTACCTAAGCTTATCTGACCTCTGCACACAAACTAAGAATAAAAACATAGAAGTATATCACACTTATCTGACATCACACACACTGGGTTAAAGAATACATACTTGTATACTTGTCAAACATCTCAGACACTAAAGTAAGGAATGCATTATGTTCTCTTTAACAATAAACTTGGTTATGTGAAAATATATGAACACTCGATTATAAGGCACACTTGATTATACTTGATTTCATAAAAATCCTCTCACAAAGCCATAAACATGTGTGTCTTAGTCTTCTATCAAAAGTTACAGCGATTTATATGAAGTTGTTGAAAAACGCTTTCTTTCGCCAAGACAGTGTGTTTCTCACTGTTACATGCATTTGAATGGGAAACTCGCCTGAGACAAAGTATAGGTTTTCATTATGTGAATAATTTTAAAATCTTAGCTCAAACGGCTGCAAAACCTGTTTGCCCAGCACGGAGATATTGAGTTTTATAAGATAAAGCCATAAACATGTGTGTCTGAGTCTTCTATCAAAAGTTACAGCGATTTATATGAAGTTGTTCAAAAACGCTTTCTTTCGCCAATACAATACGTTTCTCACGGTTACATGCATTTGAATGGGAAATTCGCCTGAAACAAAGTATAGGTTTTCATTATGTGAATAATTTTAAAATCTTAGCTCAAACGGCTGCAAAACCTCTTTCTTTCGCCAAGACAATGCGTTTCTCACTGTTACATGCATTTGAATGGGAAACTCACCCGAGACAAAGTATAGGTTTTCATTATGTGAATAATTTTAAAATCTTAGCTCAAACGGCTGCAAAACCTGTTTGCCCAGCACGGAGATATTGAGTTCTATAAGATAAAGCCATAAGCATGTTTGTCTGAGACCTCTATCAAAAGTTACAGCGATTTATATGAAGTTGTTCAAAAACGCTTTATTTCACCAAGACAGTGTGTTTCTCACTGTTACATGCATTTGAATGGGAAACTCGCCTGAGACAAAGTATAGGTTTTCATTATGTGAATAATTTTAAAATCTTAGCTCAAACGGCTGCAAAACCTGTTTGCCCAGCACGGAGATATTGAGTTTTATAAGATAAAGCCATAAACATGTGTGTCTGAGTGTTCTATCAAAAGTTACAGCGATTTATATGAAGTTGTTCAAAAACGCTTTCTTTCGCCAAGACAATGCGTTTCTCACTGTTACATGCATTTGAATGGGAAACTCGCCCGAGACAAAGTATAGGTTTTCATTATGTGAATAATTTTAAAATCTTAGCTCAAACGGCTGCAAAACCTGTTTGCCCAGCACGGGGATATTGAGTTTTATAAGATAAAGCCATAAACATGTTTGTCTGAGTCTTCTATCAAAAGTTACAGCGATTTATATGAAGTTGTTCAAAAACGCTTTCTTTCGCCAAGACAATGCGTTTCTCACTGTTACATGCATTTGAATGGGAAACTCGCCCGAGACAAAGTATAGGTTTTCATTATGTGAATAATTTTAAAATCTTAGCTCAAACGGCTGCAAAACCTGTTTGCCCAGCACGGGGATATTGAGTTTTATAAGATAAAGCCATAAACATGTTTGTCTGAGTCTTCTATCAAAAGTTACAGCGATTTATATGAAGTTGTTCAAAAACGCTTTCTTTCGCCAAGACAATGTGTTTCTCACTGTTACATGCATTTGAATGGGAAACTCGCCTGAAACAAAGTATAGGTTTTCATTATGTGAATAATTTTAAAATCTTAGCTCAAACGGCTGCAAAACCTCTTTCTTTCGCCAAGACAATGCGTTTCTCACTGTTACATGCATTTGAATGGGAAACTCGCCCGAGACAAAGTATAGGTTTTCATTATGTGAATAATTTTAAAATCTTAGCTCAAACGGCTGCAAAACCTGTTTGCCCAGCACGTAGATATTGAGTTTTATAAGATAAATCCATAAACATGTTTGTCTGAGTCTTCTATCAAAAGTTACAGCGATTTATATGAAGTTGTTCAAAAACGCTTTCTTTCGCCAAGACAATGCGTTTCTCACTGTTACATGCATTTGAATGGGAAACTCGCCTGAAAAAAAGTATAGGTTTTCATTATGTGAATAATTTTAAAATCTTAACTCAAACGGCTGCAAAACCTGTTTGCCCAGCACGGGGATATTGAGTTCTATAAGATAAAGCCATAAACATGTGTGTCTTAGTCTTCTATCAAAAGTTACAGCGATTTATATGAAGTTGTTCAAAGACGCTTTCTTTCGCCAAGACAATGCGTTTCTCACTGTTACATGCATTTGAATGGGAAACTCGCCTGAAACAAAGTATAGGTTTTCATTATGTGAATAATTTTAAAATCTTAGCTCAAACGGCTGCAAAACCTCTTTCTTTCGCCAAGACAATGCGTTTCTCACGGTTACATGCATTTGAATGGGAAACTCGCCCGAGACAAAGTATAGGTTTTCATTATGTGAATAATTTTAAAATCTTAGCTCAAACGGCTGCAAAACCTGTTTGCCCAGCACGGAGATATTGAGTTTTATAAGATAAAGCCATAAACATGTGTGTCTGAGTGTTCTATCAAAAGTTACAGCGATTTATATGAAGTTGTTCAAAAACGCTTTCTTTCGCCAAGACAATGCGTTTCTCACTGTTACATGCATTTGAATGGGAAACTCGCCCGAGACAAAGTATAGGTTTTCATTATGTGAATAATTTTAAAATCTTAGCTCAAACGGCTGCAAAACCTGTTTGCCCAGCACAGAGATATTGAGTTTTATAAGATAAAGCCATAAACATGTTTGTCTGAGTCTTCTATCAAAAGTTACAGCGATTTATATGAAGTTGTTCAAAAACGCTTTCTTTCGCCAAGACAATGCGTTTCTCACGGTTACATGCATTTGAATGGGAAACTCGCCTGAGACAAAGTATAGGTTTTCATTATGTGAATAATTTTAAAATCTTAGCTCAAACGGCTGCAAAACCTGTTTGCCCAGCACGGGGATATTGAGTTTTATAAGATAAAGCCATAAACATGTTTGTCTGAGTCTTCTATCAAAAGTTACAGCGATTTATATGAAGTTGTTCAAAAACGCTTTATTTCGCCAAGACAATGCGTTTCTCACTGTTACATGCATTTGAATGGGAAACTCGCCTGAGACAAAGTATAGGTTTTCATTATGTGAATAATTTTAAAATCTTAGCTCAAACGGCTGCAAAACCTGTTTGCCCAGCACGGAGATATTGAGTTTTATAAGATAAAGCCATAAACATGTTTGACTGAGTGTTCTATCAAAAGTTACAGCGATTTATATGAAGTTGTTCAAAAACGCTTTATTTCGCCAAGACAGTGTGTTTCTCACTGTTACATGCATTTGAATGGGAAACTCGCCTCAGACAAAGTATAGGTTTTCATTATGTGAATAATTTTAAAATCTTAGCTCAAACGGCTGCAAAACCTGTTTGCCCAGCACGGGGATATTGAGTTTTATAAGATAAAGCCATAAACATGTGTGTCTGAGTGTTCTATCAAAAGTTACAGCGATTTATATGAAGTTGTTCAAAAACGCTTTCTTTCGCCAAGACAGTGTGTTTCTCACGGTTACATGCATTTGAATGGGAAACTCGCCTGAGACAAAGTATAGGTTTTCATTATGTGAATAATTTTAAAATCTTAACTCAAACGGCTGCAAAACCTGTTTGCCCAGCACGGGGATATTGAGTTCTATAAGATAAAGCCATAAACATGTGTGTCTTAGTCTTCTATCAAAAGTTACAGCGATTTATATGAAGTTGTTCAAAGACGCTTTCTTTCGCCAAGACAATGCGTTTCTCACTGTTACATGCATTTGAATGGGAAACTCGCCTGAAACAAAGTATAGGTTTTCATTATGTGAATAATTTTAAAATCTTAGCTCAAACGGCTGCAAAACCTCTTTCTTTCGCCAAGACAATGCGTTTCTCACGGTTACATGCATTTGAATGGGAAACTCGCCCGAGACAAAGTATAGGTTTTCATTATGTGAATAATTTTAAAATCTTAGCTCAAACGGCTGCAAAACCTGTTTGCCCAGCACGGAGATATTGAGTTTTATAAGATAAAGCCATAAACATGTGTGTCTGAGTGTTCTATCAAAAGTTACAGCGATTTATATGAAGTTGTTCAAAAACGCTTTCTTTCGCCAAGACAATGCGTTTCTCACTGTTACATGCATTTGAATGGGAAACTCGCCCGAGACAAAGTATAGGTTTTCATTATGTGAATAATTTTAAAATCTTAGCTCAAACGGCTGCAAAACCTGTTTGCCCAGCACAGAGATATTGAGTTTTATAAGATAAAGCCATAAACATGTTTGTCTGAGTCTTCTATCAAAAGTTACAGCGATTTATATGAAGTTGTTCAAAAACGCTTTCTTTCGCCAAGACAATGCGTTTCTCACGGTTACATGCATTTGAATGGGAAACTCGCCTGAGACAAAGTATAGGTTTTCATTATGTGAATAATTTTAAAATCTTAGCTCAAACGGCTGCAAAACCTGTTTGCCCAGCACGGGGATATTGAGTTTTATAAGATAAAGCCATAAACATGTTTGTCTGAGTCTTCTATCAAAAGTTACAGCGATTTATATGAAGTTGTTCAAAAACGCTTTATTTCGCCAAGACAATGCGTTTCTCACTGTTACATGCATTTGAATGGGAAACTCGCCTGAGACAAAGTATAGGTTTTCATTATGTGAATAATTTTAAAATCTTAGCTCAAACGGCTGCAAAACCTGTTTGCCCAGCACGGAGATATTGAGTTTTATAAGATAAAGCCATAAACATGTTTGACTGAGTGTTCTATCAAAAGTTACAGCGATTTATATGAAGTTGTTCAAAAACGCTTTATTTCGCCAAGACAGTGTGTTTCTCACTGTTACATGCATTTGAATGGGAAACTCGCCTCAGACAAAGTATAGGTTTTCATTATGTGAATAATTTTAAAATCTTAGCTCAAACGGCTGCAAAACCTGTTTGCCCAGCACGGGGATATTGAGTTTTATAAGATAAAGCCATAAACATGTGTGTCTGAGTGTTCTATCAAAAGTTACAGCGATTTATATGAAGTTGTTCAAAAACGCTTTCTTTCGCCAAGACAGTGTGTTTCTCACGGTTACATGCATTTGAATGGGAAACTCGCCTGAGACAAAGTATAGGTTTTCATTATGTGAATAATTTTAAAATCTTAGCTCAAACGGCTGCAAAACCTGTTTGCCCAGCACGGAGATATTGAGTTTTATAAGATAAAGCCATAAACATGTGTGTCTGAGTGTTCTATCAAAAGTTACAGCGATTTATATGAAGTTGTTCAAAAACGCTTTCTTTCGCCAAGACAGTGTGTTTCTCACGGTTACATGCATTTGAATGGGAAACTCGCCTGAGACAAAGTATAGGTTTTCATTATGTGAATAATTTTAAAATCTTAGCTCAAACGGCTGCAAAACCTGTTTGCCCAGCACGTAGATATTGAGTTTTATAAGATAAATCCATAAACATGTTTGTCTGAGTCTTCTATCAAAAGTTACAGCGATTTATATGAAGTTGTTCAAAAACGCTTTCTTTCGCCAAGACAATGCGTTTCTCACTGTTACATGCATTTGAATGGGAAACTCGCCTGAAACAAAGTATAGGTTTTCATTATGTGAATAATTTTAAAATCTTAACTCAAACGGCTGCAAAACCTGTTTGCCCAGCACGGGGATATTGAGTTCTATAAGATAAAGCCATAAACATGTGTGTCTTAGTCTTCTATCAAAAGTTACAGCGATTTATATGAAGTTGTTCAAAGACGCTTTCTTTCGCCAAGACAATGCGTTTCTCACTGTTACATGCATTTGAATGGGAAACTCGCCTGAAACAAAGTATAGGTTTTCATTATGTGAATAATTTTAAAATCTTAACTCTAACGGCTGCAAAACCTGTTTGCCCAGCACGGGGATATTGAGTTCTATAAGATAAAGCCATAAACATGTGTGTCTTAGTCATCTATCAAAAGTTACAGCGATTTATATGAAGTGGCTGCAAAACCTCTTTCTTTCGCCAAGACAATGCGTTTCTCACTGTTACATGCATTTGAATGGGAAACTCGCCTGAAACAAAGTATAGGTTTTCATTATGTGAATAATTTTAAAATCTTAACTCTAACGGCTGCAAAACCTGTTTGCCCAGCACGGGGATATTGAGTTCTATAAGATAAAGCCATAAACATGTTTGTCCGAGACCTCTATCAAAAGTTACAGCGATTTATATGAAGTTGTTCAAAAACGCTTTCTTTCGCCAAGACAATGCGTTTCTCACGGTTACATGCATTTGAATGGGAAACTCGCCCAAGACAAAGTATAGGTTTTCATTATGTGAATAATTTTAAAATCTTAGCTCAAAAGGCTGCAAAACCTGTTTGCCCAGCACGGAGATATTGAGTTTTATGAGATAAAGCCATAAACATGTGTGTCTGAGTGTTCTATCAAAAGTTACAGCGATTTATATGAAGTTGTTCAAAAACGCTTTCTTTCGCCAAGACAATGCGTTTCTCACGGTTACATGCATTTGAATGGGAAACTCGCCTGAAACAAAGTATAGGTTTTCATTATGTGAATAATTTTAAAATCTTAGCTCAAACGGCTGCAAAACCTGTTTGCCCAGCACGTAGATATTGAGTTCTATAAGATAAAGCCATAAACATGTGTGTCTTAGTCTTCTATCAAAAGTTACAGCGATTTATATGAAGTTGTTCAAAGACGCTTTCTTTCGCCAAGACAATGCGTTTCTCACTGTTACATGCATTTGAATGGGAAACTCGCCTGAAACAAAGTATAGGTTTTCATTATGTGAATAATTTTAAAATCTTAACTCTAACGGCTGCAAAACCTGTTTGCCCAGCACGGGGATATTGAGTTCTATAAGATAAAGCCATAAACATGTGTGTCTGAGTCATCTATCAAAAGTTACAGCGATTTATATGAAGTGGCTGCAAAACCTCTTTCTTTCGCCAAGACAATGCGTTTCTCACTGTTACATGCATTTGAATGGGAAACTCGCCCGAGACAAAGTATAGGTTTTCATTATGTGAATAATTTTAAAATCTTAGCTCAAACGGCTGCAAAACCTGTTTGCCCAGCACGGGGATATTGAGTTCTATAAGATAAAGCCATAAACATGTTTGTCCGAGACCTCTATCAAAAGTTACAGCGATTTATATGAAGTTGTTCAAAAACGCTTTCTTTCGCCAAGACAATGCGTTTCTCACGGTTACATGCATTTGAATGGGAAACTCGCCCAAGACAAAGTATAGGTTTTCATTATGTGAATAATTTTAAAATCTTAGCTCAAAAGGCTGCAAAACCTGTTTGCCCAGCACGGAGATATTGAGTTTTATAAGATAAAGCCATAAACATGTGTGTCTGAGTGTTCTATCAAAAGTTACAGCGATTTATATGAAGTTGTTCAAAAACGCTTTCTTTCGCCAAGACAATGCGTTTCTCACTGTTACATGCATTTGAATGGGAAACTCGCCTGAAACAAAGTATAGGTTTTCATTATGTGAATAATTTTAAAATCTTAGCTCAAACGGCTGCAAAACCTGTTTGCCCAGCACGGAGATATTGAGTTTTATAAGATAAAGCCATAAACATGTGTGTCTGAGTGTTCTATCAAAAGTTACAGCGATTTATATGAAGTTGTTCAAAAACGCTTTCTTTCGCCAAGACAATGCGTTTCTCACTGTTACATGCATTTGAATGGGAAACTCGCCCGAGACAAAGTATAGGTTTTCATTATGTGAATAATTTTAAAATCTTAACTCAAACGGCTGCAAAACCTGTTTGCCCAGCACAGAGATATTGAGTTTTATAAGATAAAGCCATAAACATGTTTGTCTGAGTCTTCTATCAAAAGTTACAGCGATTTATATGAAGTTGTTCAAAAACGCTTTCTTTCGCCAAGACAATGCGTTTCTCACTGTTACATGCATTTGAATGGGAAACTCGCCTGAGACAAAGTATAGGTTTTCATTATGTGAATAATTTTAAAATCTTAGCTCAAACGGCTGCAAAACCTGTTTGCCCAGCACGGAGATATTGAGTTTTATAAGATAAAGCCATAAACATGTTTGTCTGAGTCTTCTATCAAAAGTTACAGCGATTTATATGAAGTTGTTCAAAAACGCTTTCTTTCGCCAAGACAGTGTGTTTCTCACTGTTACATGCATTTGAATGGGAAACTCGCCTCAGACAAAGTATAGGTTTTCATTATGTGAATAATTTTAAAATCTTAGCTCAAACGGCTGCAAAACCTGTTTGCCCAGCACGGAGATATTGAGTTTTATAAGATAAAGCCATAAACATGTTTGTCTGAGTCTTCTATCAAAAGTTACAGCGATTTATATGAAGTTGTTCAAAGACGCTTTCTTTCGCCAAGACAATGCGTTTCTCACTGTTACATGCATTTGAATGGGAAACTCGCCTGAAACAAAGTATAGGTTTTCATTATGTGAATAATTTTAAAATCTTAACTCTAACGGCTGCAAAACCTGTTTGCCCAGCACGGGGATATTGAGTTCTATAAGATAAAGCCATAAACATGTGTGTCTTAGTCATCTATCAAAAGTTACAGCGATTTATATGAAGTGGCTGCAAAACCTCTTTCTTTCGCCAAGACAATGCGTTTCTCACTGTTACATGCATTTGAATGGGAAACTCGCCTGAAACAAAGTATAGGTTTTCATTATGTGAATAATTTTAAAATCTTAACTCTAACGGCTGCAAAACCTGTTTGCCCAGCACGGGGATATTGAGTTCTATAAGATAAAGCCATAAACATGTTTGTCCGAGACCTCTATCAAAAGTTACAGCGATTTATATGAAGTTGTTCAAAAACGCTTTCTTTCGCCAAGACAATGCGTTTCTCACGGTTACATGCATTTGAATGGGAAACTCGCCCAAGACAAAGTATAGGTTTTCATTATGTGAATAATTTTAAAATCTTAGCTCAAAAGGCTGCAAAACCTGTTTGCCCAGCACGGAGATATTGAGTTTTATGAGATAAAGCCATAAACATGTGTGTCTGAGTGTTCTATCAAAAGTTACAGCGATTTATATGAAGTTGTTCAAAAACGCTTTCTTTCGCCAAGACAATGCGTTTCTCACGGTTACATGCATTTGAATGGGAAACTCGCCTGAAACAAAGTATAGGTTTTCATTATGTGAATAATTTTAAAATCTTAGCTCAAACGGCTGCAAAACCTGTTTGCCCAGCACGGAGATATTGAGTTCTATAAGATAAAGCCATAAACATGTGTGTCTTAGTCTTCTATCAAAAGTTACAGCGATTTATATGAAGTTGTTCAAAAACGCTTTCTTTCGCCAAGACAATGCGTTTCTCACTGTTACATGCATTTGAATGGGAAACTCGCCTGAAACAAAGTATAGGTTTTCATTATGTGAATAATTTTAAAATCTTAACTCTAACGGCTGCAAAACCTGTTTGCCCAGCACGGGGATATTGAGTTCTATAAGATAAAGCCATAAACATGTGTGTCTGAGTCATCTATCAAAAGTTACAGCGATTTATATGAAGTGGCTGCAAAACCTCTTTCTTTCGCCAAGACAATGCGTTTCTCACTGTTACATGCATTTGAATGGGAAACTCGCCCGAGACAAAGTATAGGTTTTCATTATGTGAATAATTTTAAAATCTTAGCTCAAACGGCTGCAAAACCTGTTTGCCCAGCACGGGGATATTGAGTTCTATAAGATAAAGCCATAAACATGTTTGTCCGAGACCTCTATCAAAAGTTACAGCGATTTATATGAAGTTGTTCAAAAACGCTTTCTTTCGCCAAGACAATGCGTTTCTCACGGTTACATGCATTTGAATGGGAAACTCGCCCAAGACAAAGTATAGGTTTTCATTATGTGAATAATTTTAAAATCTTAGCTCAAAAGGCTGCAAAACCTGTTTGCCCAGCACGGAGATATTGAGTTTTATAAGATAAAGCCATAAACATGTGTGTCTGAGTGTTCTATCAAAAGTTACAGCGATTTATATGAAGTTGTTCAAAAACGCTTTCTTTCGCCAAGACAATGCGTTTCTCACTGTTACATGCATTTGAATGGGAAACTCGCCTGAAACAAAGTATAGGTTTTCATTATGTGAATAATTTTAAAATCTTAGCTCAAACGGCTGCAAAACCTGTTTGCCCAGCACGGAGATATTGAGTTTTATAAGATAAAGCCATAAACATGTGTGTCTGAGTGTTCTATCAAAAGTTACAGCGATTTATATGAAGTTGTTCAAAAACGCTTTCTTTCGCCAAGACAATGCGTTTCTCACTGTTACATGCATTTGAATGGGAAACTCGCCCGAGACAAAGTATAGGTTTTCATTATGTGAATAATTTTAAAATCTTAGCTCAAACGGCTGCAAAACCTGTTTGCCCAGCACGGAGATATTGAGTTTTATAAGATAAAGCCATAAACATGTTTGTCTGAGTCTTCTATCAAAAGTTACAGCGATTTATATGAAGTTGTTCAAAAACGCTTTCTTTCGCCAAGACAATGCGTTTCTCACTGTTACATGCATTTGAATGGGAAACTCGCCTGAGACAAAGTATAGGTTTTCATTATGTGAATAATTTTAAAATCTTAGCTCAAACGGCTGCAAAACCTGTTTGCCCAGCACGGAGATATTGAGTTTTATAAGATAAAGCCATAAACATGTTTGTCTGAGTCTTCTATCAAAAGTTACAGCGATTTATATGAAGTTGTTCAAAAACGCTTTATTTCGCCAAGACAGTGTGTTTCTCACTGTTACATGCATTTGAATGGGAAACTCGCCTCAGACAAAGTATAGGTTTTCATTATGTGAATAATTTTAAAATCTTAGCTCAAACGGCTGCAAAACCTGTTTGCCCAGCACGGAGATATTGAGTTTTATAAGATAAAGCCATAAACATGTGTGTCTGAGTGTTCTATCAAAAGTTACAGCGATTTATATGAAGTTGTTCAAAAACGCTTTCTTTCGCCAAGACAGTGTGTTTCTCACGGTTACATGCATTTGAATGGGAAACTCGCCTGAGACAAAGTATAGGTTTTCATTATGTGAATAATTTTAAAATCTTAGCTCAAACGGCTGCAAAACCTGTTTGCCCAGCACGGAGATATTGAGTTTTATAAGATAAAGCCATAAACATGTTTGTCTGAGTCTTCTATCAAAAGTTACAGCGATTTATATGAAGTTGTTCAAAAACGCTTTCTTTCGCCAAGACAATGCGTTTCTCACTGTTACATGCATTTGAATGGGAAACTCGCCTGAAACAAAGTATAGGTTTTCATTATGTGAATAATTTTAAAATCTTAACTCAAACGGCTGCAAAACCTGTTTGCCCAGCACGGGGATATTGAGTTCTATAAGATAAAGCCATAAACATGTGTGTCTTAGTCTTCTATCAAAAGTTACAGCGATTTATATGAAGTTGTTCAAAAACGCTTTCTTTCGCCAAGACAATGCGTTTCTCACTGTTACATGCATTTGAATGGGAAACTCGCCTGAAACAAAGTATAGGTTTTCATTATGTGAATAATTTTAAAATCTTAACTCAAACGGCTGCAAAACCTGTTTGCCCAGCACGGGGATATTGAGTTCTATAAGATAAAGCCATAAACATGTGTGTCTTAGTCATCTATCAAAAGTTACAGCGATTTATATGAAGTGGCTGCAAAACCTCTTTCTTTCGCCAAGACAATGCGTTTCTCACTGTTACATGCATTTGAATGGGAAACTCGCCCGAGACAAAGTATAGGTTTTCATTATGTGAATAATTTTAAAATCTTAGCTCAAACGGCTGCAAAACCTGTTTGCCCAGCACGGGGATATTGAGTTCTATAAGATAAAGCCATAAACATGTTTGTCCGAGACCTCTATCAAAAGTTACAGCGATTTATATGAAGTTGTTCAAAAACGCTTTCTTTCGCCAAGACAATGCGTTTCTCACGGTTACATGCATTTGAATGGGAAACTCGCCCAAGACAAAGTATAGGTTTTCATTATGTGAATAATTTTAAAATCTTAGCTCAAAAGGCTGCAAAACCTGTTTGCCCAGCACGGAGATATTGAGTTTTATAAGATAAAGCCATAAACATGTGTGTCTGAGTGTTCTATCAAAAGTTACAGCGATTTATATGAAGTTGTTCAAAAACGCTTTCTTTCGCCAAGACAATGCGTTTCTCACGGTTACATGCATTTGAATGGGAAACTCGCCTGAAACAAAGTATAGGTTTTCATTATGTGAATAATTTTAAAATCTTAGCTCAAACGGCTGCAAAACCTGTTTGCCCAGCACGGAGATATTGAGTTTTATAAGATAAAGCCATAAACATGTGTGTCTGAATGTTCTATCAAAAGTTACAGCGATTTATATGAAGTTGTTCAAAAACGCTTTCTTTCGCCAAGACAATGCGTTTCTCACTGTTACATGCATTTGAATGGGAAACTCGCCTGAAACAAAGTATAGGTTTTCATTATGTGAATAATTTTAAAATCTTAACTCAAACGGCTGCAAAACCTGTTTGCCCAGCACGGGGATATTGAGTTCTATAAGATAAAGCCATAAACATGTGTGTCTGAGTCTTCTATCAAAAGTTACAGCGATTTATATGAAGTTGTTCAAAAACGCTTTCTTTCGCCAAGACAATGCGTTTCTCACTGTTACATGCATTTGAATGGGAAACTCGCCTGAAACAAAGTATAGGTTTTCATTATGTGAATAATTTTAAAATCTTAACTCAAACGGCTGCAAAACCTGTTTGCCCAGCACGGGGATATTGAGTTCTATAAGATAAAGCCATAAACGTGTGTCTGAGTCATCTATCAAAAGTTACAGCGATTTATATGAAGTTGTTGCAAAACCTCTTTCTTTCGCCAAGACAATGCGTTTCTCACTGTTACATGCATTTGAATGGGAAACTCGCCCGAGACAAAGTATAGGTTTTCATTATGTGAATAATTTTAAAATCTTAGCTCAAACGGCTGCAAAACCTGTTTGCCCAGCACGGGGATATTGAGTTCTATAAGATAAAGCCATAAACATGTTTGTCCGAGACCTCTATCAAAAGTTACAGCGATTTATATGAAGTTGTTCAAAAACGCTTTCTTTCGCCAAGACAATGCGTTTCTCACGGTTACATGCATTTGAATGGGAAACTCGCCCAAGACAAAGTATAGGTTTTCATTATGTGAATAATTTTAAAATCTTAGCTCAAAAGGCTGCAAAACCTGTTTGCCCAGCACGGAGATATTGAGTTTTATAAGATAAAGCCATAAACATGTGTGTCTGAGTCTTCTATCAAAAGTTACAGCGATTTATATGAAGTTGTTCAAAAACGCTTTCTTTCGCCAAGACAATGCGTTTCTCACTGTTACATGCATTTGAATGGGAAACTCGCCTGAAACAAAGTATAGGTTTTCATTATGTGAATAATTTTAAAATCTTAGCTCAAACGGCTGCAAAACCTGTTTGCCCAGCACGGGGATATTGAGTTCTATAAGATAAAGCCATAAACATGTTTGTCCGAGACCTCTATCAAAAGTTACAGCGATTTATATGAAGTTGTTCAAAAACGCTTTCTTTCGCCAAGACAATGCGTTTCTCACGGTTACATGCATTTGAATGGGAAACTCGCCCAAGAGAAAGTATAGGTTTTCATTATGTGAATAATTTTAAAATCTTAGCTCAAAAGGCTGCAAAACCTGTTTGCCCAGCACGGAGATATTGAGTTTTATAAGATAAAGCCATAAACATGTGTGTCTGAGTGTTCTATCAAAAGTTACAGCGATTTATATGAAGTTGTTCAAAAACGCTTTCTTTCGCCAAGACAATGCGTTTCTCACTGTTACATGCATTTGAATGGGAAACTCGCCCGAGACAAAGTATAGGTTTTCATTATGTGAATAATTTTAAAATCTTAGCTCAAACGGCTGCAAAACCTGTTTGCCCAGCACGGGGATATTGAGTTCTATAAGATAAAGCCATAAACATGTTTGTCCGAGACCTCTATCAAAAGTTACAGCGATTTATATGAAGTTGTTCAAAAACGCTTTCTTTCGCCAAGACAATGCGTTTCTCACGGTTACATGCATTTGAATGGGAAACTCGCCCAAGAGAAAGTATAGGTTTTCATTATGTGAATAATTTTAAAATCTTAGCTCAAAAGGCTGCAAAACCTGTTTGCCCAGCACGGAGATATTGAGTTTTATAAGATAAAGCCATAAACATGTGTGTCTGAGTCTTCTATCAAAAGTTACAGCGATTTATATGAAGTTGTTCAAAAATGCTTTCTTTCGCCAAGACAGTGTGTTTCTCACTGTTACATGCATTTGAATGGGAAACTCGCCTGAGACAAAGTATAGGTTTTCATTATGTGAATAATTTTAAAATCTTAGCTCAAACGGCTGCAAAACCTTTTTGCCCAGCACGGGGATATTGAGTTCTATAAGATAAAGCCATAAACATGTTTGTCTGAGTCTTCTATCAAAAGTTACAGCGATTTATATGAAGTTGTTCAAAAACGCTTTCTTTCGCCAAGACAATGCGTTTCTCACTGTTACATGCATTTGAATGGGAAACTCGCCCGAGACAAAGTATAGGTTTTCATTATGTGAATAATTTTAAAATCTTAGCTCAATTGGCTGCAAAACCTGTTTGCCCAGCACGGGGATATTGAGTTCTATAAGATAAAGCCATAAACATGTGTGTCTTAGTCTTCTATCAAAAGTTACAGCGATTTATATGAAGTTGTTCAAAAACGCTTTCTTTCGCCAAGACAGTGTGTTTCTCACTGTTACATGCATTTGAATGGGAAACTCACCTGAGACAAAGTATAGGTTTTCATTATGTGAATAATTTTAAAATCTTAGCTCAAACGGCTGCAAAACCTGTTTGCCCAGCACGGGGATATTGAGTTCTATAAGATAAAGCCATAAACATGTGTGTCTGAGTCTTCTATCAAAAGTTACAGCGATTTATATGAAGTTGTTCAAAAACGCTTTCTTTCGCCAAGACAATGTGTTTCTCACTGTTACATGTATTTGAATGGGAAACTCGCCTGAAACAAAGTATAGGTTTTCATTATGTGAATAATTTTAAAATCTTAGCTCAAACGGCTGCAAAACCTCTTTCTTTCGCCAAGACAATGCGTTTCTCACTGTTACATGCATTTGAATGGGAAACTCGCCCGAGACAAAGTATAGGTTTTCATTATGTGAATAATTTTAAAATCTTAGCTCAATTGGCTGCAAAACCTGTTTGCCCAGCACGGGGATATTGAGTTCTATAAGATAAAGCCATAAACATGTGTGTCTTAGTCTTCTATCAAAAGTTACAGCGATTTATATGAAGTTGTTCAAAAACGCTTTCTTTCGCCAAGACAATGCGTTTCTCACCGTTACATGCATTTGAATGGGAAACTCGCCTGAGACAAAGTATAGGTTTTCATTATGTGAATAATTTTAAAATCTTAGCTCAAACGGCTGCAAAACCTGTTTGCCCAGCACGGGGATATTGAGTTCTATAAGATAAAGCCATAAACATGTGTGTCTGAGTCTTCTATCAAAAGTTACAGCGATTTATATGAAGTTGTTCAAAAACGCTTTCTTTCGCCAAGACAGTGTGTTTCTCACTGTTACATGCATTTGAATGGGAAACTCGCCTGAAACAAAGTATAGGTTTTCATTATGTGAATAATTTTAAAATCTTAGCTCAAACGGCTGCAAAACCTCTTTCTTTCGCCAAGACAATGCGTTTCTCACTGTTACATGCATTTGAATGGGAAACTCGCCTGAAACAAAGTATAGGTTTTCATTATGTGAATAATTTTAAAATCTTAGCTCAAACGGCTGCAAAACCTGTTTGCCCAGCACGGAGATATTGAGTTTTATAAGATAAAGCCATAAACATGTGTGTCTGAATGTTCTATCAAAAGTTACAGCGATTTATATGAAGTTGTTCAAAAACGCTTTCTTTCGCCAAGACAATGCGTTTCTCACTGTTACATGCATTTGAATGGGAAACTCGCCTGAAACAAAGTATAGGTTTTCATTATGTGAATAATTTTAAAATCTTAGCTCAAACGGCTGCAAAACCTGTTTGCCCAGCACGGAGATATTGAGTTTTATAAGATAAAGCCATAAACATGTGTGTCTGAGTGTTCTATCAAAAGTTACAGCGATTTATATGAAGTTGTTCAAAAACGCTTTCTTTCGCCAAGACAATGCGTTTCTCACTGTTACATGCACTTGAATGGGAAACTCGCCCGAGACAAAGTATAGGTTTTCATTATGTGAATAATTTTAAAATCTTAGCTCAAACGGCTGCAAAACCTGTTTGCCCAGCACGGGGATATTGAGTTCTATAAGATAAAGCCATAAACATGTTTGTCCGAGACCTCTATCAAAAGTTACAGCGATTTATATGAAGTTGTTCAAAAACGCTTTCTTTCGCCAAGACAATGCGTTTCTCACGGTTACATGCATTTGAATGGGAAACTCGCCCAAGACAAAGTATAGGTTTTCATTATGTGAATAATTTTAAAATCTTAGCTCAATTGGCTGCAAAACCTGTTTGCCCAGCACGGGGATATTGAGTTCTATAAGATAAAGCCATAAACATGTGTGTCTGAGTCTTCTATCAAAAGTTACAGCGATTTATATGAAGTTGTACGAAAATGCTTTATTTCGCCAAGACAATGCGTTTCTCACTGTTACATGCATTTGAATGGGAAACTCGCCTGAGACAAAGTATAGGTTTTCATTATGTAAATAATTTTAAAATCTTAGCTCAAACGGCTGAAAAAAACCTGTTTGCCCAGCACGGGGATATTGAGTTCTATAAGATAAAGCCATAAACATGTTTGTCTGAGTCTTCTATCAAAAGTTACAGCGATTTATATGAAGTTGTACGAAAATGCTTTCTTTCGCCAAGACAATGCGTTTCTCACTGTTACATGCATTTGAATGGGAAACTCGCCTGAAACAAAGTATAGGTTTTCATTATGTGAATAATTTTAAAATCTTAGCTCAAACGGCTGCAAAACCTGTTTGCCCAGCACGGGGATATTGAGTTCTATAAGATAAAGCCATAAACATGTGTGTCTGAGTCTTCTATCAAAAGTTACAGCGATTTATATGAAGTTGTACGAAAATGCTTTCTTTCGCCAAGACAATGCGTTTCTCACTGTTACATGCATTTGAATCGGAAACTCGCCTGAAACAAAGTATAGGTTTTCATTATGTGAATAATTTTAAAATCTTAGCTCAATTGGCTGCAAAACCTGTTTGCCCAGCACGGGGATATTGAGTTCTATAAGATAAAGCCATAAACATGTGTGTCTGAGTCTTCTATCAAAAGTTACAGCGATTTATATGAAGTTGTACGAAAATGCTTTCTTTCGCCAAGACAATGCGTTTCTCACTGTTACATGCATTTGAATGGGAAACTCGCCTGAAACAAAGTATAGGTTTTCATTATGTGAATAATTTTAAAATCTTAGCTCAAACGGCTGCAAAACCTGTTTGCCCAGCACGGGGATATTGAGTTCTATAAGATAAAGCCATAAACATGTGTGTCTGAGTCTTCTATCAAAAGTTACAGCGATTTATATGAAGTTGTACGAAAATGCTTTCTTTCGCCAAGACAATGCGTTTCTCACTGTTACATGCATTTGAATCGGAAACTCGCCTGAAACAAAGTATAGGTTTTCATTATGTGAATAATTTTAAAATCTTAGCTCAAACGGCTGCAAAACCTGTTTGCCCAGCACGGAGATATTGAGTTTTATAAGATAAAGCCATAAACATGTGTGTCTGAGACCTCTATCAAAAGTTACAGCGATTTATATGAAGTTGTTCAAAAACGCTTTCTTTCGCCAAGACAATGCGTTTCTCACTGTTACATGCATTTGAATGGGAAACTCGCCTGAAAAAAAGTATAGGTTTTCATTATGTGAATAATTTTAAAATCTTAGCTCAAACGGCTGCAAAACCTGTTTGCCCAGCACGGAGATATTGAGTTTTATAAGATAAAGCCATAAACATGTGTGTCTGAGTCTTCTATCAAAAGTTACAGCGATTTATATGAATTTGTTCAAAAATGCTTTCTTTCGCCAAGACAATGCGTTTCTCACTGTTACAAGCACATATTTTCTCTGCTTTGTCTAACCTCTGCAGAGCCTCTGTCAAGAAAAACATATCTGTAAGCATAAAACAAATATACATTTCATAACACGTCACTGGACAAACCTCGGTCAGTTGATTTCCTCTGTGCAGTGCAGACGAACATCAGTCAGCAAGTCAAGGCTGTGAGATGGACTGGTGTCCTTTGTGACTCTGCTGGTTCTTCTGAGGAAACACCACCGTCTCTCCACACCGTCACCATCTGTGAGCACAAACTGCTGCTCTGCCAGCATGTAGGAATCACATATCACACACACAGGGGTGAAGAAACATTAGAGCTCAACTTTGGATACTTTAGATCTAAACAGATCAAACTAGCTCTTAGTTTCAACAATCAGTGAGCAGACAAACAATGATACCATACTGATTCTATATGAATACAATATGGTATTTTCAATACAGGTGTCAAATTAATTTATTAAAACTAATACAGATATATGTATATATATTTTTTTTGATAAATTCGTTTGCTAAATTATAAGAATATATATATATTTTTTTTTCATTTAACTATTGCAACTGAAAGAAATTAAATATTGAACAAAAATATATTGTCACATTCTGAGCATGCTCAGCATGCTGAAAGACTTGAAGTTGCTACAGATTTTAAGAAGTGATAATTATAGGGAAAAAACTTCTCTTTTTCTTCTGTTTAATCAAACATTTGATGCCTTAGATGTCTCAGTCCTATAGCATTCTGCAACTACAACTAAGCTGAAGCTTGGATTTGGCTGCAGGTGCCCCTGTACATCCTTCTCAGCAGCACACATGTGGGTACCATTTAATCACACTTCTTCCTGAGCTTTGCTTCATCACAAGACCAAAGGTGGCATCCCGTGTCACAGTCTTATCATCATCCAGAAGAAACATTTGAAGAAACATCATGGAGAAGAAACATTTACGCGCCTCCTGGTTTTGCTTTCTGATCCTGCAAAAAGACTGAGGACAACAAAGCCCAGAGAACACGAGATACACAACATCCAACATTCAGACTCAACAGCCTCCATAAATGAAGAGCACCAGGTTGGTTCAGTTATAGTAGATATGAGCATACTTCACATTACTGGGTATGAATAATAATCAAGAGACAAACTTTGAAGATGCAGAGCATGATGTCCCATCATCAGACTGTAAACAAACATCCACCAGGCTTCTTTGTTGGATCTCCTATCAGGGATCAGTAGCGTGTATTAACCTGTGGATCAGCAGTCACTGAAATATTACTGTTTCAGATAAGAAATCTAGCACATAAAAGCCAGGGTAGGAGGGATCTCTGCAAACTGACTTACCTCTGCAAGTGTGAAGCTCAACAAAAATCTGACTCTCCAGTCACTGACAAACAAAAACCTCCAGCTGGGAGATAGAAAACGCTGTCTGGGTCTTGCTGGATGTTGCTGGTCAGAGTCCACACATTAGCAGAGTGCTTCTTGGTCCCACTGACCCATGTGGACAGTGACTGTGGAGAACTGTTCTGGAAAACATAAAAGAGAATTAAAATAACAAAAAGCCAAAGAGGATTTCCACAAAGACTATCTTGGAATCAGCAATCAAAAAAAACACTGGTTCATATTTCAATTAAATATGAACAGATTCCTTAAATGTACGCAGTTCAGATCTGATTTAATTTAATTTCCTTCACACAGCACATTCGTCCAGGCTGACAGGTAAACATAGAATTAATCTCAGGTAACATGACTCATAGTAGAGATTCAGTAAGAAAGATTGCAGGCTCTAATATTATTACCACACAATCCAAGGACACACCAACAGCTCAGATTTCTAGAACTATTTAAACAAATGTCTTTTGAATATTCAATTCAGTGGGGTGGGGGGTGTCGTGGAATTTTTTAAATAAAGTCTGCAACACAGAAAGAGCTGTGATCAAGCTATTTATTACTGCGCACAGGAGAGCAAACACACATCAAACATTACAGTTCAGTCATGTCAGCTCTGCCACAGAAGTTGTGCTCCTACTCCTTTATGCATTCCAAGGAAGAGGGAGGAAGTTACAAACTGATCCTACCACACTTCACGTGTCTCGCTATGAAACCTAACGGATCAGTGGTTATGCTGTTTTGTGCCCTTGGCCTTATCAGCACCTGTAAAGGGAGTTGTTTTCTCAAACTGCTGAAGTAAGTTCATCTAGTTTTAGAACCTTTCACTGAACAGTCTATAACAGTGTCATAAGCACTTAAATACTTTAAATGAGAATAACAGAAAATTTCTATTACAGGAGCTAGAGCCTGTCCCAGTAGTCATAGGTAGAGCACACCTGGACAGGTCACCAGTCTGTCAGAGGACTAACACAGATGCAGCCTGACTCAATCCTAAATGTTCAGCACACAGAGACACAGAGGTGCTGTTTAAAGTTTAGTGTTAACTTGAGTCACTGATCATTTGCAGTATTACAGAGTCTGGCAGTCTTTGCATGATGTCCACGTCACTGTACGTTTCTAGCTGACTCTCAGGTGTGACAGGTGTGCCAGCAGGAAAGAGTAATAATAGCCTGCATCCTGAGGTTTTTCATGCAGGATTAAAGGAGCCAGGCTTTGTTCACACAGCTAGGATTGTATTTTACATTGACCCTGGGTCAGTATAAGTATCATACAGTTTAAACGAAGCACTGAAACTTGCACATATTTATTACAGATGCACTGAAGCTAATCGAGATATTTGCTGTCAATCTGTGGCTGCGATTAAACAGTTTACTGGAAACTTTATTAACTAGTAACTTCGTCAGTCATAACAGAAGCTAATATTTCTGTGCTAACATCGTTTAAACAGTAACAGCTTTACTCCAATATAAGCTAACGTTTACACCGTAACTTTAAGCTAGCACCATAAAGACGGTAAAACACGTAATAACATCTACAAATGCATCTTAAAGCTGTTATATTAGCACTCGGTGTATTACTAACATAAGCACATTAACATTATTGACACTCGCTGACTTTTAATAGTCGTTCTATAAATGCTGTCCGTTTAAACGGTCTTACCTGTAAACACTGCTGTATCCACCGGATTCCAGCCAGAGTGAATTCTGGAGTCTTCCCACGCTCCTGTTAGTGATCCTCCATCTGGATGGATGATAACAACCTTCTGAACAATCTAGCAGGAGCTGGTCCATATCTATGGGACTGATTTGTGCTAATAACGCCCAATTGTATGGACTGATAACAGCCGAAGCGGGTGAATAAAGTCACCCAGTCCTAGCTGTGCCATTACCCAGCATACACCAGCACAATATTAGGCACAGCACCACGATAGACATTTTCAGTGGTTTTGAATGCAGGACATGGTTATCTTACCTTGTAAAATGCATGACAATAAAACAGCTAACCACCATAAAATGGTATTGTGTGTGTATGTGCATGTGTGTGTGTGTGTGTGTGTGTGTGTGTGTGTGTGTGTGTGTGTGTGTGTGTGTGTGAGAGAGAGAGAGGGGGGGGGGGGGGGGGGGGGAGAGATCAAAGGCGTGCGTTTATGTTTTTTCTTGATCAAGAGTGTGCCTCCTCTCTCTTATTGGATATGGTGTAGCATGTTTATTCAGGTGCACCTTTGAAGTCTATGAGAATACTTTGCAGCCTGGTCTGAGTGGTCATTTCTGCACAGACACAATGAAGCGTGCACTCAGTTTAGAGGAGGCTGTTGCTGCAGTTTTGCACTCTCCACAAGCAGTGGAGATACTTCTGACAGCGAAGAAGAATTTTTGCCAGGCACCGAGGAGCTTTGCAGCTCATGTGCGGAGGAGGAGAAGGAGAAGGAGGAAGAAGAGCAGGAGGAAGAGACAAGACTAGAGGATGGCCAGTGGAGATCTAAAAATGGAGAAATCATGTGGCAACCCACACATGAAGAGGTCCTGCCATTTTTTCCTCCTCCCATTTTAACCCCAGGACCAACCCATTATGCAATTCATAGGATCAGCAGCCCTGTGTGCACTTTCCATCTTTTTTTTGCAGAGGACATTATGCAGCTAATCCTGCATTTCACCAACCTGCAGGGCAACAGGTCAGTAAAAGACTGGAAGGACATAGATGAGAAGGAGTTGCAGGCTTACATGGGGCTTGTGATGCTGGCTGGCCTGTACAGGTCTCACATGAAACGACAACAAGCCTGTGGGATGGGGAGACAGGGCTCTTCTGTTTCCTGCTACCATGTCAAAAAAAAAGATTTGAGCAAATTAATCGGGCAGTAAGATTCGATAATCGTCTCTCCCGTCCAGGTCGCTACAAGGGGGATATGGCTGTGGTTTCCTACATCCCCAAGCAAAGAAAAAATGTTGTCTTATTGGGCACCAGGCACCGTGAGCTACAAGTCCAGGACTCTGGGAAGAGAAAGCCCCACATCATCCTGGATTATAACAAATCCAAAGGGGCTGTGGATCATCTGGACCAGGTAAGAACAATTATAAGTCATTTAATTGCCAAATTGTTTATCGTTTCTCATTGTCATAACTGATAAAGTCAGATAATGTGATTATGATAGTTTTGATATGAGATGATAGTTTTAGAATATGAGAGTTTTGATAGTTACAGATAGGAGGGGGGCCCACAGGCGGAAGGATCTATGAAGTTAATGAAAAAACTCTTTATTTCACCATGTTAGTGCGTTACTCGCTATTACATGCATTTGAATGGAGTTCTCGCCAGACGCAAAGTATAGGTTTTCATTATGTGAATAACTTGAAAATCTTAGCTCAAACAGCTTTAAAACCTGTTTGCCCAGCACGGGGATATTGAGTTCTATAAGATAAAGCCATAAACATGCGCGAAAGAAAGCGTTTTTCATCAACTTCATAGATCTTGCTGTAACTTTTGATAGAAGACTCACAAACACATATTTATGGCTTTATCTTATACACTTCAATATCCCCATGCTGGGAAAACAGGTTTTGCAGCCGTTTGACCTAAGATTTTCAACTTATTCACATAATGAAAACCTATACTTTGTTTCGGTTGAGTTCCCCATTAAAATGCAAGTAACAGTGAGAAACGCACTGTCTTGGCGAAAGAAAGCGTTTTTGTACAACTTCATATGAATTAGCTGTAACTTTTGATAGAAGACTCAGACAAACATGTTTATGGCTTTATCTTATAGAACTCAAGGTCCCCGTGCTGGGAAAACAGGTTTTGCAGCTGTTTGAGCTAAGATTTCCAAGTTATTCACATAATGAAAACCTATACTTTGTTTCGGTCGAGTTCCCCATTCAAATGCATGTAACAGTGAGAAACGCACTGTCTTGGCGAAAGAAAGCGTTTTTGTACAACTTCATATAAATCAATGTAACTTTTGATAGGAGACTCGGATACACATGTTTATGGCTTTATCTTATAGAACTCAAGGTCCCCGTGCTGGGAACACAGGTTTTGCAGCTGTTTGAGCTAAGATTTCCAAGTTATTCACATAATGAAAACCTATACTTTGTTTCGGTCGAGTTCCCCATTCAAATGCATGTAACAGTGAGAAACGCATTGTCTTGGCGAAAGAAAGCGTTTTTGTACAACTTCATATAAATAGATGTAACTTTTGATAGAAGACTCGGATACACATGTTTATGGCTTTAACTTATAGAACTCAAGGTCCCCGTGCTGGGAAAAAAGGTTTTGCAGCTGTTTGAGCTAAGATTTCCAAGTTATTCACATAATGAAAACCTATACTTTGTTTCGGTCGAGTTCCCCATTCAAATGCATGTAACAGTGAGAAACGCACTGTCTTGGCGAAAGAAAGCGTTTTTGTACAACTTCATATAAATCAATGTAAATTTTGATAGGAGACTCGGATACACATGTTTATGGCTTTATCTTATAGAACTCAAGGTCCCCGTGCTGGGAACACAGGTTTTGCAGCTGTTTGAGCTAAGATTTCCAAGTTATTCACATAATGAAAACCTATACTTTGTTTCGGTCGAGTTCCCCATTCAAATGCATGTAACAGTGAGAAACGCATTGTCTTGGCGAAAGAAAGCGTTTTTGTACAACTTCATATAAATAGCTGTAACTTTTGATAGAAGACTCGGATACACATGTTTATGGCTTTAACTTATAGAACTCAAGGTCCCCGTGCTGGGAAAAAAGGTTTTGCAGCTGTTTGAGCTAAGATTTCCAAGTTATTCACATAATGAAAACCTATACTTTGTGTCGGTCGAGTTCCCCATTCAAATGCATGTAACAGTAAGAAACGCACTGTCTTGGCGAAAGAAAGCGTTTTTGGACAACTTCATATAAATAGCTGTAACTTTTGATAGAAGACTCGGATACACATGTTTAAGGCTTTAATTTATAGAACTCAATGTCCCCGTGCTGGGAAAAAAGGTTTTGCAGCTGTTTGAGCTAAGATTTCCAAGTTATTCACATAATGAAAACCTATACTTTGTTTCGGTCGAGTTCCCCATTCAAATGCATGTAACAGTGAGAAACGCGCTGTCTTGGCGAAAGAAAGCGTTTTTGTACAACTTCATATAAATAGCTGTAACTTTTGATAGAAGACTCGGATACACATGTTTAAGGCTTGAAGTTATAGAACTCAAGGTCCCCGTGCTGGGAAAAAAGGTTTTGCAGCTGTTTGAGCTAAGATTTCCAAGTTATTCACATAATGAAAACCTATACTTTGTTTCGGTCAAGTTCCCCATTCAAATGCATGTAACAGTGAGAAACGCACTGTCTTGGTGAAAGAAAGCGTTTTTGTACAACTTCATATAAATAGCTGTAACTTTTGATAGAAGACTCGGATACACATGTTTATGGCTTTAACATATAGAACTCAAGGTCCCCGTGCTGGGAAAAAAGGTTTTGCAGCTGTTTGACCTAAGATTTCCAAGTTATTCACATAATGAAAACCTATACTTTGTTTCGGTCGAGTTCCCCATTCAAATGCATGTAACAGTGAGAAACGCACTGTCTTGGCGAAAGAAAGCGTTTTTGTACAACTTCATATGAATAGCTGTAACCTTTGATAGAAGACTCAGACAAACATGTTTATGGCTTTATCTTATAGAACTCAAGGTCCCCGTGCTGGGAAAACAGGTTTTGCAGCTGTTTGAGCTAAGATTTCCAAGTTATTCACATAATGAAAACCTATACTTTGTTTCGGTCGAGTTCCCCATTCAAATGCATGTAACAGTGAGAAACGCGCTGTCTTGGCGAAAGAAAGCGTTTTTGTACAACTTCATATAAATAGCTGTAACTTTTGATAGAAGACTCGGATACACATGTTTATGGCTTTAACTTATAGAACTCAAGGTCCCCGTGCTGGGAAAAAAGGTTTTGCAGCTGTTTGAGCTAAGATTTCCAAGTTATTCACATAATGAAAACCTATACTTTGTTTCGGTCGAGTTCCCCATTCAAATGCATGTAACAGTGAGAAACGCACTGTCTTGGCGAAAGAAAGCGTTTTTGTACAACTTCATATAAATCAATGTAACTTTTGATAGGAGACTCGGATACACATGTTTATGGCTTTATCTTATAGAACTCAAGGTCCCCGTGCTGGGCAAAAAGGTTTTGCAGCTGTTTGAGCTAAGATTTCCAAGTTATACACATAATGAAAACCTATACTTTGTTTCGGTCGAGTTCCCCATTCAAATGCATGTAACAGTGAGAAACGCACTGTCTTGGCGAAAGAAAGCGTTTTTGTACAACTTCATATAAATAGCTGTAACTTTTGATAGAAGACTCGGATACACATGTTTATGGCTTTTTCTTATAGAACTCAAGGTCCCCGTGCTGGGCAAACAGGTTTTGCAGCCGTTTGAGCTAAGATTTTAAAATTATTCACATAATGAAAACCTATACTTTGTGTCGGTCGAGTTCCCCATTCAAATGCATGTAACAGTGAGAAACGCATTGTATTGGCGAAATAAAGCGTTTTTGAACAACTTCATATAAATCGCTGTAACTTTTGATAGAAGACTCAGACAAACATGTTTATGGCTTTATCTTATAAAACTCAATATCCCCGTGCTGGGCAAACAGGTTTTGCAGCCGTTTGAGCTAAGATTTTAAAATTATTCACATAATGAAAACCTATACTTTGTCTCGGGTGAGTTTCCCATTCAAATTCATGTAACAGTGAGAAACGCATTGTATTGGCGAAATAAAGCGTTTTTGAACAACTTCATATAAATCGCTGTAACTTTTGATAGAAGACTCAGACAAACATGTTCATGGCTTTATCTTATAAAACTCAATATCTCCGTGCTGGGCAAACAGGTTTTGCAGCCGTTTGAGCTAAGATTTTAAAATTATTCACATAATGACAACCTATACTTTGTCTGAGGCGAGTTTCCCATTCAAATGCATGTAACCGTGAGAAACGCATTGTCTTGGCGAAAGAAAGCGTTTTTGAACAACTTCATATAAATCGCTGTAACTTTTGATAGAAGACTCAGACACACATGTTTATGGCTTTATCTTATAGAACTCAATATCTCCGTGCTGGGCAAAAAGGTTTTGCAGCCGTTTGAGCTAAGATTTTAAAATTATTCACATAATGAAAACCTATACTTTTTTTCAGGCGAGTTTCCCATTCAAATGCATGTAACAGTGAGAAATGCACTGTCTTGGCGAAAGAAAGCGTTTTTGTACAACTTCATATAAATAGCTGTAACTTTTGCTAGAAGACTCGGATACACATGTTTATGGCTTTATCTTATAGAACTCAAGGTCCCCGTGCTGGGCAAAAAGGTTTTGCAGCTGTTTGAGCTAAGATTTCCAAGTTATTCACATAATGAAAACCTATACTTTGTTTCGGTCGAGTTCCCCATTCAAATGCATGTAACAGTGAGAAACGCACTGTCTTGGCGAAAGAAAGCGTTTTTGTACAACTTCATATAAATCAATGTAACTTTTGATAGGAGACTCGGATACACATGTTTATGGCTTTATCTCATAGAACTCAAAGTCCCTGTGCTGGGAAAAATGGTTTTGCAACTGTTTGACCTAAGATTTTCAATTTATTCACATAATGAAAACCTATACTTTGTTTCGGTCGCGTTCCCCATTCAAATGCATGTAACAGTGAGAAACGCACTGTCTTGGCGAAAGAAAGCGTTTTTGTACAACTTCATATGAATAGCTGTAACTTTTGATAGAAGACTCAGATACACATGTTTATGGCTTTATCTTATAGAACTCAAGGTCCCCGTGCTGGGAAAACAGGTTTTGCAGCTGTTTGAGCTAAGATCTCCAAGTTATTCACATAATGAAAACCTATACTTTGTCTCGGGCGAGTTTCCCATTCAAATGCATGTAACAGTGAGAAACGCATTGTCTTGGCGAAATAAAGCGTTTTTGAACAACTTCATATAAATCGCTGTAACTTTTGATAGAGGACTCAGAAACACATGTTTATGGCTTTATCTTATAAAACTCAATATCTTCGTGCTGGGCAAACAGGTTTTGCAGCCGTTTGAGCTAAGATTTTAAAATTATTCACATAATGAAAACCTATACTTTGTCTCGGGCGAGTTTCCCATTCAAATGCATGTAACAGTGAGAAACGCATTGTCTTGGCGAAAGAAAGCATTTTTGTACAACTTCATATAAATAGCTGTAACTTTTGATAGAGGACTCAGAAACACATGTTTATGGCTTTATCTTATAAAACTCAATATCTCCGTGCTGGGCAAACAGGTTTTGCAGCCGTTTGAGCTAAGATTTTAAAATTATTCACATAATGAAAACCTATACTTTGTGTCGGTCGAGTTCCCCATTCAAATGCATGTAACAGTGAGAAACGCATTGTATTGGCGAAATAAAGCGTTTTTGAACAACTTCATATAAATCGCTGTAACTTTTGATAGAAGACTCAGACAAACATGTTTATGGCTTTATCTTATAAAACTCAATATCCCCGTGCTGGGCAAACAGGTTTTGCAGCCGTTTGAGCTAAGATTTTAAAATTATTCACATAATGAAAACCTATACTTTGTCTTGGGCGAGTTTCCCATTCAAATGCATGTAACCGTGAGAAACGCATTGTCTTGGCGAAAGAAAGCGTTTTTGAACAACTTCATATAAATCGCTGTAACTTTTGATAGAGGTCTCGGACAAACATGTTTATGGCTTTATCTTATAGAACTCAATATCTTCGTGCTGGGCAAACAGGTTTTGCAGCCGTTTGAGCTAAGATTTTAAAATTATTCACATAATGAAAACCTATACTTTGTTTCAGGCGAGTTTCCCATTCAAATGCATGTAACAGTGAGAAATGCACTGTCTTGGCGAAAGAAAGCGTTTTTGTACAACTTCATATAAATAGCTGTAACTTTTGCTAGAAGACTCGGATACACATGTTTATGGCTTTATCTTATAGAACTCAAGGTCCCCGTGCTGGGCAAAAAGGTTTTGCAGCTGTTTGAGCTAAGATTTCCAAGTTATTCACATAATGAAAACCTATACTTTGTTTCGGTCGAGTTCCCCATTCAAATGCATGTAACAGTGAGAAACGCGCTGTCTTGGCGAAAGAAAGCGTTTTTGTACAACTTCATATAAATAGCTGTAACTTTTGATAGAAGACTCGGATACACATGTTTAAGGCTTGAAGTTATAGAACTCAAGGTCCCCGTGCTGGGAAAAAAGGTTTTGCAGCTGTTTGAGCTAAGATTTCCAAGTTATTCACATAATGAAAACCTATACTTTGTTTCGGTCAAGTTCCCCATTCAAATGCATGTAACAGTGAGAAACGCACTGTCTTGGTGAAAGAAAGCGTTTTTGTACAACTTCATATAAATAGCTGTAACTTTTGCTAGAAGACTCGGATACACATGTTTATGGCTTTATCTTATAGAACTCAAGGTCCCCGTGCTGGGCAAAAAGGTTTTGCAGCTGTTTGAGCTAAGATTTCCAAGTTATTCACATAATGAAAACCTATACTTTGTTTCGGTCGAGTTCCCCATTCAAATGCATGTAACAGTGAGAAACGCGCTGTCTTGGCGAAAGAAAGCGTTTTTGTACAACTTCATATAAATAGCTGTAACTTTTGATAGAAGACTCGGATACACATGTTTAAGGCTTGAAGTTATAGAACTCAAGGTCCCCGTGCTGGGAAAAAAGGTTTTGCAGCTGTTTGAGCTAAGATTTCCAAGTTATTCACATAATGAAAACCTATACTTTGTTTCGGTCAAGTTCCCCATTCAAATGCATGTAACAGTGAGAAACGCACTGTCTTGGTGAAAGAAAGCGTTTTTGTACAACTTCATATAAATAGCTGTAACTTTTGATAGAAGACTCGGATACACATGTTTATGGCTTTAACATATAGAACTCAAGGTCCCCGTGCTGGGAAAAAAGGTTTTGCAGCTGTTTGACCTAAGATTTCCAAGTTATTCACATAATGAAAACCTATACTTTGTTTCGGTCGAGTTCCCCATTCAAATGCATGTAACAGTGAGAAACGCACTGTCTTGGCGAAAGAAAGCGTTTTTGTACAACTTCATATGAATAGCTGTAACCTTTGATAGAAGACTCAGACAAACATGTTTATGGCTTTATCTTATAGAACTCAAGGTCCCCGTGCTGGGAAAACAGGTTTTGCAGCTGTTTGAGCTAAGATTTCCAAGTTATTCACATAATGAAAACCTATACTTTGTTTCGGTCGAGTTCCCCATTCAAATGCATGTAACAGTGAGAAACGCGCTGTCTTGGCGAAAGAAAGCGTTTTTGTACAACTTCATATAAATAGCTGTAACTTTTGATAGAAGACTCGGATACACATGTTTATGGCTTTAACTTATAGAACTCAAGGTCCCCGTGCTGGGAAAAAAGGTTTTGCAGCTGTTTGAGCTAAGATTTCCAAGTTATTCACATAATGAAAACCTATACTTTGTTTCGGTCGAGTTCCCCATTCAAATGCATGTAACAGTGAGAAACGCACTGTCTTGGCGAAAGAAAGCGTTTTTGTACAACTTCATATAAATCAATGTAACTTTTGATAGGAGACTCGGATACACATGTTTATGGCTTTATCTTATAGAACTCAAGGTCCCCGTGCTGGGCAAAAAGGTTTTGCAGCTGTTTGAGCTAAGATTTCCAAGTTATACACATAATGAAAACCTATACTTTGTTTCGGTCGAGTTCCCCATTCAAATGCATGTAACAGTGAGAAACGCACTGTCTTGGCGAAAGAAAGCGTTTTTGTACAACTTCATATAAATAGCTGTAACTTTTGATAGAAGACTCGGATACACATGTTTATGGCTTTTTCTTATAGAACTCAAGGTCCCCGTGCTGGGCAAACAGGTTTTGCAGCCGTTTGAGCTAAGATTTTAAAATTATTCACATAATGAAAACCTATACTTTGTGTCGGTCGAGTTCCCCATTCAAATGCATGTAACAGTGAGAAACGCATTGTATTGGCGAAATAAAGCGTTTTTGAACAACTTCATATAAATCGCTGTAACTTTTGATAGAAGACTCAGACAAACATGTTTATGGCTTTATCTTATAAAACTCAATATCCCCGTGCTGGGCAAACAGGTTTTGCAGCCGTTTGAGCTAAGATTTTAAAATTATTCACATAATGAAAACCTATACTTTGTCTCGGGTGAGTTTCCCATTCAAATTCATGTAACAGTGAGAAACGCATTGTATTGGCGAAATAAAGCGTTTTTGAACAACTTCATATAAATCGCTGTAACTTTTGATAGAAGACTCAGACAAACATGTTCATGGCTTTATCTTATAAAACTCAATATCTCCGTGCTGGGCAAACAGGTTTTGCAGCCGTTTGAGCTAAGATTTTAAAATTATTCACATAATGACAACCTATACTTTGTCTGAGGCGAGTTTCCCATTCAAATGCATGTAACCGTGAGAAACGCATTGTCTTGGCGAAAGAAAGCGTTTTTGAACAACTTCATATAAATCGCTGTAACTTTTGATAGAAGACTCAGACACACATGTTTATGGCTTTATCTTATAGAACTCAATATCTCCGTGCTGGGCAAAAAGGTTTTGCAGCCGTTTGAGCTAAGATTTTAAAATTATTCACATAATGAAAACCTATACTTTTTTTCAGGCGAGTTTCCCATTCAAATGCATGTAACAGTGAGAAATGCACTGTCTTGGCGAAAGAAAGCGTTTTTGTACAACTTCATATAAATAGCTGTAACTTTTGCTAGAAGACTCGGATACACATGTTTATGGCTTTATCTTATAGAACTCAAGGTCCCCGTGCTGGGCAAAAAGGTTTTGCAGCTGTTTGAGCTAAGATTTCCAAGTTATTCACATAATGAAAACCTATACTTTGTTTCGGTCGAGTTCCCCATTCAAATGCATGTAACAGTGAGAAACGCACTGTCTTGGCGAAAGAAAGCGTTTTTGTACAACTTCATATAAATCAATGTAACTTTTGATAGGAGACTCGGATACACATGTTTATGGCTTTATCTCATAGAACTCAAAGTCCCTGTGCTGGGAAAAATGGTTTTGCAACTGTTTGACCTAAGATTTTCAATTTATTCACATAATGAAAACCTATACTTTGTTTCGGTCGCGTTCCCCATTCAAATGCATGTAACAGTGAGAAACGCACTGTCTTGGCGAAAGAAAGCGTTTTTGTACAACTTCATATGAATAGCTGTAACTTTTGATAGAAGACTCAGATACACATGTTTATGGCTTTATCTTATAGAACTCAAGGTCCCCGTGCTGGGAAAACAGGTTTTGCAGCTGTTTGAGCTAAGATCTCCAAGTT
Source organism: Maylandia zebra (assembly GCF_041146795.1). NCBI lineage: Eukaryota > Metazoa > Chordata > Actinopteri > Cichliformes > Cichlidae > Maylandia > Maylandia zebra. Next base: position 49,406,215 of record NC_135169.1, read on the forward strand.
ATTCACATAATGAAAACCTATACTTTGTCTCGGGCGAGTTTCCCATTCAAATGCATGTAACAGTGAGAAACGCATTGTCTTGGCGAAATAAAGCGTTTTTGAACAACTTCATATAAATCGCTGTAACTTTTGATAGAGGACTCAGAAACACATGTTTATGGCTTTATCTTATAAAACTCAATATCTTCGTGCTGGGCAAACAGGTTTTGCAGCCGTTTGAGCTAAGATTTTAAAATTATTCACATAATGAAAACCTATACTTTGTCTCGGGCGAGTTTCCCATTCAAATGCATGTAACAGTGAGAAACGCATTGTCTTGGCGAAAGAAAGCATTTTTGTACAACTTCATATAAATAGCTGTAACTTTTGATAGAGGACTCAGAAACACATGTTTATGGCTTTATCTTATAAAACTCAATATCTCCGTGCTGGGCAAACAGGTTTTGCAGCCGTTTGAGCTAAGATTTTAAAATTATTCACATAATGAAAACCTATACTTTGTGTCGGTCGAGTTCCCCATTCAAATGCATGTAACAGTGAGAAACGCATTGTATTGGCGAAATAAAGCGTTTTTGAACAACTTCATATAAATCGCTGTAACTTTTGATAGAAGACTCAGACAAACATGTTTATGGCTTTATCTTATAAAACTCAATATCCCCGTGCTGGGCAAACAGGTTTTGCAGCCGTTTGAGCTAAGATTTTAAAATTATTCACATAATGAAAACCTATACTTTGTCTCGGGTGAGTTTCCCATTCAAATGCATGTAACAGTGAGAAACGCATTGTATTGGCGAAATAAAGCGTTTTTGAACAACTTCATATAAATCGCTGTAACTTTTGATAGAAGACTCAGACAAACATGTTCATGGCTTTATCTTATAAAACTCAATATCTCCGTGCTGGGCAAACAGGTTTTGCAGCCGTTTGAGCTAAGATTTTAAAATTATTCACATAATGACAACCTATACTTTGTCTGAGGCGAGTTTCCCATTCAAATGCATGTAACCGTGAGAAACGCATTGTCTTGGCGAAAGAAAGCGTTTTTGAACAACTTCATATAAATCGCTGTAACTTTTGATAGAAGACTCAGACACACATGTTTATGGCTTTATCTTATAGAACTCAAGGTCCCCGTGTTGGGCAAACAGGTTTCGCAACTGTTTGACCTAAGATTTCCAATTTATTCACATAATGAAAACCTATACTTTGTCTCGGGCGAGTTTCCCATTCAAATGCATGTAACAGTGAGAAACGCATTGTCTTGGCGAAAGAAAGCGTTTTTGTACAACTTCATATAAATCAATGTAACTTTTGATAGGAGACTCGGATACACATGTTTATGGCTTTATCTCATAGAACTCAAAGTCCCTGTGCTGGGAAAAATGGTTTTGCAACTGTTTGACCTAAGATTTTCAATTTATTCACATAATGAAAACCTATACTTTGTTTCGGTCGCGTTCCCCATTCAAATGCATGTAACAGTGAGAAACGCACTGTCTTGGCGAAAGAAAGCGTTTTTGTACAACTTCATATGAATAGCTGTAACTTTTGATAGAAGACTCAGATACACATGTTTATGGCTTTATCTTATAGAACTCAAGGTCCCCGTGCTGGGAAAACAGGTTTTGCAGCTGTTTGAGCTAAGATCTCCAAGTTATTCACATAATGAAAACCTATACTTTGTCTCGGGCGAGTTTCCCATTCAAATGCATGTAACAGTGAGAAACGCATTGTCTTGGCGAAATAAAGCGTTTTTGAACAACTTCATATAAATCGCTGTAACTTTTGATAGAGGACTCAGAAACACATGTTTATGGCTTTATCTTATAAAACTCAATATCTTCGTGCTGGGCAAACAGGTTTTGCAGCCGTTTGAGCTAAGATTTTAAAATTATTCACATAATGAAAACCTATACTTTGTCTCGGGCGAGTTTCCCATTCAAATGCATGTAACAGTGAGAAACGCATTGTCTTGGCGAAAGAAAGCATTTTTGTACAACTTCATATAAATAGCTGTAACTTTTGATAGAGGACTCAGAAACACATGTTTATGGCTTTATCTTATAAAACTCAATATCTCCGTGCTGGGCAAACAGGTTTTGCAGCCGTTTGAGCTAAGATTTTAAAATTATTCACATAATGAAAACCTATACTTTGTGTCGGTCGAGTTCCCCATTCAAATGCATGTAACAGTGAGAAACGCATTGTATTGGCGAAATAAAGCGTTTTTGAACAACTTCATATAAATCGCTGTAACTTTTGATAGAAGACTCAGACAAACATGTTTATGGCTTTATCTTATAAAACTCAATATCCCCGTGCTGGGCAAACAGGTTTTGCAGCCGTTTGAGCTAAGATTTTAAAATTATTCACATAATGAAAACCTATACTTTGTCTCGGGTGAGTTTCCCATTCAAATGCATGTAACAGTGAGAAACGCATTGTATTGGCGAAATAAAGCGTTTTTGAACAACTTCATATAAATCGCTGTAACTTTTGATAGAAGACTCAGACAAACATGTTCATGGCTTTATCTTATAAAACTCAATATCTCCGTGCTGGGCAAACAGGTTTTGCAGCCGTTTGAGCTAAGATTTTAAAATTATTCACATAATGACAACCTATACTTTGTCTGAGGCGAGTTTCCCATTCAAATGCATGTAACCGTGAGAAACGCATTGTCTTGGCGAAAGAAAGCGTTTTTGAACAACTTCATATAAATCGCTGTAACTTTTGATAGAAGACTCAGACACACATGTTTATGGCTTTATCTTATAGAACTCAAGGTCCCCGTGTTGGGCAAACAGGTTTCGCAACTGTTTGACCTAAGATTTCCAATTTATTCACATAATGAAAACCTATACTTTGTCTCGGGCGAGTTTCCCATTCAAATGCATGTAACAGTGAGAAACGCATTGTCTTGGCGAAATAAAGCGTTTTTGAACAACTTCATATAAATCGCTGTAACTTTTGATAGAGGACTCAGAAACACATGTTTATGGCTTTATCTTATAAAACTCAATATCTTCGTGCTGGGCAAACAGGTTTTGCAGCCGTTTGAGCTAAGATTTTAAAATTATTCACATAATGAAAACCTATACTTTGTTTCAGGCGAGTTTCCCATTCAAATGCATGTAACAGTGAGAAATGCACTGTCTTGGCGAAAGAAAGCGTTTTTGTACAACTTCATATAAATAGCTGTAACTTTTGCTAGAAGACTCGGATACACATGTTTATGGCTTTATCTTATAGAACTCAAGGTCCCCGTGCTGGGCAAAAAGGTTTTGCAGCTGTTTGAGCTAAGATTTCCAAGTTATTCACATAATGAAAACCTATACTTTGTTTCGGTCGAGTTCCCCATTCAAATGCATGTAACAGTGAGAAACGCACTGTCTTGGCGAAAGAAAGCGTTTTTGTACAACTTCATATAAATCAATGTAACTTTTGATAGGAGACTCGGATACACATGTTTATGGCTTTATCTCATAGAACTCAAAGTCCCTGTGCTGGGAAAAATGGTTTTGCAACTGTTTGACCTAAGATTTTCAATTTATTCACATAATGAAAACCTATACTTTGTTTCGGTCGCGTTCCCCATTCAAATGCATGTAACAGTGAGAAACGCACTGTCTTGGCGAAAGAAAGCGTTTTTGTACAACTTCATATGAATAGCTGTAACTTTTGATAGAAGACTCAGATACACATGTTTATGGCTTTATCTTATAGAACTCAAGGTCCCCGTGCTGGGAAAACAGGTTTTGCAGCTGTTTGAGCTAAGATCTCCAAGTTATTCACATAATGAAAACCTATACTTTGTTTCGGTCGAGTTCCCCATTCAAATGCATGTAACAGTGAGAAACGCATTGTCTTGGCGAAAGAAAGCGTTTTTGTACAACTTCATATAAATCAATGTAACTTTTGATAGGAGACTCGGATACACATGTTTATGGCTTTATCTTATAGAACTCAAGGTCCCCGTGCTGGTCAAAAAGGTTTTGCAGCTGTTTGAGCTAAGATTTCCAAGTTATACACATAATGAAAACCTATACTTTGTTTCGGTCGAGTTCCCCATTCAAATGCATGTAACAGTGAGAAACGCATTGTCTTGGCGAAAGAAAACGTTTTTGAACAACTTCATATAAATCGCTGTAACTTTTGATAGAAGACTCAGACACACATGTTTATGGCTTTATCTTATAGAACTCAATATCTCCGTGCTGGGCAAAAAGGTTTTGCAGCCGTTTGAGCTAAGATCTTAAAATTATTCACATAATGAAAACCTATACTTTTTTTCAGGCGAGTTTCCCATTCAAATGCATGTAACAGTGAGAAATGCACTGTCTTGGCGAAAGAAAGCGTTTTTGTACAACTTCATATGAATAGCTGTAACTTTTGATAGAAGACTCAGATACACATGTTTATGGCTTTATCTTATAGAACTCAATATCCCCGTGCTGGGCAAACAGGTTTTGCAGCCGTTTGAGCTAAGATTTTAAAATTATTCACATAATGAAAACCTATACTTTGTCTCGGGTGAGTTTCCCATTCAAATGCATGTAACAGTGAGAAACGCATTGTATTGGCGAAAGAAAGCGTTTTTGAACAACTTCATATAAATCGCTGTAACTTTTGATAGAAGACTCAGACAAACATGTTCATGGCTTTATCTTATAAAACTCAATATCTCCGTGCTGGGCAAACAGGTTTTGCAGCCGTTTGAGCTAAGATTTTAAAATTATTCACATAATGAAAACCTATACTTTGTCTCGGGTGAGTTTCCCATTCAAATGCATGTAACAGTGAGAAACGCATTGTATTGGCAAAATAAAGCGTTTTTGAACAACTTCATATAAATCGCTGTAACTTTTGATAGAAGACTCAGACAAACATGTTCATGGCTTTATCTTATAAAACTCAATATCTCCGTGCTGGGCAAACAGGTTTTGCAGCTGTTTGAGCTAAGATTTCCAAGTTATTCACATAATGAAAACCTATACTTTGTTTCGGTCGAGTTCCCCATTCAAATGCATGTAACAGTGAGAAACGCATTGTCTTGGCGAAATAAAGCGTTTTTGTACAACTTCATATAAATAGCTGTAACTTTTGATAGAAGACTCGGATACACATGTTTATGGCTTTATCTTATAGAACTCAAGGTTCCTGTGCTGGGAAAACAGGATTTGCAGCTGTTTGAGGTAAGATTTTCAAGTTATTCACATAATGAAAACCTATACTTTGTCTCGGGCGAGTTTCCCATTCAAATGCATGTAACAGTGAGAAACGCATTGTCTTGGCGAAATAAAGCGTTTTTGAACAACTTCATATAAATCGCTGTAACTTTTGATAGAGGACTCAGAAACACATGTTTATGGCTTTATCTTATAAAACTCAATATCTCCGTGCTGGGCAAACAGGTTTTGCAGCCGTTTGAGCTAAGATTTTAAAATTATTCACATAATGAAAACCTATACTTTGTCTTGGGTGAGTTTCCCATTCAAATGCATGTAACAGTGAGAAACGCATTGTATTGGCGAAATAAAGCGTTTTTGAACAACTTCATATAAATCGCTATAACTTTTGATAGAAGACTCAGACAAACATGTTTATGGCTTTATCTTATAAAACTCAATATCCCCGTGCTGGGCAAACAGGTTTTGCAGCCGTTTGAGCTAAGATTTTAAAATTATTCACATAATGAAAACCTATACTTTGTCTCGGGTGAGTTTCCCATTCAAATGCATGTAACAGTGAGAAACGCATTGTATGGGCGAAATAAAGCGTTTTTGAACAACTTCATATAAATCGCTGTAACTTTTGATAGAAGACTCAGACAAACATGTTCATGGCTTTATCTTATAAAACTCAATATCTCCGTGCTGGGCAAACAGGTTTTGCAGCCGTTTGAGCTAAGATTTTAAAATTATTCACATAATGAAAACCTATACTTTGTCTCGGGTGAGTTTCCCATTCAAATGCATGTAACAGTGAGAAACGCATTGTCTTGGCGAAAGAAAGCATTTTCGTACAACTTCATATAAATCGCTGTAACTTTTGATAGAAGACTCAGACAAACATGTTTATGGCTTTATCTTATAAAACTCAATATCTCCGTGCTGGGCAAACAGGTTTTGCAGCCGTTTGAGCTAAGATTTTAAAATTATTCACATAATGAAAACCTATACTTTGTCTGAGGCGAGTTTCCCATTCAAATGCATGTAACCGTGAGAAACGCATTGTCTTGGCGAAAGAAAGCGTTTTTGAACAACTTCATATAAATCGCTGTAACTTTTGATAGAAGACTCAGACACACATGTTTATGGCTTTATCTTATAAAACTCAATATCTCCGTGCTGGGCAAACAGGTTTTGAAGCCATTTGAGCTAAGATTTTAAAATTATTCACATAATGAAAACCTATACTTTGTTTCGGTCGAGTTCCCCATTCAAATGCATGTAACAGTGAGAAACACACTGTCTTGGCGAAAGAAAGCGTTTTTTGTACAACTTCATATAAATCGCTGTAACTTTTGATAGAAGACTCGGATACACATGTTTATGGCTTTAACATATAGAACTCAAGGTCCCCGTGCTGGGAAAAAAGGTTTTGCAGCTGTTTGAGCTAAGATTTCCAAGTTATTCACATAATGAAAACCTATACTTTGTTTTGGTCGAGTTCCCCATTCAAATGCATGTAACAGTGAGAAACGCACGGTCTTGGCGAAAGAAAGCGTTTTTGTACAACTTCATATAAATAGCTGTAACTTTTGATGGAAGACTCAGACAAACATGTTTATGGCTTTAACTTATAGAACTCAAGGTCCCCGTGCTGGGAAAAAAGGTTTTGCAGCTGTTTGACCTAAGATTTCCAAGTTATTCACATAATGAAAACCTATACTTTGTTTCGGGCGAGTTCCCCATTCAAATGCATGTAACAGTGAGAAACGCACTGTCTTGGCGAAAGAAAGCGTTTTTGTACAACTTCATATGAATAGCTGTAACCTTTGATAGAAGACTCAGACAAACATGTTTATGGCTTTAACATATACAACTCAAGGTCCCCGTGCTGAGAAAACAGGTTTTGCAGCTGTTTGAGCTAAGATTTCCAAGTTATTCACATAATGAAAACCTATACTTTGTTTTGGTCGAGTTCCCCATTCAAATGCATGTAACAGTGAGAAACGCAATGTCTTGGCGAAAGAAAGCGTTTTTGTACAACTTCATATAAATCAATGTAACTTTTGATAGGAGACTCGGATACACATGTTTATGGCTTTAACTTATAGAACTCAAGGTCCCCGTGCTGGGAAAACAGGTTTTGCAGCTGTTTGAGCTTAGATTTCCAAGTTATTCACATAATGAAAACCTATACTTTGTTTCGGGCAAGTTCCCCATTCAAATGCATGTAACAGTGAGAAACGCACTGTCTTGGTGAAAGAAAGCGTTTTTGTACAACTTCATATAAATAGCTGTAACTTTTGATGGAAGACTCAGATACACATGTTTATGGCTTTAACTTATAGAACTCAAGGTCCCCGTGCTGGGAAAACAGGTTTTGCAGCTGTTTGAGCTAAGATTTCCATGTTATTCACATAATGAAAACCTATACTTTGTTTCGGGCGAGTTCCCCATTCAAATGCATGTAACAGTGAGAAACGCACTGTCTTGGCGAAAGAAAGCGTTTTTGTACAACTTCATATAAATAGCTGTAACTTTTGATGGAAGACTCAGATACACATGTTTATGGCTTTAACTTATAGAACTCAAGGTCCCCGTGCTGGGAAAACAGGTTTCGCAGCTGTTTGAGCTAAGATTTCCAAGTTATTCACATAATGAAAACCTATACTTTGTTTCGGTCGAGTTCCCCATTCAAATGCATGTAACAGTGAGAAACGCACTGTCTTGGCGAAAGAAAGCGTTTTTGTACAACTTCATATAAATAGCTGTAACTTTTGATGGAAGACTCAGATACACATGTTTATGGCTTTAACTTATAGAACTCAAGGTCCCCGTGCTGGGAAAACAGGTTTTGCAGCTGTTTGAGCTAAGATTTCCATGTTATTCACATAATGAAAACCTATACTTTGTTTCGGGCGAGTTCCCCATTCAAATGCATGTAACAGTGAGAAACGCACTGTCTTGGCGAAAGAAAGCGTTTTTGTACAACTTCATATAAATAGCTGTAACTTTTGATGGAAGACTGGGATACACATGTTTATGGCTTTAACTTATAGAACTCAAGGTCCCCGTGCTGGGAAAAATGGTTTTGCAACTGTTTGAGCTAAGATTTCCAAGTTATTCACATAATGAAAACCTATACTTTGTTTCGGGCGAGTTCCCCATTCAAATGCATGTAACAGTGAGAAACGCACTGTCTTGGCGAAAGAAAGCGTTTTTGTACAACTTCATATAAATAGCTTTAACTTTTGATGGAAGACTCGGATACACATGTTTATGGCTTTATCTTATAGAACTCAAGGTTCCTGTGCTGGGAAAACAGGATTTGCAGCTGTTTGAGGTAAGATTTTCAAGTTATTCACATAATGAAAACCTATACTTTGTCTCGGGCGAGTTTCCCATTCAAATGCATGTAACAGTGAGAAACGCATTGTCTTGGCGAAATAAAGCGTTTTTGAACAACTTCATATAAATCGCTGTAACTTTTGATAGAGGACTCAGAAACACATGTTTATGGCTTTATCTTATAAAACTCAATATCTCCGTGCTGGGCAAACAGGTTTTGCAGCCGTTTGAGCTAAGATTTTAAAATTATTCACATAATGAAAACCTATACTTTGTCTTGGGTGAGTTTCCCATTCAAATGCATGTAACAGTGAGAAACGCATTGTATTGGCGAAATAAAGCGTTTTTGAACAACTTCATATAAATCGCTATAACTTTTGATAGAAGACTCAGACAAACATGTTTATGGCTTTATCTTATAAAACTCAATATCCCCGTGCTGGGCAAACAGGTTTTGCAGCCGTTTGAGCTAAGATTTTAAAATTATTCACATAATGAAAACCTATACTTTGTCTCGGGTGAGTTTCCCATTCAAATGCATGTAACAGTGAGAAACGCATTGTATGGGCGAAATAAAGCGTTTTTGAACAACTTCATATAAATCGCTGTAACTTTTGATAGAAGACTCAGACAAACATGTTCATGGCTTTATCTTATAAAACTCAATATCTCCGTGCTGGGCAAACAGGTTTTGCAGCCGTTTGAGCTAAGATTTTAAAATTATTCACATAATGAAAACCTATACTTTGTCTCGGGTGAGTTTCCCATTCAAATGCATGTAACAGTGAGAAACGCATTGTCTTGGCGAAAGAAAGCATTTTCGTACAACTTCATATAAATCGCTGTAACTTTTGATAGAAGACTCAGACAAACATGTTTATGGCTTTATCTTATAAAACTCAATATCTCCGTGCTGGGCAAACAGGTTTTGCAGCCGTTTGAGCTAAGATTTTAAAATTATTCACATAATGAAAACCTATACTTTGTCTGAGGCGAGTTTCCCATTCAAATGCATGTAACCGTGAGAAACGCATTGTCTTGGCGAAAGAAAGCGTTTTTGAACAACTTCATATAAATCGCTGTAACTTTTGATAGAAGACTCAGACACACATGTTTATGGCTTTATCTTATAAAACTCAATATCTCCGTGCTGGGCAAACAGGTTTTGAAGCCATTTGAGCTAAGATTTTAAAATTATTCACATAATGAAAACCTATACTTTGTTTCGGTCGAGTTCCCCATTCAAATGCATGTAACAGTGAGAAACACACTGTCTTGGCGAAAGAAAGCGTTTTTTGTACAACTTCATATAAATCGCTGTAACTTTTGATAGAAGACTCGGATACACATGTTTATGGCTTTAACATATAGAACTCAAGGTCCCCGTGCTGGGAAAAAAGGTTTTGCAGCTGTTTGAGCTAAGATTTCCAAGTTATTCACATAATGAAAACCTATACTTTGTTTTGGTCGAGTTCCCCATTCAAATGCATGTAACAGTGAGAAACGCACGGTCTTGGCGAAAGAAAGCGTTTTTGTACAACTTCATATAAATAGCTGTAACTTTTGATGGAAGACTCAGACAAACATGTTTATGGCTTTAACTTATAGAACTCAAGGTCCCCGTGCTGGGAAAAAAGGTTTTGCAGCTGTTTGACCTAAGATTTCCAAGTTATTCACATAATGAAAACCTATACTTTGTTTCGGGCGAGTTCCCCATTCAAATGCATGTAACAGTGAGAAACGCACTGTCTTGGCGAAAGAAAGCGTTTTTGTACAACTTCATATGAATAGCTGTAACCTTTGATAGAAGACTCAGACAAACATGTTTATGGCTTTAACTTATACAACTCAAGGTCCCCGTGCTGAGAAAACAGGTTTTGCAGCTGTTTGAGCTAAGATTTCCAAGTTATTCACATAATGAAAACCTATACTTTGTTTCGGTCGAGTTCCCCATTCAAATGCATGTAACAGTGAGAAACGCACTGTCTTGGCGAAAGAAAGCGTTTTTGTACAACTTCATATAAATCGCTGTAACTTTTGATAGAAGACTCGGATACACATGTTTATGGCTTTAACATATAGAACTCAAGGTCCCCGTGCTGGGAAAAAAGGTTTTGCAGCTGTTTGAGCTAAGATTTCCAAGTTATTCACATAATGAAAACCTATACTTTGTTTTGGTCGAGTTCCCCATTCAAATGCATGTAACAGTGAGAAACGCAATGTCTTGGCGAAAGAAAGCGTTTTTGTACAACTTCATATAAATCAATGTAACTTTTGATAGGAGACTCGGATACACATGTTTATGGCTTTAACTTATAGAACTCAAGGTCCCCGTGCTGGGAAAACAGGTTTTGCAGCTGTTTGAGCTTAGATTTCCAAGTTATTCACATAATGAAAACCTATACTTTGTTTCGGGCGAGTTCCCCATTCAAATGCATGTAACAGTGAGAAACGCACTGTCTTGGCGAAAGAAAGCGTTTTTGTACAACTTCATATAAATAGCTGTAACTTTTGATGGAAGACTCAGATACACATGTTTATGGCTTTAACTTATAGAACTCAAGGTCCCCGTGCTGGGAAAACAGGTTTCGCAGCTGTTTGAGCTAAGATTTCCAAGTTATTCACATAATGAAAACCTATACTTTGTTTCGGTCGAGTTCCCCATTCAAATGCATGTAACAGTGAGAAACGCACTGTCTTGGCGAAAGAAAGCGTTTTTGTACAACTTCATATAAATAGCTGTAACTTTTGATGGAAGACTCAGATACACATGTTTATGGCTTTAACTTATAGAACTCAAGGTCCCCGTGCTGGGAAAACAGGTTTTGCAGCTGTTTGAGCTAAGATTTCCATGTTATTCACATAATGAAAACCTATACTTTGTTTCGGGCGAGTTCCCCATTCAAATGCATGTAACAGTGAGAAACGCACTGTCTTGGCGAAAGAAAGCGTTTTTGTACAACTTCATATAAATAGCTGTAACTTTTGATGGAAGACTCGGATACACATGTTTATGGCTTTAACTTATAGAACTCAAGGTCCCCGTGCTGGGAAAAATGGTTTTGCAACTGTTTGAGCTAAGATTTCCAAGTTATTCACATAATGAAAACCTATACTTTGTTTCGGGCGAGTTCCCCATTCAAATGCATGTAACAGTGAGAAACGCACTGTCTTGGCGAAAGAAAGCGTTTTTGTACAACTTCATATAAATAGCTTTAACTTTTGATGGAAGACTCGGATACACATGTTTATGGCTTTAACTTATAGAACTCAAGGTCCCCGTGCTGGGAAAACAGGATTTGCAGCCGTTTGAGCTAAGATTTCCAAGTTATTCACATAATGAAAACCTATACTTTGTTTCGGGCAAGTTCCCCATTCAAATGCATGTAACAGTGAGAAACGCACTGTCTTGGCGAAAGAAAGCGTTTTTGTACAACTTCATATAAATAGCTGTAACTTTTGATGGAAGACTCGGATACACATGTTTATGGCTTTAACTTATAGAACTCAAGGTCCCCGTGCTGGGAAAACAGGTTTTGCAGCTGTTTGAGCTAAGATTTCCAAGTTATTCACATAATGAAAACCTATACTTTGTTTCGGGCGAGTTCCCCATTCAAATGCATGTAACAGTGAGAAACGCACTGTCTTGGCGAAAGAAAGCGTTTTTGTACAACTTCATATAAATAGCTGTAACTTTTGATGGAAGACTCGGATACACATGTTTATGGCTTTAACATATAGAACTCAAGGTCCCCGTGCTGGGAAAAAAGGTTTTGCAGCTGTTTGAGCTAAGATTTCCAAGTTATTCACATAATGAAAACCTATACTTTGTTTTGGTCGAGTTCCCCATTCAAATGCATGTAACAGTGAGAAACGCACGGTCTTGGCGAAAGAAAGCGTTTTTGTACAACTTCATATAAATAGCTGTAACTTTTGATGGAAGACTCAGACAAACATGTTTATGGCTTTAACTTATAGAACTCAAGGTCCCCGTGCTGGGAAAAAAGGTTTTGCAGCTGTTTGACCTAAGATTTCCAAGTTATTCACATAATGAAAACCTATACTTTGTTTCGGGCGAGTTCCCCATTCAAATGCATGTAACAGTGAGAAACGCACTGTCTTGGCGAAAGAAAGCGTTTTTGTACAACTTCATATGAATAGCTGTAACCTTTGATAGAAGACTCAGACAAACATGTTTATGGCTTTAACTTATACAACTCAAGGTCCCCGTGCTGAGAAAACAGGTTTTGCAGCTGTTTGAGCTAAGATTTCCAAGTTATTCACATAATGAAAACCTATACTTTGTTTCGGTCGAGTTCCCCATTCAAATGCATGTAACAGTGAGAAACGCACTGTCTTGGCGAAAGAAAGCGTTTTTGTACAACTTCATATAAATCGCTGTAACTTTTGATAGAAGACTCGGATACACATGTTTATGGCTTTAACATATAGAACTCAAGGTCCCCGTGCTGGGAAAAAAGGTTTTGCAGCTGTTTGAGCTAAGATTTCCAAGTTATTCACATAATGAAAACCTATACTTTGTTTTGGTCGAGTTCCCCATTCAAATGCATGTAACAGTGAGAAACGCAATGTCTTGGCGAAAGAAAGCGTTTTTGTACAACTTCATATAAATCAATGTAACTTTTGATAGGAGACTCGGATACACATGTTTATGGCTTTAACTTATAGAACTCAAGGTCCCCGTGCTGGGAAAACAGGTTTTGCAGCTGTTTGAGCTTAGATTTCCAAGTTATTCACATAATGAAAACCTATACTTTGTTTCGGGCGAGTTCCCCATTCAAATGCATGTAACAGTGAGAAACGCACTGTCTTGGCGAAAGAAAGCGTTTTTGTACAACTTCATATAAATAGCTGTAACTTTTGATGGAAGACTCAGATACACATGTTTATGGCTTTAACTTATAGAACTCAAGGTCCCCGTGCTGGGAAAACAGGTCTCGCAGCTGTTTGAGCTAAGATTTCCAAGTTATTCACATAATGAAAACCTATACTTTGTTTCGGTCGAGTTCCCCATTCAAATGCATGTAACAGTGAGAAACGCACTGTCTTGGCGAAAGAAAGCGTTTTTGTACAACTTCATATAAATAGCTGTAACTTTTGATGGAAGACTCAGATACACATGTTTATGGCTTTAACTTATAGAACTCAAGGTCCCCGTGCTGGGAAAACAGGTTTTGCAGCTGTTTGAGCTAAGATTTCCATGTTATTCACATAATGAAAACCTATACTTTGTTTCGGGCGAGTTCCCCATTCAAATGCATGTAACAGTGAGAAACGCACTGTCTTGGCGAAAGAAAGCGTTTTTGTACAACTTCATATAAATAGCTGTAACTTTTGATGGAAGACTCGGATACACATGTTTATGGCTTTAACTTATAGAACTCAAGGTCCCCGTGCTGGGAAAAATGGTTTTGCAACTGTTTGAGCTAAGATTTCCAAGTTATTCACATAATGAAAACCTATACTTTGTTTCGGGCGAGTTCCCCATTCAAATGCATGTAACAGTGAGAAACGCACTGTCTTGGCGAAAGAAAGCGTTTTTGTACAACTTCATATAAATAGCTTTAACTTTTGATGGAAGACTCGGATACACATGTTTATGGCTTTAACTTATAGAACTCAAGGTCCCCGTGCTGGGAAAACAGGATTTGCAGCCGTTTGAGCTAAGATTTCCAAGTTATTCACATAATGAAAACCTATACTTTGTTTCGGGCAAGTTCCCCATTCAAATGCATGTAACAGTGAGAAACGCACTGTCTTGGCGAAAGAAAGCGTTTTTGTACAACTTCATATAAATAGCTGTAACTTTTGATGGAAGACTCGGATACACATGTTTATGGCTTTAACTTATAGAACTCAAGGTCCCCGTGCTGGGAAAACAGGTTTTGCAGCTGTTTGAGCTAAGATTTCCAAGTTATTCACATAATGAAAACCTATACTTTGTTTCGGGCGAGTTCCCCATTCAAATGCATGTAACAGTGAGAAACGCACTGTCTTGGCGAAAGAAAGCGTTTTTGTACAACTTCATATAAATAGCTGTAACTTTTGATGGAAGACTCGGATACACATGTTTATGGCTTTAACTTATAGAACTCAAGGTCCCCGTGCTGGGAAAAAAGGTTTTGCAACTGTTTGAGCTAAGATTTCCAAGTTATTCACATAATGAAAACCTATACTTTGTTTCGGGCGAGTTCCCCATTCAAATGCATGTAACAGTGAGAAACGCACTGTCTTGGCGAAAGAAAGCGTTTTTGTACAACTTCATATAAATAGCTGTAACTTTTGATGGAAGACTTGGATACACATGTTTATGGCTTTAACTTATAGAACTCAAGGTCCCCGTGCTGGGAAAAAAGGTTTTGCAACTGTTTGAGCTAAGGTTTCCAAGTTATTCACATAATGAAAACCTATACTTTGTTTCGGTCGAGTTCCCCATTCAAATGCATGTAACAGTGAGAAACGCACTGTCTTGGCGAAAGAAAGCGTTTTTGTACAACTTCATATAAATAGCTGTAACTTTTGATGGAAGACTCGGATACACATGTTTATGGCTTTATCTTATAGAACTCAAGGTCCCTGTGCTGGGAAAAAAGGTTTTGCAACTGTTTGAGCTAAGATTTCCAAGTTATTCACATAATGAAAACCTATACTTTGTTTCGGGCGAGTTCCCCATTCAAATGCATGTAACAGTGAGAAACGCACTGTCTTGGCGAAAGAAAGCGTTTTTGTACAACTTCATATAAATAGCTGTAACTTTTGATGGAAGACTTGGATACACATGTTTATGGCTTTAACTTATAGAACTCAAGGTCCCCGTGCTGGGAAAAAAGGTTTTGCAACTGTTTGAGCTAAGATTTCCAAGTTATTCACATAATGAAAACCTATACTTTGTTTCGGGCGAGTTCCCCATTCAAATGCATGTAACAGTGAGAAACGCATTGTCTTGGCGAAAGAAAGCGTTTTTGTACAACTTCCTATAAATAGCTGTAACTTTTGATGGAAGACTCGGATACACATGTTTATGGCTTTAACTTATAGAACTCAAGGTCCCCGTGCTGGGAAAAAAGGTTTTGCAGCTGTTTGAGCTAAGATTTCCAAGTTATTCACATAATGAAAACCTATACTTTGTTTCGGGCGAGTTCCCCATTCAAATGCATGTAACAGTGAGAAACGCACTGTCTTGGCGAAAGAAAGCGTTTTTGTACAACTTCCTATAAATAGCTGTAACTTTTGATGGAAGACTCGGATACACATGTTTATGGCTTTAACTTATAGAACTCAAGGTCCCCGTGCTGGGAAAACAGGTTTTGCAGCTGTTTGAGCTAAGATTTCCAAGTTATTCACATAATGAAAACCTATACTTTGTTTCGGGCGAGTTCCCCATTCAAATGCATGTAACAGTGAGAAACGCACTGTCTTGGCGAAAGAAAGCGTTTTTGTACAACTTCATATAAATAGCTGTAACTTTTGATGGAAGACTCGGATACACATGTTTATGGCTTTAACTTATAGAACTCAAGGTCCCCGTGCTGGGAAAAAAGGTTTTGCAACTGTTTGAGCTAAGATTTCCAAGTTATTCACATAATGAAAACCTATACTTTGTTTCGGGCGAGTTCCCCATTCAAATGCATGTAACAGTGAGAAACGCACTGTCTTGGCGAAAGAAAGCGTTTTTGTACAACTTCATATAAATAGCTGTAACTTTTGATGGAAGACTTGGATACACATGTTTATGGCTTTAACTTATAGAACTCAAGGTCCCCGTGCTGGGAAAAAAGGTTTTGCAACTGTTTGAGCTAAGATTTCCAAGTTATTCACATAATGAAAACCTATACTTTGTTTCGGTCGAGTTCCCCATTCAAATGCATGTAACAGTGAGAAACGCACTGCCTTGGCGAAAGAAAGCGTTTTTGTACAACTTCATATAAATAGCTGTAACTTTTGATGGAAGACTCGGATACACATGTTTATGGCTTTAACT
Organism: Maylandia zebra; assembly: GCF_041146795.1. NCBI lineage: Eukaryota > Metazoa > Chordata > Actinopteri > Cichliformes > Cichlidae > Maylandia > Maylandia zebra. The sequence continues at coordinate 49,422,739 of NC_135169.1, forward strand.
TATAGAACTCAAGGTCCCCGTGCTGGGAAAAAAGGTTTTGCAACTGTTTGAGCTAAGATTTCCAAGTTATTCACATAATGAAAACCTATACTTTGTTTCGGTCGAGTTCCCCATTCAAATGCATGTAACAGTGAGAAACGCACTGTCTTGGCGAAAGAAAGCGTTTTTGTACAACTTCATATAAATAGCTGTAACTTTTGATGGAAGACTCAGATACACATGTTTATGGCTTTAACTTATAGAACTCAAGGTCCCCGTGCTGGGAAAACAGGTTTTGCAGCTGTTTGAGCTAAGATTTCCAAGTTATTCACATAATGAAAACCTATACTTTGTTTCGGGCGAGTTCCCCATTCAAATGCATGTAACAGTGAGAAACGCACTGTCTTGGCGAAAGAAAGCGTTTTTGTACAACTTCATATAAATAGCTGTAACTTTTGATGGAAGACTCAGATACACATGTTTATGGCTTTAACTTATAGAACTCAAGGTCCCCGTGCTGGGAAAACAGGTTTTGCAGCTGTTTGAGCTAAGATTTCCATGTTATTCACATAATGAAAACCTATACTTTGTTTCGGGCGAGTTCCCCATTCAAATGCATGTAACAGTGAGAAACGCACTGTCTTGGCGAAAGAAAGCGTTTTTGTACAACTTCATATAAATAGCTGTAACTTTTGATGGAAGACTCGGATACACATGTTTATGGCTTTAACTTATAGAACTCAAGGTCCCCGTGCTGGGAAAAAAGGTTTTGCAACTGTTTGAGCTAAGATTTCCAAGTTATTCACATAATGAAAACCTATACTTTGTTTCGGGCGAGTTCCCCATTCAAATGCATGTAACAGTGAGAAACGCACTGTCTTGGCGAAAGAAAGCGTTTTTGTACAACTTCATATAAATAGCTGTAACTTTTGATGGAAGACTTGGATACACATGTTTATGGCTTTAACTTATAGAACTCAAGGTCCCCGTGCTGGGAAAAAAGGTTTTGCAACTGTTTGAGCTAAGATTTCCAAGTTATTCACATAATGAAAACCTATACTTTGTTTCGGTCAGTTCCCCATTCAAATGCATGTAACAGTGAGAAACGCACTGTCTTGGCGAAAGAAAGCGTTTTTGTACAACTTCATATAAATAGCTGTAACTTTTGATGGAAGACTCAGATACACATGTTTATGGCTTTAACTTATAGAACTCAAGGTCCCCGTGCTGGGAAAACAGGTTTTGCAGCTGTTTGAGCTACGATTTCCAAGTTATTCACATAATGAAAACCTATACTTTGTTTCGGTCGAGTTCCCCATTCAAATGCATGTAACAGTGAGAAACGCACTGTCTTGGCGAAAGAAAGCGTTTTTGTACAACTTCATATAAATAGCTGTAACTTTTGATGGAAGACTCAGATACACATGTTTATGGCTTTAACTTATAGAACTCAAGGTCCCCGTGCTGGGAAAACAGGTTTTGCAGCTGTTTGAGCTAAGATTTCCATGTTATTCACATAATGAAAACCTATACTTTGTTTCGGGCGAGTTCCCCATTCAAATGCATGTAACAGTGAGAAACGCACTGTCTTGGCGAAAGAAAGCGTTTTTGTACAACTTCATATAAATAGCTGTAACTTTTGATGGAAGACTCAGATACACATGTTTATGGCTTTAACTTATAGAACTCAAGGTCCCCGTGCTGGGAAAACAGGTTTTGCAGCTGTTTGAGCTAAGATTTCCAAGTTATTCACATAATGAAAACCTATACTTTGTTTCGGTCGAGTTCCCCATTCAAATGCATGTAACAGTGAGAAACGCACTGTCTTGGCGAAAGAAAGCGTTTTTGTACAACTTCATATAAATAGCTGTAACTTTTGATGGAAGACTCAGATACACATGTTTATGGCTTTAACTTATAGAACTCAAGGTCCCCGTGCTGGGAAAACAGGTTTTGCAGCTGTTTGAGCTAAGATTTCCATGTTATTCACATAATGAAAACCTATACTTTGTTTCGGGCGAGTTCCCCATTCAAATGCATGTAACAGTGAGAAACGCACTGTCTTGGCGAAAGAAAGCGTTTTTGTACAACTTCATATAAATAGCTGTAACTTTTGATGGAAGACTCGGATACACATGTTTATGGCTTTAACTTATAGAACTCAAGGTCCCCGTGCTGGGAAAAATGGTTTTGCAACTGTTTGAGCTAAGATTTCCAAGTTATTCACATAATGAAAACCTATACTTTGTTTCGGGCGAGTTCCCCATTCAAATGCATGTAACAGTGAGAAACGCACTGTCTTGGCGAAAGAAAGCGTTTTTGTACAACTTCATATAAATAGCTTTAACTTTTGATGGAAGACTCGGATACACATGTTTATGGCTTTAACTTATAGAACTCAAGGTCCCCGTGCTGGGAAAACAGGTTTTGCAGCTGTTTGAGCTAAGATTTCCAAGTTATTCACATAATGAAAACCTATACTTTGTTTTGGTCGAGTTCCCCATTCAAATGCATGTAACAGTGAGAAACGCACTGTCTTGGCGAAAGAAAGCGTTTTTGTACAACTTCATATAAATAGCTGTAACTTTTGATGGAAGACTCGGATACACATGTTTATGGCTTTAACTTATAGAACTCAAGGTCCCCGTGCTGGGAAAACAGGTTTTGCAGCTGTTTGAGCTTAGATTTCCAAGTTATTCACATAATGAAAACCTATACTTTGTTTCGGGCAAGTTCCCCATTCAAATGCATGTAACAGTGAGAAACGCACTGTCTTGGCGAAAGAAAGCGTTTTTGTACAACTTCATATAAATAGCTGTAACTTTTGATGGAAGACTCGGATACACATGTTTATGGCTTTAACTTATAGAACTCAAGGTCCCCGTGCTGGGAAAACAGGTTTTGCAGCTGTTTGAGCTAAGATTTCCAAGTTATTCACATAATGAAAACCTATACTTTGTTTCGGGCGAGTTCCCCATTCAAATGCATGTAACAGTGAGAAACGCACTGTCTTGGCGAAAGAAAGCGTTTTTGTACAACTTCATATAAATAGCTGTAACTTTTGATGGAAGACTCGGATACACATGTTTATGGCTTTAACTTATAGAACTCAAGGTCCCCGTGCTGGGAAAAAAGGTTTTGCAACTGTTTGAGCTAAGATTTCCAAGTTATTCACATAATGAAAACCTATACTTTGTTTCGGTCGCGTTCCCCATTCAAATGCATGTAACAGTGAGAAACGCACTGTCTTGGCGAAAGAAAGCGTTTTTGTACAACTTCATATAAATAGCTGTAACTTTTGATGGAAGACTCAGATACACATGTTTATGGCTTTAACTTATAGAACTCAAGGTCCCCGTGCTGGGAAAACAGGTTTTGCAGCTGTTTGAGCTAAGATTTCCATGTTATTCACATAATGAAAACCTATACTTTGTTTCGGGCGAGTTCCCCATTCAAATGCATGTAACAGTGAGAAACGCACTGTCTTGGCGAAAGAAAGCGTTTTTGTACAACTTCATATAAATAGCTGTAACTTTTGATGGAAGACTCGGATACACATGTTTATGGCTTTAACTTATAGAACTCAAGGTCCCCGTGCTGGGAAAAATGGTTTTGCAACTGTTTGAGCTAAGATTTCCAAGTTATTCACATAATGAAAACCTATACTTTGTTTCGGGCGAGTTCCCCATTCAAATGCATGTAACAGTGAGAAACGCACTGTCTTGGCGAAAGAAAGCGTTTTTGTACAACTTCATATAAATAGCTTTAACTTTTGATGGAAGACTCGGATACACATGTTTATGGCTTTAACTTATAGAACTCAAGGTCCCCGTGCTGGGAAAAAAGGTTTTGCAGCTGTTTGAGCTAAGATTTCCAAGTTATTCACATAATGAAAACCTATACTTTGTTTTGGTCGAGTTCCCCATTCAAATGCATGTAACAGTGAGAAACGCACTGTCTTGGCGAAAGAAAGCGTTTTTGTACAACTTCATATAAATAGCTGTAACTTTTGATGGAAGACTCGGATACACATGTTTATGGCTTTAACTTATAGAACTCAAGGTCCCCGTGCTGGGAAAACAGGTTTTGCAGCTGTTTGAGCTTAGATTTCCAAGTTATTCACATAATGAAAACCTATACTTTGTTTCGGGCGAGTTCCCCATTCAAATGCATGTAACAGTGAGAAACGCATTGTCTTGGCGAAAGAAAGCGTTTTTGTACAACTTCCTATAAATAGCTGTAACTTTTGATGGAAGACTCGGATACACATGTTTATGGCTTTAACTTATAGAACTCAAGGTCCCCGTGCTGGGAAAAAAGGTTTTGCAGCTGTTTGAGCTAAGATTTCCAAGTTATTCACATAATGAAAACCTATACTTTGTTTTGGTCGAGTTCCCCATTCAAATGCATGTAACAGTGAGAAACGCACTGTCTTGGCGAAAGAAAGCGTTTTTGTACAACTTCATATAAATAGCTGTAACTTTTGATGGAAGACTCGGATACACATGTTTATGGCTTTAACTTATAGAACTCAAGGTCCCCGTGCTGGGAAAAATGGTTTTGCAACTGTTTGAGCTAAGATTTCCAAGTTATTCACATAATGAAAACCTATACTTTGTTTCGGGCGAGTTCCCCATTCAAATGCATGTAACAGTGAGAAACGCACTGTCTTGGCGAAAGAAAGCGTTTTTGTACAACTTCATATAAATAGCTGTAACTTTTGATGGAAGACTCGGATACACATGTTTATGGCTTTAACTTATAGAACTCAAGGTCCCCGTGCTGGGAAAAAAGGTTTTGCAACTGTTTGAGCTAAGATTTCCAAGTTATTCACATAATGAAAACCTATACTTTGTTTCGGGCGAGTTCCCCATTCAAATGCATGTAACAGTGAGAAACGCACTGTCTTGGCGAAAGAAAGCGTTTTTGTACAACTTCATATAAATAGCTGTAACTTTTGATGGAAGACTTGGATACACATGTTTATGGCTTTAACTTATAGAACTCAAGGTCCCCGTGCTGGGAAAAAAGGTTTTGCAACTGTTTGAGCTAAGATTTCCAAGTTATTCACATAATGAAAACCTATACTTTGTTTCGGTCGAGTTCCCCATTCAAATGCATGTAACAGTGAGAAACGCACTGTCTTGGCGAAAGAAAGCGTTTTTGTACAACTTCATATAAATAGCTGTAACTTTTGATGGAAGACTCGGATACACATGTTTATGGCTTTAACTTATAGAACTCAAGGTCCCCGTGCTGGGAAAACAGGTTTTGCAGCTGTTTGAGCTAAGATTTCCAAGTTATTCACATAATGAAAACCTATACTTTGTTTCGGGCGAGTTCCCCATTCAAATGCATGTAACAGTGAGAAACGCACTGTCTTGGCGAAAGAAAGCGTTTTTGTACAACTTCATATAAATAGCTGTAACTTTTGATGGAAGACTCGGATACACATGTTTATGGCTTTATCTTATAGAACTCAAGGTCCCCGTGCTGGGAAAACAGGTTTTGCAGCTGTTTGAGCTTAGATTTCCAAGTTATTCACATAATGAAAACCTATACTTTGTTTCGGGCGAGTTCCCCATTCAAATGCATGTAACAGTGAGAAACGCATTGTCTTGGCGAAAGAAAGCGTTTTTGTACAACTTCCTATAAATAGCTGTAACTTTTGATGGAAGACTCGGATACACATGTTTATGGCTTTAACTTATAGAACTCAAGGTCCCCGTGCTGGGAAAACAGGTTTTGCAGCTGTTTGAGCTAAGATTTCCAAGTTATTCACATAATGAAAACCTATACTTTGTTTCGGGCGAGTTCCCCATTCAAATGCATGTAACAGTGAGAAACGCACTGTCTTGGCGAAAGAAAGCGTTTTTGTACAACTTCATATGAATAGCTGTAACTTTTGATGGAAGACTCAGATACACATGTTTATGGCTTTAACTTATAGAACTCAAGGTCCCCGTGCTGGGAAAAAAGGTTTTGCAACTGTTTGAGCTAAGATTTCCAAGTTATTCACATAATGAAAACCTATACTTTGTTTCGGTCGAGTTCCCCATTCAAATGCATGTAACAGTGAGAAACGCATTGTCTTGGCGAAATAAAGCGTTTTTGAACAACTTCATATAAATCGCTGTAACTTTTGATAGAGGACTCAGAAACACATGTTTATGGCTTTATCTTATAAAACTCAATATCTTCGTGCTGGGCAAACAGGTTTTGCAGCCGTTTGAGCTAAGATTTTAAAATTATTCACATAATGAAAACCTATACTTTGTCTCGGGCGAGTTTCCCATTCAAATGCATGTAACAGTGAGAAACGCATTGTCTTGGCGAAAGAAAGCATTTTTGTACAACTTCATATAAATAGCTGTAACTTTTGATAGAGGACTCAGAAACACATGTTTATGGCTTTATCTTATAAAACTCAATATCTCCGTGCTGGGCAAACAGGTTTTGCAGCCGTTTGAGCTAAGATTTTAAAATTATTCACATAATGAAAACCTATACTTTGTGTCGGTCGAGTTCCCCATTCAAATGCATGTAACAGTGAGAAACGCATTGTATTGGCGAAATAAAGCGTTTTTGAACAACTTCATATAAATCGCTGTAACTTTTGATAGAAGACTCAGACAAACATGTTTATGGCTTTATCTTATAAAACTCAATATCCCCGTGCTGGGCAAACAGGTTTTGCAGCCGTTTGAGCTAAGATTTTAAAATTATTCACATAATGAAAACCTATACTTTGTCTCGGGTGAGTTTCCCATTCAAATGCATGTAACAGTGAGAAACGCATTGTATTGGCGAAATAAAGCGTTTTTGAACAACTTCATATAAATCGCTGTAACTTTTGATAGAAGACTCAGACAAACATGTTCATGGCTTTATCTTATAAAACTCAATATCTCCGTGCTGGGCAAACAGGTTTTGCAGCCGTTTGAGCTAAGATTTTAAAATTATTCACATAATGACAACCTATACTTTGTCTGAGGCGAGTTTCCCATTCAAATGCATGTAACCGTGAGAAACGCATTGTCTTGGCGAAAGAAAGCGTTTTTGAACAACTTCATATAAATCGCTGTAACTTTTGATAGAAGACTCAGACACACATGTTTATGGCTTTATCTTATAGAACTCAAGGTCCCCGTGTTGGGCAAACAGGTTTCGCAACTGTTTGACCTAAGATTTCCAATTTATTCACATAATGAAAACCTATACTTTGTCTCGGGCGAGTTTCCCATTCAAATGCATGTAACAGTGAGAAACGCATTGTCTTGGCGAAATAAAGCGTTTTTGAACAACTTCATATAAATCGCTGTAACTTTTGATAGAGGACTCAGAAACACATGTTTATGGCTTTATCTTATAAAACTCAATATCTTCGTGCTGGGCAAACAGGTTTTGCAGCCGTTTGAGCTAAGATTTTAAAATTATTCACATAATGAAAACCTATACTTTGTTTCAGGCGAGTTTCCCATTCAAATGCATGTAACAGTGAGAAACGCACTGTCTTGGCGAAAGAAAGCGTTTTTGTACAACTTCATATAAATAGCTGTAACTTTTGCTAGAAGACTCGGATACACATGTTTATGGCTTTATCTTATAGAACTCAAGGTCCCCGTGCTGGGCAAAAAGGTTTTGCAGCTGTTTGAGCTAAGATTTCCAAGTTATTCACATAATGAAAACCTATACTTTGTTTCGGTCGAGTTCCCCATTCAAATGCATGTAACAGTGAGAAACGCACTGTCTTGGCGAAAGAAAGCGTTTTTGTACAACTTCATATAAATCAATGTAACTTTTGATAGGAGACTCGGATACACATGTTTATGGCTTTATCTCATAGAACTCAAAGTCCCTGTGCTGGGAAAAATGGTTTTGCAACTGTTTGACCTAAGATTTTCAATTTATTCACATAATGAAAACCTATACTTTGTTTCGGTCGCGTTCCCCATTCAAATGCATGTAACAGTGAGAAACGCACTGTCTTGGCGAAAGAAAGCGTTTTTGTACAACTTCATATGAATAGCTGTAACTTTTGATAGAAGACTCAGATACACATGTTTATGGCTTTATCTTATAGAACTCAAGGTCCCCGTGCTGGGAAAACAGGTTTTGCAGCTGTTTGAGCTAAGATCTCCAAGTTATTCACATAATGAAAACCTATACTTTGTTTCGGTCGAGTTCCCCATTCAAATGCATGTAACAGTGAGAAACGCATTGTCTTGGCGAAAGAAAGCGTTTTTGTACAACTTCATATAAATCAATGTAACTTTTGATAGGAGACTCGGATACACATGTTTATGGCTTTATCTTATAGAACTCAAGGTCCCCGTGCTGGTCAAAAAGGTTTTGCAGCTGTTTGAGCTAAGATTTCCAAGTTATACACATAATGAAAACCTATACTTTGTTTCGGTCGAGTTCCCCATTCAAATGCATGTAACAGTGAGAAACGCATTGTCTTGGCGAAAGAAAACGTTTTTGAACAACTTCATATAAATCGCTGTAACTTTTGATAGAAGACTCAGACACACATGTTTATGGCTTTATCTTATAGAACTCAATATCTCCGTGCTGGGCAAAAAGGTTTTGCAGCCGTTTGAGCTAAGATCTTAAAATTATTCACATAATGAAAACCTATACTTTTTTTCAGGCGAGTTTCCCATTCAAATGCATGTAACAGTGAGAAATGCACTGTCTTGGCGAAAGAAAGCGTTTTTGTACAACTTCATATGAATAGCTGTAACTTTTGATAGAAGACTCAGATACACATGTTTATGGCTTTATCTTATAGAACTCAATATCCCCGTGCTGGGCAAACAGGTTTTGCAGCCGTTTGAGCTAAGATTTTAAAATTATTCACATAATGAAAACCTATACTTTGTCTCGGGTGAGTTTCCCATTCAAATGCATGTAACAGTGAGAAACGCATTGTATTGGCGAAAGAAAGCGTTTTTGAACAACTTCATATAAATCGCTGTAACTTTTGATAGAAGACTCAGACAAACATGTTCATGGCTTTATCTTATAAAACTCAATATCTCCGTGCTGGGCAAACAGGTTTTGCAGCCGTTTGAGCTAAGATTTTAAAATTATTCACATAATGAAAACCTATACTTTGTCTCGGGTGAGTTTCCCATTCAAATGCATGTAACAGTGAGAAACGCATTGTATTGGCAAAATAAAGCGTTTTTGAACAACTTCATATAAATCGCTGTAACTTTTGATAGAAGACTCAGACAAACATGTTCATGGCTTTATCTTATAAAACTCAATATCTCCGTGCTGGGCAAACAGGTTTTGCAGCTGTTTGAGCTAAGATTTCCAAGTTATACACATAATGAAAACCTATACTTTGTTTCGGTCGAGTTCCCCATTCAAATGCATGTAACAGTGAGAAACGCATTGTCTTGGCGAAATAAAGCGTTTTTGTACAACTTCATATAAATAGCTGTAACTTTTGATAGAAGACTCGGATACACATGTTTATGGCTTTATCTTATAGAACTCAAGGTTCCTGTGCTGGGAAAACAGGATTTGCAGCTGTTTGAGGTAAGATTTTCAAGTTATTCACATAATGAAAACCTATACTTTGTCTCGGGCGAGTTTCCCATTCAAATGCATGTAACAGTGAGAAACGCATTGTCTTGGCGAAATAAAGCGTTTTTGAACAACTTCATATAAATCGCTGTAACTTTTGATAGAGGACTCAGAAACACATGTTTATGGCTTTATCTTATAAAACTCAATATCTCCGTGCTGGGCAAACAGGTTTTGCAGCCGTTTGAGCTAAGATTTTAAAATTATTCACATAATGAAAACCTATACTTTGTCTTGGGTGAGTTTCCCATTCAAATGCATGTAACAGTGAGAAACGCATTGTATTGGCGAAATAAAGCGTTTTTGAACAACTTCATATAAATCGCTATAACTTTTGATAGAAGACTCAGACAAACATGTTTATGGCTTTATCTTATAAAACTCAATATCCCCGTGCTGGGCAAACAGGTTTTGCAGCCGTTTGAGCTAAGATTTTAAAATTATTCACATAATGAAAACCTATACTTTGTCTCGGGTGAGTTTCCCATTCAAATGCATGTAACAGTGAGAAACGCATTGTATGGGCGAAATAAAGCGTTTTTGAACAACTTCATATAAATCGCTGTAACTTTTGATAGAAGACTCAGACAAACATGTTCATGGCTTTATCTTATAAAACTCAATATCTCCGTGCTGGGCAAACAGGTTTTGCAGCCGTTTGAGCTAAGATTTTAAAATTATTCACATAATGAAAACCTATACTTTGTCTCGGGTGAGTTTCCCATTCAAATGCATGTAACAGTGAGAAACGCATTGTCTTGGCGAAAGAAAGCATTTTCGTACAACTTCATATAAATCGCTGTAACTTTTGATAGAAGACTCAGACAAACATGTTTATGGCTTTATCTTATAAAACTCAATATCTCCGTGCTGGGCAAACAGGTTTTGCAGCCGTTTGAGCTAAGATTTTAAAATTATTCACATAATGAAAACCTATACTTTGTCTGAGGCGAGTTTCCCATTCAAATGCATGTAACCGTGAGAAACGCATTGTCTTGGCGAAAGAAAGCGTTTTTGAACAACTTCATATAAATCGCTGTAACTTTTGATAGAAGACTCAGACACACATGTTTATGGCTTTATCTTATAAAACTCAATATCTCCGTGCTGGGCAAACAGGTTTTGAAGCCATTTGAGCTAAGATTTTAAAATTATTCACATAATGAAAACCTATACTTTGTTTCGGTCGAGTTCCCCATTCAAATGCATGTAACAGTGAGAAACACACTGTCTTGGCGAAAGAAAGCGTTTTTTGTACAACTTCATATAAATCGCTGTAACTTTTGATAGAAGACTCGGATACACATGTTTATGGCTTTAACATATAGAACTCAAGGTCCCCGTGCTGGGAAAAAAGGTTTTGCAGCTGTTTGAGCTAAGATTTCCAAGTTATTCACATAATGAAAACCTATACTTTGTTTTGGTCGAGTTCCCCATTCAAATGCATGTAACAGTGAGAAACGCACGGTCTTGGCGAAAGAAAGCGTTTTTGTACAACTTCATATAAATAGCTGTAACTTTTGATGGAAGACTCAGACAAACATGTTTATGGCTTTAACTTATAGAACTCAAGGTCCCCGTGCTGGGAAAAAAGGTTTTGCAGCTGTTTGACCTAAGATTTCCAAGTTATTCACATAATGAAAACCTATACTTTGTTTCGGGCGAGTTCCCCATTCAAATGCATGTAACAGTGAGAAACGCACTGTCTTGGCGAAAGAAAGCGTTTTTGTACAACTTCATATGAATAGCTGTAACCTTTGATAGAAGACTCAGACAAACATGTTTATGGCTTTAACATATACAACTCAAGGTCCCCGTGCTGAGAAAACAGGTTTTGCAGCTGTTTGAGCTAAGATTTCCAAGTTATTCACATAATGAAAACCTATACTTTGTTTTGGTCGAGTTCCCCATTCAAATGCATGTAACAGTGAGAAACGCAATGTCTTGGCGAAAGAAAGCGTTTTTGTACAACTTCATATAAATCAATGTAACTTTTGATAGGAGACTCGGATACACATGTTTATGGCTTTAACTTATAGAACTCAAGGTCCCCGTGCTGGGAAAACAGGTTTTGCAGCTGTTTGAGCTTAGATTTCCAAGTTATTCACATAATGAAAACCTATACTTTGTTTCGGGCAAGTTCCCCATTCAAATGCATGTAACAGTGAGAAACGCACTGTCTTGGTGAAAGAAAGCGTTTTTGTACAACTTCATATAAATAGCTGTAACTTTTGATGGAAGACTCAGATACACATGTTTATGGCTTTAACTTATAGAACTCAAGGTCCCCGTGCTGGGAAAACAGGTTTTGCAGCTGTTTGAGCTAAGATTTCCATGTTATTCACATAATGAAAACCTATACTTTGTTTCGGGCGAGTTCCCCATTCAAATGCATGTAACAGTGAGAAACGCACTGTCTTGGCGAAAGAAAGCGTTTTTGTACAACTTCATATAAATAGCTGTAACTTTTGATGGAAGACTCAGATACACATGTTTATGGCTTTAACTTATAGAACTCAAGGTCCCCGTGCTGGGAAAACAGGTTTCGCAGCTGTTTGAGCTAAGATTTCCAAGTTATTCACATAATGAAAACCTATACTTTGTTTCGGTCGAGTTCCCCATTCAAATGCATGTAACAGTGAGAAACGCACTGTCTTGGCGAAAGAAAGCGTTTTTGTACAACTTCATATAAATAGCTGTAACTTTTGATGGAAGACTCAGATACACATGTTTATGGCTTTAACTTATAGAACTCAAGGTCCCCGTGCTGGGAAAACAGGTTTTGCAGCTGTTTGAGCTAAGATTTCCATGTTATTCACATAATGAAAACCTATACTTTGTTTCGGGCGAGTTCCCCATTCAAATGCATGTAACAGTGAGAAACGCACTGTCTTGGCGAAAGAAAGCGTTTTTGTACAACTTCATATAAATAGCTGTAACTTTTGATGGAAGACTCGGATACACATGTTTATGGCTTTAACTTATAGAACTCAAGGTCCCCGTGCTGGGAAAAATGGTTTTGCAACTGTTTGAGCTAAGATTTCCAAGTTATTCACATAATGAAAACCTATACTTTGTTTCGGGCGAGTTCCCCATTCAAATGCATGTAACAGTGAGAAACGCACTGTCTTGGCGAAAGAAAGCGTTTTTGTACAACTTCATATAAATCGCTGTAACTTTTGATAGAAGACTCAGACAAACATGTTCATGGCTTTATCTTATAAAACTCAATATCTCCGTGCTGGGCAAACAGGTTTTGCAGCCGTTTGAGCTAAGATTTTAAAATTATTCACATAATGAAAACCTATACTTTGTCTCGGGTGAGTTTCCCATTCAAATGCATGTAACAGTGAGAAACGCATTGTCTTGGCGAAATAAAGCGTTTTTGTACAACTTCATATAAATAGCTGTAACTTTTGATAGAAGACTCGGATACACATGTTTATGGCTTTATCTTATAGAACTCAAGGTTCCTGTGCTGGGAAAACAGGATTTGCAGCTGTTTGAGGTAAGATTTTCAAGTTATTCACATAATGAAAACCTATACTTTGTCTCGGGCGAGTTTCCCATTCAAATGCATGTAACAGTGAGAAACGCATTGTCTTGGCGAAATAAAGCGTTTTTGAACAACTTCATATAAATCGCTGTAACTTTTGATAGAGGACTCAGAAACACATGTTTATGGCTTTATCTTATAAAACTCAATATCTCCGTGCTGGGCAAACAGGTTTTGCAGCCGTTTGAGCTAAGATTTTAAAATTATTCACATAATGAAAACCTATACTTTGTCTTGGGTGAGTTTCCCATTCAAATGCATGTAACAGTGAGAAACGCATTGTATTGGCGAAATAAAGCGTTTTTGAACAACTTCATATAAATCGCTATAACTTTTGATAGAAGACTCAGACAAACATGTTTATGGCTTTATCTTATAAAACTCAATATCCCCGTGCTGGGCAAACAGGTTTTGCAGCCGTTTGAGCTAAGATTTTAAAATTATTCACATAATGAAAACCTATACTTTGTCTCGGGTGAGTTTCCCATTCAAATGCATGTAACAGTGAGAAACGCATTGTATGGGCGAAATAAAGCGTTTTTGAACAACTTCATATAAATCGCTGTAACTTTTGATAGAAGACTCAGACAAACATGTTCATGGCTTTATCTTATAAAACTCAATATCTCCGTGCTGGGCAAACAGGTTTTGCAGCCGTTTGAGCTAAGATTTTAAAATTATTCACATAATGAAAACCTATACTTTGTCTCGGGTGAGTTTCCCATTCAAATGCATGTAACAGTGAGAAACGCATTGTCTTGGCGAAAGAAAGCATTTTCGTACAACTTCATATAAATCGCTGTAACTTTTGATAGAAGACTCAGACAAACATGTTTATGGCTTTATCTTATAAAACTCAATATCTCCGTGCTGGGCAAACAGGTTTTGCAGCCGTTTGAGCTAAGATTTTAAAATTATTCACATAATGAAAACCTATACTTTGTCTGAGGCGAGTTTCCCATTCAAATGCATGTAACCGTGAGAAACGCATTGTCTTGGCGAAAGAAAGCGTTTTTGAACAACTTCATATAAATCGCTGTAACTTTTGATAGAAGACTCAGACACACATGTTTATGGCTTTATCTTATAAAACTCAATATCTCCGTGCTGGGCAAACAGGTTTTGAAGCCATTTGAGCTAAGATTTTAAAATTATTCACATAATGAAAACCTATACTTTGTTTCGGTCGAGTTCCCCATTCAAATGCATGTAACAGTGAGAAACACACTGTCTTGGCGAAAGAAAGCGTTTTTTGTACAACTTCATATAAATCGCTGTAACTTTTGATAGAAGACTCGGATACACATGTTTATGGCTTTAACATATAGAACTCAAGGTCCCCGTGCTGGGAAAAAAGGTTTTGCAGCTGTTTGAGCTAAGATTTCCAAGTTATTCACATAATGAAAACCTATACTTTGTTTTGGTCGAGTTCCCCATTCAAATGCATGTAACAGTGAGAAACGCACGGTCTTGGCGAAAGAAAGCGTTTTTGTACAACTTCATATAAATAGCTGTAACTTTTGATGGAAGACTCAGACAAACATGTTTATGGCTTTAACTTATAGAACTCAAGGTCCCCGTGCTGGGAAAAAAGGTTTTGCAGCTGTTTGACCTAAGATTTCCAAGTTATTCACATAATGAAAACCTATACTTTGTTTCGGGCGAGTTCCCCATTCAAATGCATGTAACAGTGAGAAACGCACTGTCTTGGCGAAAGAAAGCGTTTTTGTACAACTTCATATGAATAGCTGTAACCTTTGATAGAAGACTCAGACAAACATGTTTATGGCTTTAACTTATACAACTCAAGGTCCCCGTGCTGAGAAAACAGGTTTTGCAGCTGTTTGAGCTAAGATTTCCAAGTTATTCACATAATGAAAACCTATACTTTGTTTCGGTCGAGTTCCCCATTCAAATGCATGTAACAGTGAGAAACGCACTGTCTTGGCGAAAGAAAGCGTTTTTGTACAACTTCATATAAATCGCTGTAACTTTTGATAGAAGACTCGGATACACATGTTTATGGCTTTAACATATAGAACTCAAGGTCCCCGTGCTGGGAAAAAAGGTTTTGCAGCTGTTTGAGCTAAGATTTCCAAGTTATTCACATAATGAAAACCTATACTTTGTTTTGGTCGAGTTCCCCATTCAAATGCATGTAACAGTGAGAAACGCAATGTCTTGGCGAAAGAAAGCGTTTTTGTACAACTTCATATAAATCAATGTAACTTTTGATAGGAGACTCGGATACACATGTTTATGGCTTTAACTTATAGAACTCAAGGTCCCCGTGCTGGGAAAACAGGTTTTGCAGCTGTTTGAGCTTAGATTTCCAAGTTATTCACATAATGAAAACCTATACTTTGTTTCGGGCGAGTTCCCCATTCAAATGCATGTAACAGTGAGAAACGCACTGTCTTGGCGAAAGAAAGCGTTTTTGTACAACTTCATATAAATAGCTGTAACTTTTGATGGAAGACTCAGATACACATGTTTATGGCTTTAACTTATAGAACTCAAGGTCCCCGTGCTGGGAAAACAGGTTTTGCAGCTGTTTGAGCTAAGATTTCCATGTTATTCACATAATGAAAACCTATACTTTGTTTCGGGCGAGTTCCCCATTCAAATGCATGTAACAGTGAGAAACGCACTGTCTTGGCGAAAGAAAGCGTTTTTGTACAACTTCATATAAATAGCTGTAACTTTTGATGGAAGACTCGGATACACATGTTTATGGCTTTAACTTATAGAACTCAAGGTCCCCGTGCTGGGAAAAATGGTTTTGCAACTGTTTGAGCTAAGATTTCCAAGTTATTCACATAATGAAAACCTATACTTTGTTTCGGGCGAGTTCCCCATTCAAATGCATGTAACAGTGAGAAACGCACTGTCTTGGCGAAAGAAAGCGTTTTTGTACAACTTCATATAAATAGCTTTAACTTTTGATGGAAGACTCGGATACACATGTTTATGGCTTTAACTTATAGAACTCAAGGTCCCCGTGCTGGGAAAACAGGATTTGCAGCCGTTTGAGCTAAGATTTCCAAGTTATTCACATAATGAAAACCTATACTTTGTTTCGGGCAAGTTCCCCATTCAAATGCATGTAACAGTGAGAAACGCACTGTCTTGGCGAAAGAAAGCGTTTTTGTACAACTTCATATAAATAGCTGTAACTTTTGATGGAAGACTCGGATACACATGTTTATGGCTTTAACTTATAGAACTCAAGGTCCCCGTGCTGGGAAAACAGGTTTTGCAGCTGTTTGAGCTAAGATTTCCAAGTTATTCACATAATGAAAACCTATACTTTGTTTCGGGCGAGTTCCCCATTCAAATGCATGTAACAGTGAGAAACGCACTGTCTTGGCGAAAGAAAGCGTTTTTGTACAACTTCATATAAATAGCTGTAACTTTTGATGGAAGACTCGGATACACATGTTTATGGCTTTAACATATAGAACTCAAGGTCCCCGTGCTGGGAAAAAAGGTTTTGCAGCTGTTTGAGCTAAGATTTCCAAGTTATTCACATAATGAAAACCTATACTTTGTTTTGGTCGAGTTCCCCATTCAAATGCATGTAACAGTGAGAAACGCACGGTCTTGGCGAAAGAAAGCGTTTTTGTACAACTTCATATAAATAGCTGTAACTTTTGATGGAAGACTCAGACAAACATGTTTATGGCTTTAACTTATAGAACTCAAGGTCCCCGTGCTGGGAAAACAGGTTTTGCAGCTGTTTGACCTAAGATTTCCAAGTTATTCACATAATGAAAACCTATACTTTGTTTCGGGCGAGTTCCCCATTCAAATGCATGTAACAGTGAGAAACGCACTGTCTTGGCGAAAGAAAGCGTTTTTGTACAACTTCATATGAATAGCTGTAACCTTTGATAGAAGACTCAGACAAACATGTTTATGGCTTTAACTTATACAACTCAAGGTCCCCGTGCTGAGAAAACAGGTTTTGCAGCTGTTTGAGCTAAGATTTCCAAGTTATTCACATAATGAAAACCTATACTTTGTTTCGGTCGAGTTCCCCATTCAAATGCATGTAACAGTGAGAAACGCACTGTCTTGGCGAAAGAAAGCGTTTTTGTACAACTTCATATAAATCGCTGTAACTTTTGATAGAAGACTCGGATACACATGTTTATGGCTTTAACATATAGAACTCAAGGTCCCCGTGCTGGGAAAAAAGGTTTTGCAGCTGTTTGAGCTAAGATTTCCAAGTTATTCACATAATGAAAACCTATACTTTGTTTTGGTCGAGTTCCCCATTCAAATGCATGTAACAGTGAGAAACGCAATGTCTTGGCGAAAGAAAGCGTTTTTGTACAACTTCATATAAATCAATGTAACTTTTGATAGGAGACTCGGATACACATGTTTATGGCTTTAACTTATAGAACTCAAGGTCCCCGTGCTGGGAAAACAGGTTTTGCAGCTGTTTGAGCTAAGATTTCCAAGTTATTCACATAATGAAAACCTATACTTTGTTTCGGGCGAGTTCCCCATTCAAATGCATGTAACAGTGAGAAACGCACTGTCTTGGCGAAAGAAAGCGTTTTTGTACAACTTCATATAAATAGCTGTAACTTTTGATGGAAGACTCAGATACACATGTTTATGGCTTTAACTTATAGAACTCAAGGTCCCCGTGCTGGGAAAACAGGTTTCGCAGCTGTTTGAGCTAAGATTTCCAAGTTATTCACATAATGAAAACCTATACTTTGTTTCGGTCGAGTTCCCCATTCAAATGCATGTAACAGTGAGAAACGCACTGTCTTGGCGAAAGAAAGCGTTTTTGTACAACTTCATATAAATAGCTGTAACTTTTGATGGAAGACTCAGATACACATGTTTATGGCTTTAACTTATAGAACTCAAGGTCCCCGTGCTGGGAAAACAGGTTTTGCAGCTGTTTGAGCTAAGATTTCCATGTTATTCACATAATGAAAACCTATACTTTGTTTCGGGCGAGTTCCCCATTCAAATGCATGTAACAGTGAGAAACGCACTGTCTTGGCGAAAGAAAGCGTTTTTGTACAACTTCATATAAATAGCTGTAACTTTTGATGGAAGACTCGGATACACATGTTTATGGCTTTAACTTATAGAACTCAAGGTCCCCGTGCTGGGAAAAATGGTTTTGCAACTGTTTGAGCTAAGATTTCCAAGTTATTCACATAATGAAAACCTATACTTTGTTTCGGGCGAGTTCCCCATTCAAATGCATGTAACAGTGAGAAACGCACTGTCTTGGCGAAAGAAAGCGTTTTTGTACAACTTCATATAAATAGCTTTAACTTTTGATGGAAGACTCGGATACACATGTTTATGGCTTTAACTTATAGAACTCAAGGTCCCCGTGCTGGGAAAACAGGATTTGCAGCCGTTTGAGCTAAGATTTCCAAGTTATTCACATAATGAAAACCTATACTTTGTTTCGGGCAAGTTCCCCATTCAAATGCATGTAACAGTGAGAAACGCACTGTCTTGGCGAAAGAAAGCGTTTTTGTACAACTTCATATAAATAGCTGTAACTTTTGATGGAAGACTCGGATACACATGTTTATGGCTTTAACTTATAGAACTCAAGGTCCCCGTGCTGGGAAAACAGGTTTTGCAGCTGTTTGAGCTAAGATTTCCAAGTTATTCACATAATGAAAACCTATACTTTGTTTCGGGCGAGTTCCCCATTCAAATGCATGTAACAGTGAGAAACGCACTGTCTTGGCGAAAGAAAGCGTTTTTGTACAACTTCATATAAATAGCTGTAACTTTTGATGGAAGACTCGGATACACATGTTTATGGCTTTAACTTATAGAACTCAAGGTCCCCGTGCTGGGAAAAAAGGTTTTGCAACTGTTTGAGCTAAGATTTCCAAGTTATTCACATAATGAAAACCTATACTTTGTTTCGGGCGAGTTCCCCATTCAAATGCATGTAACAGTGAGAAACGCACTGTCTTGGCGAAAGAAAGCGTTTTTGTACAACTTCATATAAATAGCTGTAACTTTTGATGGAAGACTTGGATACACATGTTTATGGCTTTAACTTATAGAACTCAAGGTCCCCGTGCTGGGAAAAAAGGTTTTGCAACTGTTTGAGCTAAGGTTTCCAAGTTATTCACATAATGAAAACCTATACTTTGTTTCGGTCGAGTTCCCCATTCAAATGCATGTAACAGTGAGAAACGCACTGTCTTGGCGAAAGAAAGCGTTTTTGTACAACTTCATATAAATAGCTGTAACTTTTGATGGAAGACTCGGATACACATGTTTATGGCTTTATCTTATAGAACTCAAGGTCCCTGTGCTGGGAAAAAAGGTTTTGCAACTGTTTGAGCTAAGATTTCCAAGTTATTCACATAATGAAAACCTATACTTTGTTTCGGGCGAGTTCCCCATTCAAATGCATGTAACAGTGAGAAACGCACTGTCTTGGCGAAAGAAAGCGTTTTTGTACAACTTCATATAAATAGCTGTAACTTTTGATGGAAGACTTGGATACACATGTTTATGGCTTTAACTTATAGAACTCAAGGTCCCCGTGCTGGGAAAAAAGGTTTTGCAACTGTTTGAGCTAAGATTTCCAAGTTATTCACATAATGAAAACCTATACTTTGTTTCGGGCGAGTTCCCCATTCAAATGCATGTAACAGTGAGAAACGCATTGTCTTGGCGAAAGAAAGCGTTTTTGTACAACTTCCTATAAATAGCTGTAACTTTTGATGGAAGACTCGGATACACATGTTTATGGCTTTAACTTATAGAACTCAAGGTCCCCGTGCTGGGAAAAAAGGTTTTGCAACTGTTTGAGCTAAGATTTCCAAGTTATTCACATAATGAAAACCTATACTTTGTTTCGGGCGAGTTCCCCATTCAAATGCATGTAACAGTGAGAAACGCACTGTCTTGGCGAAAGAAAGCGTTTTTGTACAACTTCATATAAATAGCTGTAACTTTTGATGGAAGACTCGGATACACATGTTTATGGCTTTAACTTATAGAACTCAAGGTCCCCGTGCTGGGAAAAAAGGTTTTGCAACTGTTTGAGCTAAGATTTCCAAGTTATTCACATAATGAAAACCTATACTTTGTTTCGGGCGAGTTCCCCATTCAAATGCATGTAACAGTGAGAAACGCACTGTCTTGGCGAAAGAAAGCGTTTTTGTACAACTTCATATAAATAGCTGTAACTTTTGATGGAAGACTCAGATACACATGTTTATGGCTTTAACTTATAGAACTCAAGGTCCCCGTGCTGGGAAAACAGGTTTTGCAGCTGTTTGAGCTAAGATTTCCAAGTTATTCACATAATGAAAACCTATACTTTGTTTCGGGCGAGTTCCCCATTCAAATGCATGTAACAGTGAGAAACGCACTGTCTTGGCGAAAGAAAGCGTTTTTGTACAACTTCATATAAATAGCTGTAACTTTTGATGGAAGACTCAGATACACATGTTTATGGCTTTAACTTATAGAACTCAAGGTCCCCGTGCTGGGAAAACAGGTTTTGCAGCTGTTTGAGCTAAGATTTCCATGTTATTCACATAATGAAAACCTATACTTTGTTTCGGGCGAGTTCCCCATTCAAATGCATGTAACAGTGAGAAACGCACTGTCTTGGCGAAAGAAAGCGTTTTTGTACAACTTCATATAAATAGCTGTAACTTTTGATGGAAGACTCGGATACACATGTTTATGGCTTTAACTTATAGAACTCAAGGTCCCCGTGCTGGGAAAAAAGGTTTTGCAACTGTTTGAGCTAAGATTTCCAAGTTATTCACATAATGAAAACCTATACTTTGTTTCGGGCGAGTTCCCCATTCAAATGCATGTAACAGTGAGAAACGCACTGTCTTGGCGAAAGAAAGCGTTTTTGTACAACTTCATATAAATAGCTGTAACTTTTGATGGAAGACTTGGATACACATGTTTATGGCTTTAACTTATAGAACTCAAGGTCCCCGTGCTGGGAAAACAGGTTTTGCAGCTGTTTGAGCTAAGATTTCCATGTTATTCACATAATGAAAACCTATACTTTGTTTCGGGCGAGTTCCCCATTCAAATGCATGTAACAGTGAGAAACGCACTGTCTTGGCGAAAGAAAGCGTTTTTGTACAACTTCATATAAATAGCTGTAACTTTTGATGGAAGACTCGGATACACATGTTTATGGCTTTAACTTATAGAACTCAAGGTCCCCGTGCTGGGAAAAAAGGTTTTGCAACTGTTTGAGCTAAGATTTCCAAGTTATTCACATAATGAAAACCTATACTTTGTTTCGGGCGAGTTCCCCATTCAAATGCATGTAACAGTGAGAAACGCACTGTCTTGGCGAAAGAAAGCGTTTTTGTACAACTTCATATAAATAGCTGTAACTTTTGATGGAAGACTTGGATACACATGTTTATGGCTTTAACTTATAGAACTCAAGGTCCCCGTGCTGGGAAAAAAGGTTTTGCAACTGTTTGAGCTAAGATTTCCAAGTTATTCACATAATGAAAACCTATACTTTGTTTCGGTCAGTTCCCCATTCAAATGCATGTAACAGTGAGAAACGCACTGTCTTGGCGAAAGAAAGCGTTTTTGTACAACTTCATATAAATAGCTGTAACTTTTGATGGAAGACTCAGATACACATGTTTATGGCTTTAACTTATAGAACTCAAGGTCCCCGTGCTGGGAAAACAGGTTTTGCAGCTGTTTGAGCTACGATTTCCAAGTTATTCACATAATGAAAACCTATACTTTGTTTCGGTCGAGTTCCCCATTCAAATGCATGTAACAGTGAGAAACGCACTGTCTTGGCGAAAGAAAGCGTTTTTGTACAACTTCATATAAATAGCTGTAACTTTTGATGGAAGACTCAGATACACATGTTTATGGCTTTAACTTATAGAACTCAAGGTCCCCGTGCTGGGAAAACAGGTTTTGCAGCTGTTTGAGCTAAGATTTCCATGTTATTCACATAATGAAAACCTATACTTTGTTTCGGGCGAGTTCCCCATTCAAATGCATGTAACAGTGAGAAACGCACTGTCTTGGCGAAAGAAAGCGTTTTTGTACAACTTCATATAAATAGCTGTAACTTTTGATGGAAGACTCAGATACACATGTTTATGGCTTTAACTTATAGAACTCAAGGTCCCCGTGCTGGGAAAACAGGTTTTGCAGCTGTTTGAGCTAAGATTTCCAAGTTATTCACATAATGAAAACCTATACTTTGTTTCGGTCGAGTTCCCCATTCAAATGCATGTAACAGTGAGAAACGCACTGTCTTGGCGAAAGAAAGCGTTTTTGTACAACTTCATATAAATAGCTGTAACTTTTGATGGAAGACTCAGATACACATGTTTATGGCTTTAACTTATAGAACTCAAGGTCCCCGTGCTGGGAAAACAGGTTTTGCAGCTGTTTGAGCTAAGATTTCCATGTTATTCACATAATGAAAACCTATACTTTGTTTCGGGCGAGTTCCCCATTCAAATGCATGTAACAGTGAGAAACGCACTGTCTTGGCGAAAGAAAGCGTTTTTGTACAACTTCATATAAATAGCTGTAACTTTTGATGGAAGACTCGGATACACATGTTTATGGCTTTAACTTATAGAACTCAAGGTCCCCGTGCTGGGAAAAATGGTTTTGCAACTGTTTGAGCTAAGATTTCCAAGTTATTCACATAATGAAAACCTATACTTTGTTTCGGGCGAGTTCCCCATTCAAATGCATGTAACAGTGAGAAACGCACTGTCTTGGCGAAAGAAAGCGTTTTTGTACAACTTCATATAAATAGCTTTAACTTTTGATGGAAGACTCGGATACACATGTTTATGGCTTTAACTTATAGAACTCAAGGTCCCCGTGCTGGGAAAACAGGTTTTGCAGCTGTTTGAGCTAAGATTTCCAAGTTATTCACATAATGAAAACCTATACTTTGTTTTGGTCGAGTTCCCCATTCAAATGCATGTAACAGTGAGAAACGCACTGTCTTGGCGAAAGAAAGCGTTTTTGTACAACTTCATATAAATAGCTGTAACTTTTGATGGAAGACTCGGATACACATGTTTATGGCTTTAACTTATAGAACTCAAGGTCCCCGTGCTGGGAAAACAGGTTTTGCAGCTGTTTGAGCTTAGATTTCCAAGTTATTCACATAATGAAAACCTATACTTTGTTTCGGGCAAGTTCCCCATTCAAATGCATGTAACAGTGAGAAACGCACTGTCTTGGCGAAAGAAAGCGTTTTTGTACAACTTCATATAAATAGCTGTAACTTTTGATGGAAGACTCGGATACACATGTTTATGGCTTTAACTTATAGA
Source organism: Maylandia zebra (assembly GCF_041146795.1). Lineage (NCBI taxonomy): Eukaryota > Metazoa > Chordata > Actinopteri > Cichliformes > Cichlidae > Maylandia > Maylandia zebra. The sequence continues at coordinate 49,446,208 of NC_135169.1, forward strand.
ACTCAAGGTCCCCGTGCTGGGAAAACAGGTTTTGCAGCTGTTTGAGCTAAGATTTCCAAGTTATTCACATAATGAAAACCTATACTTTGTTTCGGGCGAGTTCCCCATTCAAATGCATGTAACAGTGAGAAACGCACTGTCTTGGCGAAAGAAAGCGTTTTTGTACAACTTCATATAAATAGCTGTAACTTTTGATGGAAGACTCGGATACACATGTTTATGGCTTTAACTTATAGAACTCAAGGTCCCCGTGCTGGGAAAAAAGGTTTTGCAACTGTTTGAGCTAAGATTTCCAAGTTATTCACATAATGAAAACCTATACTTTGTTTCGGTCGCGTTCCCCATTCAAATGCATGTAACAGTGAGAAACGCACTGTCTTGGCGAAAGAAAGCGTTTTTGTACAACTTCATATAAATAGCTGTAACTTTTGATGGAAGACTTGGATACACATGTTTATGGCTTTAACTTATAGAACTCAAGGTCCCCGTGCTGGGAAAACAGGTTTTGCAGCTGTTTGAGCTAAGATTTCCATGTTATTCACATAATGAAAACCTATACTTTGTTTCGGGCGAGTTCCCCATTCAAATGCATGTAACAGTGAGAAACGCACTGTCTTGGCGAAAGAAAGCGTTTTTGTACAACTTCATATAAATAGCTGTAACTTTTGATGGAAGACTCGGATACACATGTTTATGGCTTTAACTTATAGAACTCAAGGTCCCCGTGCTGGGAAAAAAGGTTTTGCAACTGTTTGAGCTAAGATTTCCAAGTTATTCACATAATGAAAACCTATACTTTGTTTCGGGCGAGTTCCCCATTCAAATGCATGTAACAGTGAGAAACGCACTGTCTTGGCGAAAGAAAGCGTTTTTGTACAACTTCATATAAATAGCTGTAACTTTTGATGGAAGACTTGGATACACATGTTTATGGCTTTAACTTATAGAACTCAAGGTCCCCGTGCTGGGAAAAAAGGTTTTGCAACTGTTTGAGCTAAGATTTCCAAGTTATTCACATAATGAAAACCTATACTTTGTTTCGGTCAGTTCCCCATTCAAATGCATGTAACAGTGAGAAACGCACTGTCTTGGCGAAAGAAAGCGTTTTTGTACAACTTCATATAAATAGCTGTAACTTTTGATGGAAGACTCAGATACACATGTTTATGGCTTTAACTTATAGAACTCAAGGTCCCCGTGCTGGGAAAACAGGTTTTGCAGCTGTTTGAGCTACGATTTCCAAGTTATTCACATAATGAAAACCTATACTTTGTTTCGGTCGAGTTCCCCATTCAAATGCATGTAACAGTGAGAAACGCACTGTCTTGGCGAAAGAAAGCGTTTTTGTACAACTTCATATAAATAGCTGTAACTTTTGATGGAAGACTCAGATACACATGTTTATGGCTTTAACTTATAGAACTCAAGGTCCCCGTGCTGGGAAAACAGGTTTTGCAGCTGTTTGAGCTAAGATTTCCATGTTATTCACATAATGAAAACCTATACTTTGTTTCGGGCGAGTTCCCCATTCAAATGCATGTAACAGTGAGAAACGCACTGTCTTGGCGAAAGAAAGCGTTTTTGTACAACTTCATATAAATAGCTGTAACTTTTGATGGAAGACTCAGATACACATGTTTATGGCTTTAACTTATAGAACTCAAGGTCCCCGTGCTGGGAAAACAGGTTTTGCAGCTGTTTGAGCTACGATTTCCAAGTTATTCACATAATGAAAACCTATACTTTGTTTCGGTCGAGTTCCCCATTCAAATGCATGTAACAGTGAGAAACGCACTGTCTTGGCGAAAGAAAGCGTTTTTGTACAACTTCATATAAATAGCTGTAACTTTTGATGGAAGACTCGGATACACATGTTTATGGCTTTAACTTATAGAACTCAAGGTCCCCGTGCTGGGAAAAATGGTTTTGCAACTGTTTGAGCTAAGATTTCCAAGTTATTCACATAATGAAAACCTATACTTTGTTTCGGGCGAGTTCCCCATTCAAATGCATGTAACAGTGAGAAACGCACTGTCTTGGCGAAAGAAAGCGTTTTTGTACAACTTCATATAAATAGCTTTAACTTTTGATGGAAGACTCGGATACACATGTTTATGGCTTTAACTTATAGAACTCAAGGTCCCCGTGCTGGGAAAACAGGTTTTGCAGCTGTTTGAGCTAAGATTTCCAAGTTATTCACATAATGAAAACCTATACTTTGTTTCGGTCGAGTTCCCCATTCAAATGCATGTAACAGTGAGAAACGCACTGTCTTGGCGAAAGAAAGCGTTTTTGTACAACTTCATATAAATAGCTGTAACTTTTGATGGAAGACTCGGATACACATGTTTATGGCTTTAACTTATAGAACTCAAGGTCCCCGTGCTGGGAAAACAGGTTTTGCAGCTGTTTGAGCTAAGATTTCCAAGTTATTCACATAATGAAAACCTATACTTTGTTTCGGGCGAGTTCCCCATTCAAATGCATGTAACAGTGAGAAACGCACTGTCTTGGCGAAAGAAAGCGTTTTTGTACAACTTCATATAAATAGCTGTAACTTTTGATGGAAGACTCGGATACACATGTTTATGGCTTTAACTTATAGAACTCAAGGTCCCCGTGCTGGGAAAAAAGGTTTTGCAACTGTTTGAGCTAAGATTTCCAAGTTATTCACATAATGAAAACCTATACTTTGTTTCGGTCGCGTTCCCCATTCAAATGCATGTAACAGTGAGAAACGCACTGTCTTGGCGAAAGAAAGCGTTTTTGTACAACTTCATATAAATAGCTGTAACTTTTGATGGAAGACTCAGATACACATGTTTATGGCTTTAACTTATAGAACTCAAGGTCCCCGTGCTGGGAAAACAGGTTTTGCAGCTGTTTGAGCTAAGATTTCCATGTTATTCACATAATGAAAACCTATACTTTGTTTCGGGCGAGTTCCCCATTCAAATGCATGTAACAGTGAGAAACGCACTGTCTTGGCGAAAGAAAGCGTTTTTGTACAACTTCATATAAATAGCTGTAACTTTTGATGGAAGACTCGGATACACATGTTTATGGCTTTAACTTATAGAACTCAAGGTCCCCGTGCTGGGAAAAATGGTTTTGCAACTGTTTGAGCTAAGATTTCCAAGTTATTCACATAATGAAAACCTATACTTTGTTTCGGGCGAGTTCCCCATTCAAATGCATGTAACAGTGAGAAACGCACTGTCTTGGCGAAAGAAAGCGTTTTTGTACAACTTCATATAAATAGCTTTAACTTTTGATGGAAGACTCGGATACACATGTTTATGGCTTTAACTTATAGAACTCAAGGTCCCCGTGCTGGGAAAACAGGTTTTGCAGCTGTTTGAGCTAAGATTTCCAAGTTATTCACATAATGAAAACCTATACTTTGTTTTGGTCGAGTTCCCCATTCAAATGCATGTAACAGTGAGAAACGCACTGTCTTGGCGAAAGAAAGCGTTTTTGTACAACTTCATATAAATAGCTGTAACTTTTGATGGAAGACTCGGATACACATGTTTATGGCTTTAACTTATAGAACTCAAGGTCCCCGTGCTGGGAAAACAGGTTTTGCAGCTGTTTGAGCTTAGATTTCCAAGTTATTCACATAATGAAAACCTATACTTTGTTTCGGGCAAGTTCCCCATTCAAATGCATGTAACAGTGAGAAACGCACTGTCTTGGCGAAAGAAAGCGTTTTTGTACAACTTCATATAAATAGCTGTAACTTTTGATGGAAGACTCGGATACACATGTTTATGGCTTTAACTTATAGAACTCAAGGTCCCCGTGCTGGGAAAACAGGTTTTGCAGCTGTTTGAGCTAAGATTTCCAAGTTATTCACATAATGAAAACCTATACTTTGTTTCGGGCGAGTTCCCCATTCAAATGCATGTAACAGTGAGAAACGCACTGTCTTGGCGAAAGAAAGCGTTTTTGTACAACTTCATATAAATAGCTGTAACTTTTGATGGAAGACTCGGATACACATGTTTATGGCTTTAACTTATAGAACTCAAGGTCCCCGTGCTGGGAAAAAAGGTTTTGCAACTGTTTGAGCTAAGATTTCCAAGTTATTCACATAATGAAAACCTATACTTTGTTTCGGTCGCGTTCCCCATTCAAATGCATGTAACAGTGAGAAACGCACTGTCTTGGCGAAAGAAAGCGTTTTTGTACAACTTCATATAAATAGCTGTAACTTTTGATGGAAGACTTGGATACACATGTTTATGGCTTTAACTTATAGAACTCAAGGTCCCCGTGCTGGGAAAACAGGTTTTGCAGCTGTTTGAGCTAAGATTTCCATGTTATTCACATAATGAAAACCTATACTTTGTTTCGGGCGAGTTCCCCATTCAAATGCATGTAACAGTGAGAAACGCACTGTCTTGGCGAAAGAAAGCGTTTTTGTACAACTTCATATAAATAGCTGTAACTTTTGATGGAAGACTCGGATACACATGTTTATGGCTTTAACTTATAGAACTCAAGGTCCCCGTGCTGGGAAAAAAGGTTTTGCAACTGTTTGAGCTAAGATTTCCAAGTTATTCACATAATGAAAACCTATACTTTGTTTCGGGCGAGTTCCCCATTCAAATGCATGTAACAGTGAGAAACGCACTGTCTTGGCGAAAGAAAGCGTTTTTGTACAACTTCATATAAATAGCTGTAACTTTTGATGGAAGACTTGGATACACATGTTTATGGCTTTAACTTATAGAACTCAAGGTCCCCGTGCTGGGAAAAAAGGTTTTGCAACTGTTTGAGCTAAGATTTCCAAGTTATTCACATAATGAAAACCTATACTTTGTTTCGGTCAGTTCCCCATTCAAATGCATGTAACAGTGAGAAACGCACTGTCTTGGCGAAAGAAAGCGTTTTTGTACAACTTCATATAAATAGCTGTAACTTTTGATGGAAGACTCAGATACACATGTTTATGGCTTTAACTTATAGAACTCAAGGTCCCCGTGCTGGGAAAACAGGTTTTGCAGCTGTTTGAGCTACGATTTCCAAGTTATTCACATAATGAAAACCTATACTTTGTTTCGGTCGAGTTCCCCATTCAAATGCATGTAACAGTGAGAAACGCACTGTCTTGGCGAAAGAAAGCGTTTTTGTACAACTTCATATAAATAGCTGTAACTTTTGATGGAAGACTCAGATACACATGTTTATGGCTTTAACTTATAGAACTCAAGGTCCCCGTGCTGGGAAAACAGGTTTTGCAGCTGTTTGAGCTAAGATTTCCAAGTTATTCACATAATGAAAACCTATACTTTGTTTCGGGCGAGTTCCCCATTCAAATGCATGTAACAGTGAGAAACGCACTGTCTTGGCGAAAGAAAGCGTTTTTGTACAACTTCATATAAATAGCTGTAACTTTTGATGGAAGACTCAGATACACATGTTTATGGCTTTAACTTATAGAACTCAAGGTCCCCGTGCTGGGAAAACAGGTTTTGCAGCTGTTTGAGCTAAGATTTCCAAGTTATTCACATAATGAAAACCTATACTTTGTTTCGGTCGAGTTCCCCATTCAAATGCATGTAACAGTGAGAAACGCACTGTCTTGGCGAAAGAAAGCGTTTTTGTACAACTTCATATAAATAGCTGTAACTTTTGATGGAAGACTCGGATACACATGTTTATGGCTTTAACTTATAGAACTCAAGGTCCCCGTGCTGGGAAAAATGGTTTTGCAACTGTTTGAGCTAAGATTTCCAAGTTATTCACATAATGAAAACCTATACTTTGTTTCGGGCGAGTTCCCCATTCAAATGCATGTAACAGTGAGAAACGCACTGTCTTGGCGAAAGAAAGCGTTTTTGTACAACTTCATATAAATAGCTGTAACTTTTGATGGAAGACTCGGATACACATGTTTATGGCTTTAACTTATAGAACTCAAGGTCCCCGTGCTGGGAAAACAGGTTTTGCAGCTGTTTGAGCTAAGATTTCCAAGTTATTCACATAATGAAAACCTATACTTTGTTTCGGGCGAGTTCCCCATTCAAATGCATGTAACAGTGAGAAACGCACTGTCTTGGCGAAAGAAAGCGTTTTTGTACAACTTCATATAAATAGCTGTAACTTTTGATGGAAGACTCGGATACACATGTTTATGGCTTTAACTTATAGAACTCAAGGTCCCCGTGCTGGGAAAACAGGTTTTGCAGCTGTTTGAGCTAAGATTTCCAAGTTATTCACATAATGAAAACCTATACTTTGTTTCGGGCGAGTTCCCCATTCAAATGCATGTAACAGTGAGAAACGCACTGTCTTGGCGAAAGAAAGCGTTTTTGTACAACTTCATATAAATAGCTGTAACTTTTGATGGAAGACTCGGATACACATGTTTATGGCTTTAACTTATAGAACTCAAGGTCCCCGTGCTGGGAAAAAAGGTTTTGCAACTGTTTGAGCTAAGATTTCCAAGTTATTCACATAATGAAAACCTATACTTTGTTTCGGTCGCGTTCCCCATTCAAATGCATGTAACAGTGAGAAACGCACTGTCTTGGCGAAAGAAAGCGTTTTTGTACAACTTCATATAAATAGCTGTAACTTTTGATGGAAGACTCAGATACACATGTTTATGGCTTTAACTTATAGAACTCAAGGTCCCCGTGCTGGGAAAACAGGTTTTGCAGCTGTTTGAGCTAAGATTTCCAAGTTATTCACATAATGAAAACCTATACTTTGTTTCGGGCGAGTTCCCCATTCAAATGCATGTAACAGTGAGAAACGCACTGTCTTGGCGAAAGAAAGCGTTTTTGTACAACTTCATATAAATAGCTGTAACTTTTGATGGAAGACTCGGATACACATGTTTATGGCTTTAACTTATAGAACTCAAGGTCCCCGTGCTGGGAAAAATGGTTTTGCAACTGTTTGAGCTAAGATTTCCAAGTTATTCACATAATGAAAACCTATACTTTGTTTCGGGCGAGTTCCCCATTCAAATGCATGTAACAGTGAGAAACGCACTGTCTTGGCGAAAGAAAGCGTTTTTGTACAACTTCATATAAATAGCTTTAACTTTTGATGGAAGACTCGGATACACATGTTTATGGCTTTAACTTATAGAACTCAAGGTCCCCGTGCTGGGAAAAAAGGTTTTGCAGCTGTTTGAGCTAAGATTTCCAAGTTATTCACATAATGAAAACCTATACTTTGTTTTGGTCGAGTTCCCCATTCAAATGCATGTAACAGTGAGAAACGCACTGTCTTGGCGAAAGAAAGCGTTTTTGTACAACTTCCTATAAATAGCTGTAACTTTTGATGGAAGACTCGGATACACATGTTTATGGCTTTAACTTATAGAACTCAAGGTCCCCGTGCTGGGAAAAAAGGTTTTGCAGCTGTTTGAGCTAAGATTTCCAAGTTATTCACATAATGAAAACCTATACTTTGTTTTGGTCGAGTTCCCCATTCAAATGCATGTAACAGTGAGAAACGCACTGTCTTGGCGAAAGAAAGCGTTTTTGTACAACTTCATATAAATAGCTGTAACTTTTGATGGAAGACTCGGATACACATGTTTATGGCTTTAACTTATAGAACTCAAGGTCCCCGTGCTGGGAAAAATGGTTTTGCAACTGTTTGAGCTAAGATTTCCAAGTTATTCACATAATGAAAACCTATACTTTGTTTCGGGCGAGTTCCCCATTCAAATGCATGTAACAGTGAGAAACGCACTGTCTTGGCGAAAGAAAGCGTTTTTGTACAACTTCATATAAATAGCTGTAACTTTTGATGGAAGACTCGGATACACATGTTTATGGCTTTAACTTATAGAACTCAAGGTCCCCGTGCTGGGAAAAAAGGTTTTGCAACTGTTTGAGCTAAGATTTCCAAGTTATTCACATAATGAAAACCTATACTTTGTTTCGGGCGAGTTCCCCATTCAAATGCATGTAACAGTGAGAAACGCACTGTCTTGGCGAAAGAAAGCGTTTTTGTACAACTTCATATAAATAGCTGTAACTTTTGATGGAAGACTTGGATACACATGTTTATGGCTTTAACTTATAGAACTCAAGGTCCCCGTGCTGGGAAAAAAGGTTTTGCAACTGTTTGAGCTAAGATTTCCAAGTTATTCACATAATGAAAACCTATACTTTGTTTCGGTCGAGTTCCCCATTCAAATGCATGTAACAGTGAGAAACGCACTGTCTTGGCGAAAGAAAGCGTTTTTGTACAACTTCATATAAATAGCTGTAACTTTTGATGGAAGACTCGGATACACATGTTTATGGCTTTAACTTATAGAACTCAAGGTCCCCGTGCTGGGAAAAAAGGTTTTGCAACTGTTTGAGCTAAGATTTCCAAGTTATTCACATAATGAAAACCTATACTTTGTTTCGGTCGAGTTCCCCATTCAAATGCATGTAACAGTGAGAAACGCACTGTCTTGGCGAAAGAAAGCGTTTTTGTACAACTTCATATAAATAGCTGTAACTTTTGATGGAAGACTCAGATACACATGTTTATGGCTTTAACTTATAGAACTCAAGGTCCCCGTGCTGGGAAAACAGGTTTTGCAGCTGTTTGAGCTAAGATTTCCAAGTTATTCACATAATGAAAACCTATACTTTGTTTCGGGCGAGTTCCCCATTCAAATGCATGTAACAGTGAGAAACGCACTGTCTTGGCGAAAGAAAGCGTTTTTGTACAACTTCATATAAATAGCTGTAACTTTTGATGGAAGACTCGGATACACATGTTTATGGCTTTATCTTATAGAACTCAAGGTCCCCGTGCTGGGAAAACAGGTTTTGCAGCTGTTTGAGCTTAGATTTCCAAGTTATTCACATAATGAAAACCTATACTTTGTTTCGGGCGAGTTCCCCATTCAAATGCATGTAACAGTGAGAAACGCACTGTCTTGGCGAAAGAAAGCGTTTTTGTACAACTTCATATGAATAGCTGTAACTTTTGATGGAAGACTCGGATACACATGTTTATGGCTTTAACTTATAGAACTCAAGGTCCCCGTGCTGGGAAAAAAGGTTTTGCAACTGTTTGAGCTAAGATTTCCAAGTTATTCACATAATGAAAACCTATACTTTGTTTCGGTCGAGTTCCCCATTCAAATGCATGTAACAGTGAGAAACGCACTGTCTTGGCGAAAGAAAGCGTTTTTGTACAACTTCATATAAATAGCTGTAACTTTTGATGGAAGACTCAGATACACATGTTTATGGCTTTATCTTATAGAACTCAAGGTCCCCGTGCTGGGAAAACAGGTTTTGCAGCTGTTTGAGCTTAGATTTCCAAGTTATTCACATAATGAAAACCTATACTTTGTTTCGGGCGAGTTCCCCATTCAAATGCATGTAACAGTGAGAAACGCATTGTCTTGGCGAAAGAAAGCGTTTTTGTACAACTTCCTATAAATAGCTGTAACTTTTGATGGAAGACTCGGATACACATGTTTATGGCTTTAACTTATAGAACTCAAGGTCCCCGTGCTGGGAAAACAGGTTTTGCAGCTGTTTGAGCTAAGATTTCCAAGTTATTCACATAATGAAAACCTATACTTTGTTTCGGGCGAGTTCCCCATTCAAATGCATGTAACAGTGAGAAACGCACTGTCTTGGCGAAAGAAAGCGTTTTTGTACAACTTCATATGAATAGCTGTAACTTTTGATAGAAGACTCAGATACACATGTTTATGGCTTTAACTTATAGAACTCAAGGTCCCCGTGCTGGGAAAACAGGTTTTGCAGCTGTTTGAGCTTAGATTTCCAAGTTATTCACATAATGAAAACCTATACTTTGTTTCGGGCGAGTTCCCCATTCAAATGCATGTAACAGTGAGAAACGCACTGTCTTGGCGAAAGAAAGCGTTTTTGTACAACTTCATATGAATAGCTGTAACTTTTGATAGAAGACTCAGATACACATGTTTATGGCTTTATCTTATAGAACTCAAGGTCCCCGTGCTGGGAAAACAGGTTTTGCAGCTGTTTGAGCTTAGATTTCCAAGTTATTCACATAATGAAAACCTATACTTTGTTTCGGGCGAGTTCCCCATTCAAATGCATGTAACAGTGAGAAACGCACTGTCTTGGCGAAAGAAAGCGTTTTTGTACAACTTCATATGAATAGCTGTAACTTTTGATAGAAGACTCAGATACACATGTTTATGGCTTTAACTTATAGAACTCAAGGTCCCCGTGCTGGGAAAACAGGTTTTGCAACTGTTTGAGCTAAGATTTCCAAGTTATTCACATAATGAAAACCTATACTTTGTTTCGGGCGAGTTCCCCATTCAAATGCATGTAACAGTGAGAAACGCACTGTCTTGGCGAAAGAAAGCGTTTTTGTACAACTTCATATAAATAGCTGTAACTTTTGATGGAAGACTCGGATACACATGTTTATGGCTTTAACTTATAGAACTCAAGGTCCCCGTGCTGGGAAAAATGGTTTTGCAACTGTTTGAGCTAAGATTTCCAAGTTATTCACATAATGAAAACCTATACTTTGTTTCGGGCGAGTTCCCCATTCAAATGCATGTAACAGTGAGAAACGCACTGTCTTGGCGAAAGAAAGCGTTTTTGTACAACTTCATATAAATAGCTTTAACTTTTGATGGAAGACTCGGATACACATGTTTATGGCTTTAACTTATAGAACTCAAGGTCCCCGTGCTGGGAAAACAGGTTTTGCAGCTGTTTGAGCTAAGATTTCCAAGTTATTCACATAATGAAAACCTATACTTTGTTTTGGTCGAGTTCCCCATTCAAATGCATGTAACAGTGAGAAACGCACTGTCTTGGCGAAAGAAAGCGTTTTTGTACAACTTCATATAAATAGCTGTAACTTTTGATGGAAGACTCGGATACACATGTTTATGGCTTTAACTTATAGAACTCAAGGTCCCCGTGCTGGGAAAACAGGTTTTGCAGCTGTTTGAGCTTAGATTTCCAAGTTATTCACATAATGAAAACCTATACTTTGTTTCGGGCAAGTTCCCCATTCAAATGCATGTAACAGTGAGAAACGCACTGTCTTGGCGAAAGAAAGCGTTTTTGTACAACTTCATATAAATAGCTGTAACTTTTGATGGAAGACTCGGATACACATGTTTATGGCTTTAACTTATAGAACTCAAGGTCCCCGTGCTGGGAAAACAGGTTTTGCAGCTGTTTGAGCTAAGATTTCCAAGTTATTCACATAATGAAAACCTATACTTTGTTTCGGGCGAGTTCCCCATTCAAATGCATGTAACAGTGAGAAACGCACTGTCTTGGCGAAAGAAAGCGTTTTTGTACAACTTCATATAAATAGCTGTAACTTTTGATGGAAGACTCGGATACACATGTTTATGGCTTTAACTTATAGAACTCAAGGTCCCCGTGCTGGGAAAAAAGGTTTTGCAACTGTTTGAGCTAAGATTTCCAAGTTATTCACATAATGAAAACCTATACTTTGTTTCGGTCGCGTTCCCCATTCAAATGCATGTAACAGTGAGAAACGCACTGTCTTGGCGAAAGAAAGCGTTTTTGTACAACTTCATATAAATAGCTGTAACTTTTGATGGAAGACTCAGATACACATGTTTATGGCTTTAACTTATAGAACTCAAGGTCCCCGTGCTGGGAAAACAGGTTTTGCAGCTGTTTGAGCTAAGATTTCCATGTTATTCACATAATGAAAACCTATACTTTGTTTCGGGCGAGTTCCCCATTCAAATGCATGTAACAGTGAGAAACGCACTGTCTTGGCGAAAGAAAGCGTTTTTGTACAACTTCATATAAATAGCTGTAACTTTTGATGGAAGACTCGGATACACATGTTTATGGCTTTAACTTATAGAACTCAAGGTCCCCGTGCTGGGAAAAATGGTTTTGCAACTGTTTGAGCTAAGATTTCCAAGTTATTCACATAATGAAAACCTATACTTTGTTTCGGGCGAGTTCCCCATTCAAATGCATGTAACAGTGAGAAACGCACTGTCTTGGCGAAAGAAAGCGTTTTTGTACAACTTCATATAAATAGCTTTAACTTTTGATGGAAGACTCGGATACACATGTTTATGGCTTTAACTTATAGAACTCAAGGTCCCCGTGCTGGGAAAAAAGGTTTTGCAGCTGTTTGAGCTAAGATTTCCAAGTTATTCACATAATGAAAACCTATACTTTGTTTTGGTCGAGTTCCCCATTCAAATGCATGTAACAGTGAGAAACGCACTGTCTTGGCGAAAGAAAGCGTTTTTGTACAACTTCCTATAAATAGCTGTAACTTTTGATGGAAGACTCGGATACACATGTTTATGGCTTTAACTTATAGAACTCAAGGTCCCCGTGCTGGGAAAAAAGGTTTTGCAGCTGTTTGAGCTAAGATTTCCAAGTTATTCACATAATGAAAACCTATACTTTGTTTTGGTCGAGTTCCCCATTCAAATGCATGTAACAGTGAGAAACGCACTGTCTTGGCGAAAGAAAGCGTTTTTGTACAACTTCATATAAATAGCTGTAACTTTTGATGGAAGACTCGGATACACATGTTTATGGCTTTAACTTATAGAACTCAAGGTCCCCGTGCTGGGAAAAATGGTTTTGCAACTGTTTGAGCTAAGATTTCCAAGTTATTCACATAATGAAAACCTATACTTTGTTTCGGGCGAGTTCCCCATTCAAATGCATGTAACAGTGAGAAACGCACTGTCTTGGCGAAAGAAAGCGTTTTTGTACAACTTCATATAAATAGCTGTAACTTTTGATGGAAGACTCGGATACACATGTTTATGGCTTTAACTTATAGAACTCAAGGTCCCCGTGCTGGGAAAAAAGGTTTTGCAACTGTTTGAGCTAAGATTTCCAAGTTATTCACATAATGAAAACCTATACTTTGTTTCGGGCGAGTTCCCCATTCAAATGCATGTAACAGTGAGAAACGCACTGTCTTGGCGAAAGAAAGCGTTTTTGTACAACTTCATATAAATAGCTGTAACTTTTGATGGAAGACTTGGATACACATGTTTATGGCTTTAACTTATAGAACTCAAGGTCCCCGTGCTGGGAAAAAAGGTTTTGCAACTGTTTGAGCTAAGATTTCCAAGTTATTCACATAATGAAAACCTATACTTTGTTTCGGTCGAGTTCCCCATTCAAATGCATGTAACAGTGAGAAACGCACTGTCTTGGCGAAAGAAAGCGTTTTTGTACAACTTCATATAAATAGCTGTAACTTTTGATGGAAGACTCGGATACACATGTTTATGGCTTTAACTTATAGAACTCAAGGTCCCCGTGCTGGGAAAAAAGGTTTTGCAACTGTTTGAGCTAAGATTTCCAAGTTATTCACATAATGAAAACCTATACTTTGTTTCGGTCGAGTTCCCCATTCAAATGCATGTAACAGTGAGAAACGCACTGTCTTGGCGAAAGAAAGCGTTTTTGTACAACTTCATATAAATAGCTGTAACTTTTGATGGAAGACTCAGATACACATGTTTATGGCTTTAACTTATAGAACTCAAGGTCCCCGTGCTGGGAAAACAGGTTTTGCAGCTGTTTGAGCTAAGATTTCCAAGTTATTCACATAATGAAAACCTATACTTTGTTTCGGGCGAGTTCCCCATTCAAATGCATGTAACAGTGAGAAACGCACTGTCTTGGCGAAAGAAAGCGTTTTTGTACAACTTCATATAAATAGCTGTAACTTTTGATGGAAGACTCGGATACACATGTTTATGGCTTTATCTTATAGAACTCAAGGTCCCCGTGCTGGGAAAACAGGTTTTGCAGCTGTTTGAGCTTAGATTTCCAAGTTATTCACATAATGAAAACCTATACTTTGTTTCGGGCGAGTTCCCCATTCAAATGCATGTAACAGTGAGAAACGCACTGTCTTGGCGAAAGAAAGCGTTTTTGTACAACTTCATATGAATAGCTGTAACTTTTGATGGAAGACTCGGATACACATGTTTATGGCTTTAACTTATAGAACTCAAGGTCCCCGTGCTGGGAAAAAAGGTTTTGCAACTGTTTGAGCTAAGATTTCCAAGTTATTCACATAATGAAAACCTATACTTTGTTTCGGTCGAGTTCCCCATTCAAATGCATGTAACAGTGAGAAACGCACTGTCTTGGCGAAAGAAAGCGTTTTTGTACAACTTCATATAAATAGCTGTAACTTTTGATGGAAGACTCAGATACACATGTTTATGGCTTTAACTTATAGAACTCAAGGTCCCCGTGCTGGGAAAACAGGTTTTGCAGCTGTTTGAGCTAAGATTTCCAAGTTATTCACATAATGAAAACCTATACTTTGTTTCGGGCGAGTTCCCCATTCAAATGCATGTAACAGTGAGAAACGCACTGTCTTGGCGAAAGAAAGCGTTTTTGTACAACTTCATATAAATAGCTGTAACTTTTGATGGAAGACTCGGATACACATGTTTATGGCTTTATCTTATAGAACTCAAGGTCCCCGTGCTGGGAAAACAGGTTTTGCAGCTGTTTGAGCTTAGATTTCCAAGTTATTCACATAATGAAAACCTATACTTTGTTTCGGGCGAGTTCCCCATTCAAATGCATGTAACAGTGAGAAACGCATTGTCTTGGCGAAAGAAAGCGTTTTTGTACAACTTCCTATAAATAGCTGTAACTTTTGATGGAAGACTCGGATACACATGTTTATGGCTTTAACTTATAGAACTCAAGGTCCCCGTGCTGGGAAAACAGGTTTTGCAGCTGTTTGAGCTAAGATTTCCAAGTTATTCACATAATGAAAACCTATACTTTGTTTCGGGCGAGTTCCCCATTCAAATGCATGTAACAGTGAGAAACGCACTGTCTTGGCGAAAGAAAGCGTTTTTGTACAACTTCATATGAATAGCTGTAACTTTTGATAGAAGACTCAGATACACATGTTTATGGCTTTAACTTATAGAACTCAAGGTCCCCGTGCTGGGAAAACAGGTTTTGCAGCTGTTTGAGCTTAGATTTCCAAGTTATTCACATAATGAAAACCTATACTTTGTTTCGGGCGAGTTCCCCATTCAAATGCATGTAACAGTGAGAAACGCACTGTCTTGGCGAAAGAAAGCGTTTTTGTACAACTTCATATGAATAGCTGTAACTTTTGATAGAAGACTCAGATACACATGTTTATGGCTTTATCTTATAGAACTCAAGGTCCCCGTGCTGGGAAAACAGGTTTTGCAGCTGTTTGAGCTTAGATTTCCAAGTTATTCACATAATGAAAACCTATACTTTGTTTCGGGCGAGTTCCCCATTCAAATGCATGTAACAGTGAGAAACGCACTGTCTTGGCGAAAGAAAGCGTTTTTGTACAACTTCATATGAATAGCTGTAACTTTTGATAGAAGACTCAGATACACATGTTTATGGCTTTAACTTATAGAACTCAAGGTCCCCGTGCTGGGAAAACAGGTTTTGCAACTGTTTGAGCTAAGATTTCCAAGTTATTCACATAATGAAAACCTATACTTTGTTTCGGGCGAGTTCCCCATTCAAATGCATGTAACAGTGAGAAACGCACTGTCTTGGCGAAAGAAAGCGTTTTTGTACAACTTCATATGAATAGCTGTAACTTTTGATAGAAGACTCAGATACACATGTTTATGGCTTTAACTTATAGAACTCAAGGTCCCCGTGCTGGGAAAACAGGTTTTGCAGCTGTTTGAGCTTAGATTTCCAAGTTATTCACATAATGAAAACCTATACTTTGTTTCGGTCGAGTTCCCCATTCAAATGCATGTAACAGTGAGAAACGCATTGTCTTGGCGAAAGAAAGCGTTTTTGTACAACTTCCTATAAATAGCTGTAACTTTTGATGGAAGACTCGGATACACATGTTTATGGCTTTAACTTATAGAACTCAAGGTCCCCGTGCTGGGAAAACAGGTTTTGCAGCTGTTTGAGCTAAGATTTCCAAGTTATTCACATAATGAAAACCTATACTTTGTTTCGGGCGAGTTCCCCATTCAAATGCATGTAACAGTGAGAAACGCACTGTCTTGGCGAAAGAAAGCGTTTTTGTACAACTTCATATAAATAGCTGTAACTTTTGATGGAAGACTCGGATACACATGTTTATGGCTTTAACTTATAGAACTCAAGGTCCCCGTGCTGGGAAAAAAGGTTTTGCAACTGTTTGAGCTAAGATTTCCAAGTTATTCACATAATGAAAACCTATACTTTGTTTCGGGCGAGTTCCCCATTCAAATGCATGTAACAGTGAGAAACGCACTGTCTTGGCGAAAGAAAGCGTTTTTGTACAACTTCATATAAATAGCTGTAACTTTTGATGGAAGACTTGGATACACATGTTTATGGCTTTAACTTATAGAACTCAAGGTCCCCGTGCTGGGAAAAAAGGTTTTGCAACTGTTTGAGCTAAGATTTCCAAGTTATTCACATAATGAAAACCTATACTTTGTTTCGGTCGAGTTCCCCATTCAAATGCATGTAACAGTGAGAAACGCACTGTCTTGGCGAAAGAAAGCGTTTGTTAACAACTTCATATAAATAGCTGTAACTTTTGATGGAAGACTCGGATACACATGTTTATGGCTTTAACTTATAGAACTCAAGGTCCCCGTGCTGGGAAAAAAGGTTTTGCAACTGTTTGAGCTAAGATTTCCAAGTTATTCACATAATGAAAACCTATACTTTGTTTCGGTCGAGTTCCCCATTCAAATGCATGTAACAGTGAGAAACGCACTGTCTTGGCGAAAGAAAGCGTTTTTGTACAACTTCATATAAATAGCTGTAACTTTTGATGGAAGACTCAGATACACATGTTTATGGCTTTAACTTGTAGAACTCAAGGTCCCCGTGCTGGGAAAACAGGTTTTGCAGCTGTTTGAGCTAAGATTTCCATGTTATTCACATAATGAAAACCTATACTTTGTTTCGGGCGAGTTCCCCATTCAAATGCATGTAACAGTGAGAAACGCACTGTCTTGGCGAAAGAAAGCGTTTTTGTACAACTTCATATAAATAGCTGTAACTTTTGATGGAAGACTCGGATACACATGTTTATGGCTTTGACTTATAGAACTCAAGGTCCCCGTGCTGGGAAAAATGGTTTTGCAACTGTTTGAGCTAAGATTTCCAAGTTATTCACATAATGAAAACCTATACTTTGTTTCGGGCGAGTTCCCCATTCAAATGCATGTAACAGTGAGAAACGCACTGTCTTGGCGAAAGAAAGCGTTTTTGTACAACTTCATATAAATAGCTTTAACTTTTGATGGAAGACTCGGATACACATGTTTATGGCTTTAACTTATAGAACTCAAGGTCCCCGTGCTGGGAAAAAAGGTTTTGCAGCTGTTTGAGCTAAGATTTCCAAGTTATTCACATAATGAAAACCTATACTTTGTTTTGGTCGAGTTCCCCATTCAAATGCATGTAACAGTGAGAAACGCACTGTCTTGGCGAAAGAAAGCGTTTTTGTACAACTTCATATAAATAGCTGTAACTTTTGATGGAAGACTCGGATACACATGTTTATGGCTTTAACTTATAGAACTCAAGGTCCCCGTGCTGGGAAAACAGGTTTTGCAGCTGTTTGAGCTTAGATTTCCAAGTTATTCACATAATGAAAACCTATACTTTGTTTCGGGCAAGTTCCCCATTCAAATGCATGTAACAGTGAGAAACGCACTGTCTTGGCGAAAGAAAGCGTTTTTGTACAACTTCATATAAATAGCTGTAACTTTTGATGGAAGACTCGGATACACATGTTTATGGCTTTAACTTATAGAACTCAAGGTCCCCGTGCTGGGAAAACAGGTTTTGCAGCTGTTTGAGCTAAGATTTCCAAGTTATTCACATAATGAAAACCTATACTTTGTTTTGGGCAAGTTCCCCATTCAAATGCATGTAACAGTGAGAAACGCATTGTTTTGGCGAAAGAAAGCGTTTTTGTACAACTTCCTATAAATAGCTGTAACTTTTGATGGAAGACTCGGATACACATGTTTATGGCTTTAACTTATAGAACTCAAGGTCCCCGTGCTGGGAAAAAAGGTTTTGCAGCTGTTTGAGCTAAGATTTCCAATTTATTCACATAATGAAAACCTATACTTTGTTTCGGTCGAGTTCCCCATTCAAATGCATGTAACAGTGAGAAACGCACTGTCTTGGCGAAAGAAAGCGTTTTTGTACAACTTCCTATAAATAGCTGTAACTTTTGATGGAAGACTCGGATACACATGTTTATGGCTTTAACTTATAGAACTCAAGGTCCCCGTGCTGGGAAAAAAGGTTTTGCAGCTGTTTGAGCTAAGATTTCCAATTTATTCACATAATGAAAACCTATACTTTGTTTCGGTCGAGTTCCCCATTCAAATGCATGTAACAGTGAGAAACGCACTGTCTTGGCGAAAGAAAGCGTTTTTGTACAACTTCCTATAAATAGCTGTAACTTTTGATGGAAGACTCGGATACACATGTTTATGGCTTTAACTTATAGAACTCAAGGTCCCCGTGCTGGGAAAAAAGGTTTTGCAGCTGTTTGAGCTAAGATTTCCAATTTATTCACATAATGAAAACCTATACTTTGTTTCGGTCGAGTTCCCCATTCAAATGCATGTAACAGTGAGAAACGCACTGTCTTGGCGAAAGAAAGCGTTTTTGTACAACTTCCTATAAATAGCTGTAACTTTTGATGGAAGACTCGGATACACATGTTTATGGCTTTATCTTATAGAACTCAAGGTCCCTGTGCTGGGAAAAAAGGTTTTGCAACTGTTTGAGCTAAGATTTCCAAGTTATTCACATAATGAAAACCTATACTTTGTTTCGGGCGAGTTCCCCATTCAAATGCATGTAACAGTGAGAAACGCACTGTCTTGGCGAAAGAAAGCGTTTTTGTACAACTTCATATAAATAGCTGTAACTTTTGATGGAAGACTCGGATACACATGTTTATGGCTTTAACTTATAGAACTCAAGGTCCCCGTGCTGGGAAAAAAGGTTTTGCAACTGTTTGAGCTAAGATTTCCAAGTTATTCACATAATGAAAACCTATACTTTGTTTCGGTCGAGTTCCCCATTCAAATGCATGTAACAGTGAGAAACGCACTGTCTTGGCGAAAGAAAGCGTTTTTGTACAACTTCATATAAATAGCTGTAACTTTTGATGGAAGACTCAGATACACATGTTTATGGCTTTAACTTATAGAACTCAAGGTCCCCGTGCTGGGAAAACAGGTTTTGCAGCTGTTTGAGCTAAGATTTCCAAGTTATTCACATAATGAAAACCTATACTTTGTTTTGGTCGAGTTCCCCATTCAAATGCATGTAACAGTGAGAAACGCACTGTCTTGGCGAAAGAAAGCGTTTTTGTACAACTTCATATAAATAGCTGTAACTTTTGATGGAAGACTCGGATACACATGTTTATGGCTTTAACTTATAGAACTCAAGGTCCCCGTGCTGGGAAAAATGGTTTTGCAACTGTTTGAGCTAAGATTTCCAAGTTATTCACATAATGAAAACCTATACTTTGTTTCGGGCGAGTTCCCCATTCAAATGCATGTAACAGTGAGAAACGCACTGTCTTGGCGAAAGAAAGCGTTTTTGTACAACTTCATATAAATAGCTGTAACTTTTGATGGAAGACTCGGATACACATGTTTATGGCTTTAACTTATAGAACTCAAGGTCCCCGTGCTGGGAAAACAGGTTTTGCAGCTGTTTGAGCTAAGATTTCCAAGTTATTCACATAATGAAAACCTATACTTTGTTTTGGTCGAGTTCCCCATTCAAATGCATGTAACAGTGAGAAACGCACTGTCTTGGCGAAAGAAAGCGTTTTTGTACAACTTCATATAAATAGCTGTAACTTTTGATGGAAGACTCGGATACACATGTTTATGGCTTTAACTTATAGAACTCAAGGTCCCCGTGCTGGGAAAACAGGTTTTGCAGCTGTTTGAGCTTAGATTTCCAAGTTATTCACATAATGAAAACCTATACTTTGTTTCGGGCAAGTTCCCCATTCAAATGCATGTAACAGTGAGAAACGCACTGTCTTGGCGAAAGAAAGCGTTTTTGTACAACTTCATATAAATAGCTGTAACTTTTGATGGAAGACTCGGATACACATGTTTATGGCTTTAACTTATAGAACTCAAGGTCCCCGTGCTGGGAAAACAGGTTTTGCAGCTGTTTGAGCTAAGATTTCCAAGTTATTCACATAATGAAAACCTATACTTTGTTTTGGGCAAGTTCCCCATTCAAATGCATGTAACAGTGAGAAACGCATTGTTTTGGCGAAAGAAAGCGTTTTTGTACAACTTCCTATAAATAGCTGTAACTTTTGATGGAAGACTCGGATACACATGTTTATGGCTTTAACTTATAGAACTCAAGGTCCCCGTGCTGGGAAAAAAGGTTTTGCAGCTGTTTGAGCTAAGATTTCCAATTTATTCACATAATGAAAACCTATACTTTGTTTCGGTCGAGTTCCCCATTCAAATGCATGTAACAGTGAGAAACGCACTGTCTTGGCGAAAGAAAGCGTTTTTGTACAACTTCCTATAAATAGCTGTAACTTTTGATGGAAGACTCGGATACACATGTTTATGGCTTTAACTTATAGAACTCAAGGTCCCCGTGCTGGGAAAAAAGGTTTTGCAGCTGTTTGAGCTAAGATTTCCAATTTATTCACATAATGAAAACCTATACTTTGTTTCGGTCGAGTTCCCCATTCAAATGCATGTAACAGTGAGAAACGCACTGTCTTGGCGAAAGAAAGCGTTTTTGTACAACTTCCTATAAATAGCTGTAACTTTTGATGGAAGACTCGGATACACATGTTTATGGCTTTAACTTATAGAACTCAAGGTCCCCGTGCTGGGAAAAAAGGTTTTGCAGCTGTTTGAGCTAAGATTTCCAATTTATTCACATAATGAAAACCTATACTTTGTTTCGGTCGAGTTCCCCATTCAAATGCATGTAACAGTGAGAAACGCACTGTCTTGGCGAAAGAAAGCGTTTTTGTACAACTTCCTATAAATAGCTGTAACTTTTGATGGAAGACTCGGATACACATGTTTATGGCTTTATCTTATAGAACTCAAGGTCCCTGTGCTGGGAAAAAAGGTTTTGCAACTGTTTGAGCTAAGATTTCCAAGTTATTCACATAATGAAAACCTATACTTTGTTTCGGGCGAGTTCCCCATTCAAATGCATGTAACAGTGAGAAACGCACTGTCTTGGCGAAAGAAAGCGTTTTTGTACAACTTCATATAAATAGCTGTAACTTTTGATGGAAGACTCGGATACACATGTTTATGGCTTTAACTTATAGAACTCAAGGTCCCCGTGCTGGGAAAAAAGGTTTTGCAACTGTTTGAGCTAAGATTTCCAAGTTATTCACATAATGAAAACCTATACTTTGTTTCGGTCGAGTTCCCCATTCAAATGCATGTAACAGTGAGAAACGCACTGTCTTGGCGAAAGAAAGCGTTTTTGTACAACTTCATATAAATAGCTGTAACTTTTGATGGAAGACTCAGATACACATGTTTATGGCTTTAACTTATAGAACTCAAGGTCCCCGTGCTGGGAAAACAGGTTTTGCAGCTGTTTGAGCTAAGATTTCCAAGTTATTCACATAATGAAAACCTATACTTTGTTTTGGTCGAGTTCCCCATTCAAATGCATGTAACAGTGAGAAACGCACTGTCTTGGCGAAAGAAAGCGTTTTTGTACAACTTCATATAAATAGCTGTAACTTTTGATGGAAGACTCGGATACACATGTTTATGGCTTTAACTTATAGAACTCAAGGTCCCCGTGCTGGGAAAAATGGTTTTGCAACTGTTTGAGCTAAGATTTCCAAGTTATTCACATAATGAAAACCTATACTTTGTTTCGGGCGAGTTCCCCATTCAAATGCATGTAACAGTGAGAAACGCACTGTCTTGGCGAAAGAAAGCGTTTTTGTACAACTTCATATAAATAGCTGTAACTTTTGATGGAAGACTCGGATACACATGTTTATGGCTTTAACTTATAGAACTCAAGGTCCCCGTGCTGGGAAAACAGGTTTTGCAGCTGTTTGAGCTAAGATTTCCAAGTTATTCACATAATGAAAACCTATACTTTGTTTCGGGCGAGTTCCCCATTCAAATGCATGTAACAGTGAGAAACGCACTGTCTTGGCGAAAGAAAGCGTTTTTGTACAACTTCATATAAATAGCTGTAACTTTTGATGGAAGACTCGGATACACATGTTTATGGCTTTAACTTATAGAACTCAAGGTCCCCGTGCTGGGAAAAAAGGTTTTGCAACTGTTTGAGCTAAGATTTCCAAGTTATTCACATAATGAAAACCTATACTTTGTTTCGGGCGAGTTCCCCATTCAAATGCATGTAACAGTGAGAAACGCACTGTCTTGGCGAAAGAAAGCGTTTATGTACAACTTCATATAAATAGCTGTAACTTTTGATGGAAGACTTGGATACACATGTTTATGGCTTTAACTTATAGAACTCAAGGTCCCCGTGCTGGGAAAACAGGTTTTGCAACTGTTTGAGCTAAGATTTCCAAGTTATTCACATAATGAAAACCTATACTTTGTTTCGGTCGAGTTCCCCATTCAAATGCATGTAACAGTGAGAAACGCACTGTCTTGGCGAAAGAAAGCGTTTTTGTACAACTTCATATAAATAGCTGTAACTTTTGATGGAAGACTCGGATACACATGTTTATGGCTTTAACTTATAGAACTCAAGGTCCCCGTGCTGGGAAAAAAGGTTTTGCAACTGTTTGAGCTAAGATTTCCAAGTTATTCACATAATGAAAACCTATACTTTGTTTCGGTCGAGTTCCCCATTCAAATGCATGTAACAGTGAGAAACGCACTGTCTTGGCGAAAGAAAGCGTTTTTGTACAACTTCATATAAATAGCTGTAACTTTTGATGGAAGACTCAGACAAACATGTTTATGGCTTTAACTTATAGAACTCAAGGTCCCCGTGCTGGGAACACAGGTTTTGCAGCTGTTTGAGCTAAGATTTCCAAGTTATTCACATAATGAAAACCTATACTTTGTTTCGGTCGAGTTCCCCATTCAAATGCATGTAACAGTGAGAAACGCACTGTCTTGGCGAAAGAAAGCGTTTTTGTACAACTTCATATAAATCAATGTAACTTTTGATAGGAGACTCGGATACACATGTTTATGGCTTTAACTTATAGAACTCAAGGTCCCCGTGCTGGGAAAAAAGGTTTTGCAACTGTTTGAGCTAAGATTTCCAAGTTATTCACATAATGAAAACCTATACTTTGTTTCGGGCGAGTTCCCCATTCAAATGCATGTAACAGTGAGAAACGCACTGTCTTGGCGAAAGAAAGCGTTTTTGTACAACTTCATATAAATAGCTGTAACTTTTGATGGAAGACTTGGATACACATGTTTATGGCTTTAACTTATAGAACTCAAGGTCCCCGTGCTGGGAAAACAGGTTTTGCAACTGTTTGAGCTAAGATTTCCAAGTTATTCACATAATGAAAACCTATACTTTGTTTCGGTCGAGTTCCCCATTCAAATGCATGTAACAGTGAGAAACGCACTGTCTTGGCGAAAGAAAGCGTTTTTGTACAACTTCATATAAATAGCTGTAACTTTTGATGGAAGACTCGGATACACATGTTTATGGCTTTAACTTATAGAACTCAAGGTCCCCGTGCTGGGAAAAAAGGTTTTGCAACTGTTTGAGCTAAGATTTCCAAGTTATTCACATAATGAAAACCTATACTTTGTTTCGGTCGAGTTCCCCATTCAAATGCATGTAACAGTGAGAAACGCACTGTCTTGGCGAAAGAAAGCGTTTTTGTACAACTTCATATAAATCAATGTAACTTTTGATAGGAGACTCGGATACACATGTTTATGGCTTTATCTTATAGAACTCAAGGTCCCCGTGCTGGGAACACAGGTTTTGCAACTGTTTGAGCTAAGATTTCCAAGTTATTCACATAATGAAAACCTATACTTTGTTTCGGTCGAGTTCCCCATTCAAATGCATGTAACAGTGAGAAACGCACTGTCTTGGCGAAAGAAAGCGTTTTTGTACAACTTCATATGAATAGCTGTAACTTTTGATAGAAGACTCAGACAAACATGTTTATGGCTTTATCTTATAGAACTCAAGGTCCCCGTGTTGGGAAAACAGGTTTTGCAACTGTTTGAGCTAAGATTTCCAAGTTATTCACATAATGAAAACCTATACTTTGTTTCGGTCGAGTTCCCCATTCAAATGCATGTAACAGTGAGAAACGCACTGTCTTGGCGAAAGAAAGCGTTTTTGTACAACTTCATATAAATCAATGTAACTTTTGATAGGAGACTCGGATACACATGTTTATGGCTTTATCTTATAGAACTCAAGGTCCCCGTGCTGGGAACACAGGTTTTGCAGCTGTTTGAGCTAAGATTTCCAAGTTATTCACATAATGAAAACCTATACTTTGTTTCGGTCGAGTTCCCCATTCAAATGCATGTAACAGTGAGAAACGCACTGTCTTGGCGAAAGAAAGCGTTTTTGTACAACTTCATATAAATCAATGTAACTTTTGATAGGAGACTCGGATACACATGTTTATGGCTTTATCTTATAGAACTCAAGGTCCCCGTGCTGGGAACACAGGTTTTGCAGCTGTTTGAGCTAAGATTTCCAAGTTATTCACATAATGAAAACCTATACTTTGTTTCGGTCGAGTTCCCCATTCAAATGCATGTAACAGTGAGAAACGCACTGTCTTGGCGAAAGAAAGCGTTTTTGTACAACTTCATATGAATAGCTGTAACTTTTGATAGAAGACTCAGACAAACATGTTTATGGCTTTATCTTATAGAACTCAAGGTCCCCGTGTTGGGAAAACAGGTTTTGCAACTGTTTGAGCTAAGATTTCCAAGTTATTCACATAATGAAAACCTATACTTTGTTTCGGTCGAGTTCCCCATTCAAATGCATGTAACAGTGAGAAACGCACTGTCTTGGCGAAAGAAAGCGTTTTTGTACAACTTCATATAAATCAATGTAACTTTTGATAGGAGACTCGGATACACATGTTTATGGCTTTATCTTATAGAACTCAAGGTCCCCGTGCTGGGAACACAGGTTTTGCAGCTGTTTGAGCTAAGATTTCCAAGTTATTCACATAATGAAAACCTATACTTTGTTTCGGTCGAGTTCCCCATTCAAATGCATGTAACAGTGAGAAACGCACTGTCTTGGCGAAAGAAAGCGTTTTTGTACAACTTCATATAAATCAATGTAACTTTTGATAGGAGACTCGGATACACATGTTTATGGCTTTATCTTATAGAACTCAAGGTCCCCGTGCTGGGAACACAGGTTTTGCAGCTGTTTGAGCTAAGATTTCCAAGTTATTCACATAATGAAAACCTATACTTTGTTTCGGTCGAGTTCCCCATTCAAATGCATGTAACAGTGAGAAACGCACTGTCTTGGCGAAAGAAAGCGTTTTTGTACAATTTCATATGAATAGCTGTAACTTTTGATAGAAGACTCAGACAAACATGTTTATGGCTTTAACTTATAGAACTCAAGGTCCCCGTGCTGGGAAACCAGGTTTTGCAACTGTTTGAGCTAAGATTTCCAAGTTATTCACATAATGAAAACCTATACTTTGTTTCGGTCGAGTTCCCCATTCAAATGCATGTAACAGTGAGAAACGCACTGTCTTGGCGAAAGAAAGCGTTTTTGTACAACTTCATATAAATCAATGTAACTTTTGATAGGAGACTCGGATACACATGTTTATGGCTTTATCTTATAGAACTCAAGGTCCCCGTGCTGGGAACACAGGTTTTGCAGCTGTTTGAGCTAAGATTTCCAAGTCATTCACATAATGAAAACCTATACTTTGTTTCGGTCGAGTTCCCCATTCAAATGCATGTAACAGTGAGAAACGCACTGTCTTGGCGAAAGAAAGCGTTTTTGTACAACTTCATATAAATCAATGTAACTTTTGATAGGAGACTCGGATACACATGTTTATGGCTTTATCTTATAGAACTCAAGGTCCCCGTGCTGGGAACACAGGTTTTGCAACTGTTTGAGCTAAGATTTCCAAGTTATTCACATAATGAAAACCTATACTTTGTTTCGGTCGAGTTCCCCATTCAAATGCATGTAACAGTGAGAAACGCACTGTCTTGGCGAAAGAAAGCGTTTTTGTACAACTTCATATGAATAGCTGTAACTTTTGATAGAAGACTCAGACAAACATGTTTATGGCTTTATCTTATAGAACTCAAGGTCCCCGTGTTGGGAAAACAGGTTTTGCAACTGTTTGAGCTAAGATTTCCAAGTTATTCACATAATGAAAACCTATACTTTGTTTCGGTCGAGTTCCCCATTCAAATGCATGTAACAGTGAGAAACGCACTGTCTTGGCGAAAGAAAGCGTTTTTGTACAACTTCATATAAATCAATGTAACTTTTGATAGGAGACTCGGATACACATGTTTATGGCTTTATCTTATAGAACTCAAGGTCCCCGTGCTGGGAACACAGGTTTTGCAGCTGTTTGAGCTAAGATTTCCAAGTTATTCACATAATGAAAACCTATACTTTGTTTCGGTCGAGTTCCCCATTCAAATGCATGTAACAGTGAGAAACGCACTGTCTTGGCGAAAGAAAGCGTTTTTGTACAACTTCATATAAATCAATGTAACTTTTGATAGGAGACTCGGATACACATGTTTATGGCTTTATCTTATAGAACTCAAGGTCCCCGTGCTGGGAACACAGGTTTTGCAGCTGTTTGAGCTAAGATTTCCAAGTTATTCACATAATGAAAACCTATACTTTGTTTCGGTCGAGTTCCCCATTCAAATGCATGTAACAGTGAGAAACGCACTGTCTTGGCGAAAGAAAGCGTTTTTGTACAACTTCATATGAATAGCTGTAACTTTTGATAGAAGACTCAGACAAACATGATTATGGCTTTATCTTATAGAACTCAAGGTCCCCGTGTTGGGAAAACAGGTTTTGCAACTGTTTGAGCTAAGATTTCCAAGTTATTCACATAATGAAAACCTATACTTTGTTTCGGTCGAGTTCCCCATTCAAATGCATGTAACAGTGAGAAACGCACTGTCTTGGCGAAAGAAAGCGTTTTTGAACAACTTCATATAAATCAATGTAACTTTTGATAGGAGACTCGGATACACATGTTTATGGCTTTATCTTATAGAACTCAAGGTCCCCGTGCTGGGAACACAGGTTTTGCAGCTGTTTGAGCTAAGATTTCCAAGTTATTCACATAATGAAAACCTATACTTTGTTTCGGTCGAGTTCCCCATTCAAATGCATGTAACAGTGAGAAACGCACTGTCTTGGCGAAAGAAAGCGTTTTTGTACAACTTCATATAAATCAATGTAACTTTTGATAGGAGACTCGGATACACATGTTTATGGCTTTATCTTATAGAACTCAAGGTCCCCGTGCTGGGAACACAGGTTTTGCAGCTGTTTGAGCTAAGATTTCCAAGTTATTCACATAATGAAAACCTATACTTTGTTTCGGTCGAGTTCCCCATTCAAATGCATGTAACAGTGAGAAACGCACTGTCTTGGCGAAAGAAAGCGTTTTTGTACAACTTCATATAAATCAATGTAACTTTTGATAGGAGACTCGGATACACATGTTTATGGCTTTATCTTATAGAACTCAAGGTCCCCGTGCTGGGAACACAGGTTTTGCAGCTGTTTGAGCTAAGATTTCCAAGTTATTCACATAATGAAAACCTATACTTTGTTTCGGTCGAGTTCCCCATTCAAATGCATGTAACAGTGAGAAACGCACTGTCTTGGCGAAAGAAAGCGTTTTTGTACAACTTCATATGAATAGCTGTAACTTTTGATAGAAGACTCAGACAAACATGTTTATGGCTTTAACTTATAGAACTCAAGGTCCCCGTGTTGGGAAAACAGGTTTTGCAACTGTTTGAGCTAAGATTTCCAAGTTATTCACATAATGAAAACCTATACTTTGTTTCGGTCGAGTTCCCCATTCAAATGCATGTAACAGTGAGAAACGCACTGTCTTGGCGAAAGAAAGCGTTTTTGTACAACTTCTTATAAATCAATGTAACTTTTGATAGGAGACTCGGATACACATGTTTATGGCTTTATCTTATAGAACTCAAGGTTCCCGTGCTGGGAACACAGGTTTTGCAGCTGTTTGAGCTAAGATTTCCAAGTTATTCACATAATGAAAACCTATACTTTGTTTCGGTCGAGTTCCCCATTCAAATGCATGTAACAGTGAGAAACGCACTGTCTTGGCGAAAGAAAGCGTTTTTGTACAACTTCATATGAATAGCTGTAACTTTTGATAGAAGACTCAGACAAACATGTTTATGGCTTTATCTTATAGAACTCAAGGTCCCCGTGCTGGGAACACAGGTTTTGCAGCTGTTTGAGCTAAGATTTCCAAGTTATTCACATAATGAAAACCTATACTTTGTTTCGGTCGAGTTCCCCATTCAAATGCATGTAACAGTGAGAAACGCACTGTCTTGGCGAAAGAAAGCGTTTTTGTACAACTTCATATAAATCAATGTAACTTTTGATAGGAGACTCGGATACACATGTTTATGGCTTTATCTTATAGAACTCAAGGTCCCCGTGCTGGGAACACAGGTTTTGCAGCTGTTTGAGCTAAGATTTCCAAGTTATTCACATAATGAAAACCTATACTTTGTTTCGGTCGAGTTCCCCATTCAAATGCATGTAACAGTGAGAAACGCACTGTCTTGGCGAAAGAAAGCGTTTTTGTACAACATCATATAAATCAATGTAACTTTTGATAGGAGACTCGGATACACATGTTTATGGCTTTATCTTATAGAACTCAAGGTCCCCGTGCTGGGAACACAGGTTTTGCAGCTGTTTGAGCTAAGATTTCCAAGTTATTCACATAATGAAAACCTATACTTTGTTTCGGTCGAGTTCCCCATTCAAATGCATGTAACAGTGAGAAACGCACTGTCTTGGCGAAAGAAAGCGTTTTTGTACAATTTCATATGAATAGCTGTAACTTTTGATAGAAGACTCAGACAAACATGTTTATGGCTTTAACTTATAGAACTCAAGGTCCCCGTGCTGGGAAAAAAGGTTTTGCAGCTGTTTGAGCTAAGATTTCCAAGTTATTCACATAATGAAAACCTATACTTTGTTTTGGTCGAGTTCCCCATTCAAATGCATGTAACAGTGAGAAACGCACTGTCTTGGCGAAAGAAAGCGTTTTTGTACAACTTCATATAAATAGCTGTAACTTTTGATGGAAGACTCGGATACACATGTTTATGGCTTTAACTTATAGAACTCAAGGTCCCCGTGCTGGGAAAACAGGTTTTGCAGCTGTTTGAGCTTAGATTTCCAAGTTATTCACATAATGAAAACCTATACTTTGTTTCGGGCAAGTTCCCCATTCAAATGCATGTAACAGTGAGAAACGCACTGTCTTGGCGAAAGAAAGCGTTTTTGTACAACTTCATATAAATAGCTGTAACTTTTGATGGAAGACTCGGATACACATGTTTATGGCTTTAACTTATAGAACTCAAGGTCCCCGTGCTGGGAAAACAGGTTTTGCAGCTGTTTGAGCTAAGATTTCCAACTTATTCACATAATGAAAACCTATACTTTGTTTTGGGCAAGTTCCCCATTCAAATGCATGTAACAGTGAGAAACGCATTGTTTTGGCGAAAGAAAGCGTTTTTGTACAACTTCCTATAAATAGCTGTAACTTTTGATGGAAGACTCGGATACACATGTTTATGGCTTTAACTTATAGAACTCAAGGTCCCCGTGCTGGGAAAAAAGGTTTTGCAGCTGTTTGAGCTAAGATTTCCAATTTATTCACATAATGAAAACCTATACTTTGTTTCGGTCGAGTTCCCCATTCAAATGCATGTAACAGTGAGAAACGCACTGTCTTGGCGAAAGAAAGCGTTTTTGTACAACTTCCTATAAATAGCTGTAACTTTTGATGGAAGACTCGGATACACATGTTTATGGCTTTATCTTATAGAACTCAAGGTCCCCGTGCTGGGAAAAAAGGTTTTGCAACTGTTTGAGCTAAGATTTCCAAGTTATTCACATAATGAAAACCTATACTTTCTTTCGGTCGAGTTCCCCATTCAAATGCATGTAACAGTGAGAAACGCACTGTCTTGGCGAAAGAAAGCGTTTTTGTACAACTTCATATAAATAGCTGTAACTTTTGATGGAAGACTCGGATACACATGTTTATGGCTTTAACTTATAGAACTCAAGGTCCCCGTGCTGGGAACACAGGTTTTGCAGCTGTTTGAGCTAAGATTTCCAAGTTATTCACATAATGAAAACCTATACTTTGTTTCGGTCGAGTTCCCCATTCAAATGCATGTAACAGTGAGAAACGCACTGTCTTGGCGAAAGAAAGCGTTTTTGTACAACTTCATATGAATAGCTGTAACTTTTGATAGAAGACTCAGACAAACATGTTTATGGCTTTATCTTATAGAACTCAAGGTCCCCGTGTTGGGAAAACAGGTTTTGCAACTGTTTGAGCTAAGATTTCCAAGTTATTCACATAATGAAAACCTATACTTTGTTTCGGTCGAGTTCCCCATTCAAATGCATGTAACAGTGAGAAACGCACTGTCTTGGCAAAAGAAAGCGTTTTTGTACAACTTCATATGAATAGCTGTAACTTTTGATAGAAGACTCAGACAAACATGTTTATGGCTTTAACTTATAGAACTCAAGGTCCCCGTGTTGGGAAAACAGGTTTTGCAACTGTTTGAGCTAAGATTTCCAAGTTATTCACATAATGAAAACCTATACTTTGTTTCGGTCGAGTTCCCCATTCAAATGCATGTAACAGTGAGAAACGCACTGTCTTGGCGAAAGAAAGCGTTTTTGTACAACTTCATATAAATCAATGTAACTTTTGATAGGAGACTCGGATACACATGTTTATGGCTTTATCTTATAGAACTCAAGGTCCCCGTGCTGGGAACACAGGTTTTGCAGCTGTTTGAGCTAAGATTTCCAAGTTATTCACATAATGAAAACCTATACTTTGTTTCGGTCGAGTTCCCCATTCAAATGCATGTAACAGTGAGAAACGCACTGTCTTGGCGAAAGAAAGCGTTTTTGTACAACTTCATATAAATCAATGTAACTTTTGATAGGAGACTCGGATACACATGTTTATGGCTTTATCTTATAGAACTCAAGGTCCCCGTGCTGGGAACACAGGTTTTGCAACTGTTTGAGCTAAGATTTCCAAGTTATTCACATAATGAAAACCTATACTTTGTTTCGGTCGAGTTCCCCATTCAAATGCATGTAACAGTGAGAAACGCACTGTCTTGGCGAAAGAAAGCGTTTTTGTACAACTTCATATAAATCAATGTAACTTTTGATAGGAGACTCGGATACACATGTTTATGGCTTTATCTTATAGAACTCAAGGTCCCCGTGCTGGGAACACAGGTTTTGCAGCTGTTTGAGCTAAGATTTCCAAGTTATTCACATAATGAAAACCTATACTTTGTTTCGGTCGAGTTCCCCATTCAAATGCATGTAACAGTGAGAAACGCACTGTCTTGGCGAAAGAAAGCGTTTTTGTACAACTTCATATGAATAGCTGTAACTTTTGATAGAAGACTCAGACAAACATGTTTATGGCTTTAACTTATAGAACTCAAGGTCCCCGTGTTGGGAAAACAGGTTTTGCAACTGTTTGAGCTAAGATTTCCAAGTTATTCACATAATGAAAACCTATACTTTGTTTCGGTCGAGTTCCCCATTCAAATGCATGTAACAGTGAGAAACGCACTGTCTTGGCGAAAGAAAGCGTTTTTGTACAACTTCATATAAATCAATGTAACTTTTGATAGGAGACTCGGATACGCATGTTTATGGCTTTAACTTATAGAACTCAAGGTCCCCGTACTGGGAAAACAGGTTTTGCAGCTGTTTGAGCTAAGATTTCCAAGTTATTCACATAATGAAAACCTATACTTTGTTTCGGTCGAGTTCCCCATTCAAATGCATGTAACAGTGAGAAACGCACTGTCTTGGCGAAAGAAAGCGTTTTTGTACAACATCATATAAATCAATGTAACTTTTGATAGGAGACTCGGATACACATGTTTATGGCTTGATCTTATAGACCTCAAGGTCCCCGTGCTGGGAACACAGGTTTTGCAGCTGTTTGAGCTAAGATTTCCAAGTTATTCACATAATGAAAACCTATACTTTGTTTCGGTCGAGTTCCCCATTCAAATGCATGTAACAGTGAGAAACGCACTGTCTTGGCGAAAGAAAGCGTTTTTGTACAACTTCATATGAATAGCTGTAACTTTTGATAGAAGACTCAGACAAACATGTTTATGGCTTTATCTTATAGAACTCAAGGTCCCCGTGCTGGGAAAACAGGTTTTGCAGCTGTTTGAGCTAAGATTTCCAAGTTATTCACATAATGAAAACCTATACTTTGTTTCGGTCGAGTTCCCCATTCAAATGCATGTAACAGTGAGAAACGCACTGTCTTGGCGAAAGAAAGCGTTTTTGTACAATTTCATATGAATAGCTGTAACTTTTGATAGAAGACTCAGACAAACATGTTTATGGCTTTAACTTATAGAACTCAAGGTCCCCGTGCTGGGAAACCAGGTTTTGCAACTGTTTGAGCTAAGATTTCCAAGTTATTCACATAATGAAAACCTATACTTTGTTTCGGTCGAGTTCCCCATTCAAATGCATGTAACAGTGAGAAACGCACTGTCTTGGCGAAAGAAAGCGTTTTTGTACAACTTCATATAAATCAATGTAACTTTTGATAGGAGACTCGGATACACATGTTTATGGCTTTATCTTATAGAACTCAAGGTCCCCGTGCTGGGAACACAGGTTTTGCAGCTGTTTGAGCTAAGATTTCCAAGTTATTCACATAATGAAAACCTATACTTTGTTTCGGTCGAGTTCCCCATTCAAATGCATGTAACAGTGAGAAACGCACTGTCTTGGCGAAAGAAAGCGTTTTTGTACAACTTCATATAAATCAATGTAACTTTTGATAGGAGACTCGGATACACATGTTTATGGCTTTATCTTATAGAACTCAAGGTCCCCGTGCTGGGAACACAGGTTTTGCAACTGTTTGAGCTAAGATTTCCAAGTTATTCACATAATGAAAACCTATACTTTGTTTCGGTCGAGTTCCCCATTCAAATGCATGTAACAGTGAGAAACGCACTGTCTTGGCGAAAGAAAGCGTTTTTGTACAACTTCATATGAATAGCTGTAACTTTTGATAGAAGACTCAGACAAACATGTTTATGGCTTTATCTTATAGAACTCAAGGTCCCCGTGTTGGGAAAACAGGTTTTGCAACTGTTTGAGCTAAGATTTCCAAGTTATTCACATAATGAAAACCTATACTTTGTTTCGGTCGAGTTCCCCATTCAAATGCATGTAACAGTGAGAAACGCACTGTCTTGGCGAAAGAAAGCGTTTTTGTACAACTTCATATAAATCAATGTAACTTTTGATAGGAGACTCGGATACACATGTTTATGGCTTTATCTTATAGAACTCAAGGTCCCCGTGCTGGGAACACAGGTTTTGCAGCTGTTTGAGCTAAGATTTCCAAGTTATTCACATAATGAAAACCTATACTTTGTTTCGGTCGAGTTCCCCATTCAAATGCATGTAACAGTGAGAAACGCACTGTCTTGGCGAAAGAAAGCGTTTTTGTACAACTTCATATGAATAGCTGTAACTTTTGATAGAAGACTCAGACAAACATGATTATGGCTTTATCTTATAGAACTCAAGGTCCCCGTGTTGGGAAAACAGGTTTTGCAACTGTTTGAGCTAAGATTTCCAAGTTATTCACATAATGAAAACCTATACTTTGTTTCGGTCGAGTTCCCCATTCAAATGCATGTAACAGTGAGAAACGCACTGTCTTGGCGAAAGAAAGCGTTTTTGTACAACTTCATATAAATCAATGTAACTTTTGATAGGAGACTCGGATACACATGTTTATGGCTTTATCTTATAGAACTCAAGGTCCCCGTGCTGGGAACACAGGTTTTGCAGCTGTTTGAGCTAAGATTTCCAAGTTATTCACATAATGAAAACCTATACTTTGTTTCGGTCGAGTTCCCCATTCAAATGCATGTAACAGTGAGAAACGCACTGTCTTGGCGAAAGAAAGCGTTTTTGTACAACTTCATATAAATCAATGTAACTTTTGATAGGAGACTCGGATACACATGTTTATGGCTTTATCTTATAGAACTCAAGGTCCCCGTGCTGGGAACACAGGTTTTGCAGCTGTTTGAGCTAAGATTTCCAAGTTATTCACATAATGAAAACCTATACTTTGTTTCGGTCGAGTTCCCCATTCAAATGCATGTAACAGTGAGAAACGCACTGTCTTGGCGAAAGAAAGCGTTTTTGTACAACTTCATATGAATAGCTGTAACTTTTGATAGAAGACTCAGACAAACATGTTTATGGCTTTAACTTATAGAACTCAAGGTCCCCGTGTTGGGAAAACAGGTTTTGCAACTGTTTGAGCTAAGATTTCCAAGTTATTCACATAATGAAAACCTATACTTTGTTTCGGTCGAGTTCCCCATTCAAATGCATGTAACAGTGAGAAACGCACTGTCTTGGCGAAAGAAAGCGTTTTTGTACAACTTCTTATAAATCAATGTAACTTTTGATAGGAGACTCGGATACACATGTTTATGGCTTTATCTTATAGAACTCAAGGTTCCCGTGCTGGGAACACAGGTTTTGCAGCTGTTTGAGCTAAGATTTCCAAGTTATTCACATAATGAAAACCTATACTTTGTTTCGGTCGAGTTCCCCATTCAAATGCATGTAACAGTGAGAAACGCACTGTCTTGGCGAAAGAAAGCGTTTTTGTACAACTTCATATGAATAGCTGTAACTTTTGATAGAAGACTCAGACAAACATGTTTATGGCTTTATCTTATAGAACTCAAGGTCCCCGTGCTGGGAACACAGGTTTTGCAGCTGTTTGAGCTAAGATTTCCAAGTTATTCACATAATGAAAACCTATACTTTGTTTCGGTCGAGTTCCCCATTCAAATGCATGTAACAGTGAGAAACGCACTGTCTTGGCGAAAGAAAGCGTTTTTGTACAACTTCATATGAATAGCTGTAACTTTTGATAGAAGACTCAGACAAACATGTTTATGGATTTAACCTATAGAACTCAAGGTCCCCGTGTTGGGAAAACAGGTTTTGCAACTGTTTGAGCTAAGATTTCCAAGTTATTCACATAATGAAAACCTATACTTTGTTTCGGTCGAGTTCCCCATTCAAATGCATGTAACAGTGAGAAACGCACTGTCTTGGCGAAAGAAAGCGTTTTTGTACAACTTCATATAAATCAATGTAACTTTTGATAGGAGACTCGGATACACATGTTTATGGCTTTATCTTATAGAACTCAAGGTCCCCGTGCTGGGAACACAGGTTTTGCAGCTGTTTGAGCTAAGATTTCCAAGTTATTCACATAATGAAAACCTATACTTTGTTTCGGTCGAGTTCCCCATTCAAATGCATGTAACAGTGAGAAACGCACTGTCTTGGCGAAAGAAAGCGTTTTTGTACAACTTCATATAAATCAATGTAACTTTTGATAGGAGACTCGGATACACATGTTTATGGCTTTATCTTATAGAACTCAAGGTCCCCGTGCTGGGAACACAGGTTTTGCAGCTGTTTGAGCTAAGATTTCCAAGTTATTCACATAATGAAAACCTATACTTTGTTTCGGTCGAGTTCCCCATTCAAATGCATGTAACAGTGAGAAACGCACTGTCTTGGCGAAAGAAAGCGTTTTTGTACAACTTCATATAAATCAATGTAACTTTTGATAGGAGACTCGGATACACATGTTTATGGCTTTATCTTATAGAACTCAAGGTCCCCGTGCTGGGAACACAGGTTTTGCAGCTGTTTGAGCTAAGATTTCCAAGTTATTCACATAATGAAAACCTATAC
This sequence comes from Maylandia zebra, assembly GCF_041146795.1. Classification (NCBI taxonomy): domain Eukaryota; kingdom Metazoa; phylum Chordata; class Actinopteri; order Cichliformes; family Cichlidae; genus Maylandia; species Maylandia zebra. Next base: position 49,482,315 of record NC_135169.1, read on the forward strand.
TTTGTTTCGGTCGAGTTCCCCATTCAAATGCATGTAACAGTGAGAAACGCACTGTCTTGGCGAAAGAAAGCGTTTTTGTACAACTTCATATAAATCAATGTAACTTTTGATAGGAGACTCGGATACACATGTTTATGGCTTTATCTTATAGAACTCAAGGTCCCCGTGCTGGGAACACAGGTTTTGCAGCTGTTTGAGCTAAGATTTCCAAGTTATTCACATAATGAAAACCTATACTTTGTTTCGGTCGAGTTCCCCATTCAAATGCATGTAACAGTGAGAAACGCACTGTCTTGGCGAAAGAAAGCGTTTTTGTACAACTTCATATGAATAGCTGTAACTTTTGATAGAAGACTCAGACAAACATGTTTATGGCTTTATCTTATAGAACTCAAGGTCCCCGTGCTGGGAACACAGGTTTTGCAGCTGTTTGAGCTAAGATTTCCAAGTTATTCACATAATGAAAACCTATACTTTGTTTCGGTCGAGTTCCCCATTCAAATGCATGTAACAGTGAGAAACGCACTGTCTTGGCGAAAGAAAGCGTTTTTGTACAATTTCATATGAATAGCTGTAACTTTTGATAGAAGACTCAGACAAACATGTTTATGGCTTTAACTTATAGAACTCAAGGTCCCCGTGCTGGGAACACAGGTTTTGCAGCTGTTTGAGCTAAGATTTCCAAGTTATTCACATAATGAAAACCTATACTTTGTTTCGGTCGAGTTCCCCATTCAAATGCATGTAACAGTGAGAAACGCACTGTCTTGGCGAAAGAAAGCGTTTTTGTACAACTTCATATGAATAGCTGTAACTTTTGATAGAAGACTCAGACAAACATGTTTATGGCTTTAACTTATAGAACTCAAGGTCCCCGTGTTGGGAAAACAGGTTTTGCAACTGTTTGAGCTAAGATTTCCAAGTTATTCACATAATGAAAACCTATACTTTGTTTCGGTCGAGTTCCCCATTCAAATGCATGTAACAGTGAGAAACGCACTGTCTTGGCGAAAGAAAGCGTTTTTGTACAACTTCATATAAATCAATGTAACTTTTGATAGGAGACTCGGATACGCATGTTTATGGCTTTAACTTATAGAACTCAAGGTCCCCGTACTGGGAAAACAGGTTTTGCAGCTGTTTGAGCTAAGATTTCCAAGTTATTCACATAATGAAAACCTATACTTTGTTTCGGTCGAGTTCCCCATTCAAATGCATGTAACAGTGAGAAACGCACTGTCTTGGCGAAAGAAAGCGTTTTTGTACAACATCATATAAATCAATGTAACTTTTGATAGGAGACTCGGATACACATGTTTATGGCTTGATCTTATAGACCTCAAGGTCCCCGTGCTGGGAACACAGGTTTTGCAGCTGTTTGAGCTAAGATTTCCAAGTTATTCACATAATGAAAACCTATACTTTGTTTCGGTCGAGTTCCCCATTCAAATGCATGTAACAGTGAGAAACGCACTGTCTTGGCGAAAGAAAGCGTTTTTGTACAACTTCATATGAATAGCTGTAACTTTTGATAGAAGACTCAGACAAACATGTTTATGGCTTTATCTTATAGAACTCAAGGTCCCCGTGCTGGGAAAACAGGTTTTGCAGCTGTTTGAGCTAAGATTTCCAAGTTATTCACATAATGAAAACCTATACTTTGTTTCGGTCGAGTTCCCCATTCAAATGCATGTAACAGTGAGAAACGCACTGTCTTGGCGAAAGAAAGCGTTTTTGTACAATTTCATATGAATAGCTGTAACTTTTGATAGAAGACTCAGACAAACATGTTTATGGCTTTAACTTATAGAACTCAAGGTCCCCGTGCTGGGAAACCAGGTTTTGCAACTGTTTGAGCTAAGATTTCCAAGTTATTCACATAATGAAAACCTATACTTTGTTTCGGTCGAGTTCCCCATTCAAATGCATGTAACAGTGAGAAACGCACTGTCTTGGCGAAAGAAAGCGTTTTTGTACAACTTCATATAAATCAATGTAACTTTTGATAGGAGACTCGGATACACATGTTTATGGCTTTATCTTATAGAACTCAAGGTCCCCGTGCTGGGAACACAGGTTTTGCAGCTGTTTGAGCTAAGATTTCCAAGTTATTCACATAATGAAAACCTATACTTTGTTTCGGTCGAGTTCCCCATTCAAATGCATGTAACAGTGAGAAACGCACTGTCTTGGCGAAAGAAAGCGTTTTTGTACAACTTCATATAAATCAATGTAACTTTTGATAGGAGACTCGGATACACATGTTTATGGCTTTATCTTATAGAACTCAAGGTCCCCGTGCTGGGAACACAGGTTTTGCAGCTGTTTGAGCTAAGATTTCCAAGTTATTCACATAATGAAAACCTATACTTTGTTTCGGTCGAGTTCCCCATTCAAATGCATGTAACAGTGAGAAACGCACTGTCTTGGCGAAAGAAAGCGTTTTTGTACAACTTCATATAAATCAATGTAACTTTTGATAGAAGACTCAGACAAACATGTTTATGGCTTTATCTTATAGAACTCAAGGTCCCCGTGCTGGGAACACAGGTTTTGCAGCTGTTTGAGCTAAGATTTCCAAGTTATTCACATAATGAAAACCTATACTTTGTTTCGGTCGAGTTCCCCATTCAAATGCATGTAACAGTGAGAAACGCACTGTCTTGGCGAAAGAAAGCGTTTTTGTACAACTTCATATAAATCAATGTAACTTTTGATAGGAGACTCGGATACACATGTTTATGGCTTTATCTTATAGAACTCAAGGTCCCCGTGCTGGGAACACAGGTTTTGCAGCTGTTTGAGCTAAGATTTCCAAGTTATTCACATAATGAAAACCTATACTTTGTTTCGGTCGAGTTCCCCATTCAAATGCATGTAACAGTGAGAAACGCACTGTCTTGGCGAAAGAAAGCGTTTTTGTACAACTTCATATGAATAGCTGTAACTTTTGATAGAAGACTCAGACAAACATGTTTATGGCTTTAACTTATAGAACTCAAGGTCCCCGTGTTGGGAAAACAGGTTTTGCAACTGTTTGAGCTAAGATTTCCAAGTTATTCACATAATGAAAACCTATACTTTGTTTCGGTCGAGTTCCCCATTCAAATGCATGTAACAGTGAGAAACGCACTGTCTTGGCGAAAGAAAGCGTTTTTGTACAACTTCTTATAAATCAATGTAACTTTTGATAGGAGACTCGGATACACATGTTTATGGCTTTATCTTATAGAACTCAAGGTTCCCGTGCTGGGAACACAGGTTTTGCAGCTGTTTGAGCTAAGATTTCCAAGTTATTCACATAATGAAAACCTATACTTTGTTTCGGTCGAGTTCCCCATTCAAATGCATGTAACAGTGAGAAACGCACTGTCTTGGCGAAAGAAAGCGTTTTTGTACAACATCATATAAATCAATGTAACTTTTGATAGGAGACTCGGATACACATGTTTATGGCTTTATCTTATAGAACTCAAGGTCCCCGTGCTGGGAACACAGGTTTTGCAGCTGTTTGAGCTAAGATTTCCAAGTTATTCACATAATGAAAACCTATACTTTGTTTCGGTCGAGTTCCCCATTCAAATGCATGTAACAGTGAGAAACGCACTGTCTTGGCGAAAGAAAGCGTTTTTGTACAACTTCATATGAATAGCTGTAACTTTTGATAGAAGACTCAGACAAACATGTTTATGGCTTTATCTTATAGAACTCAAGGTCCCCGTGTTGGGAAAACAGGTTTTGCAACTGTTTGAGCTAAGATTTCCAAGTTATTCACATAATGAAAACCTATACTTTGTTTCGGTCGAGTTCCCCATTCAAATGCATGTAACAGTGAGAAACGCACTGTCTTGGCGAAAGAAAGCGTTTTTGTACAATTTCATATGAATAGCTGTAACTTTTGATAGAAGACTCAGACAAACATGTTTATGGCTTTAACTTATAGAACTCAAGGTCCCCGTGCTGGGAAAACAGGTTTTGCAACTGTTTGAGCTAAGATTTCCAAGTTATTCACATAATGAAAACCTATACTTTGTTTCGGTCGAGTTCCCCATTCAAATGCATGTAACAGTGAGAAACGCACTGTCTTGGCGAAAGAAAGCGTTTTTGTACAACTTCATATAAATCAATGTAACTTTTGATAGGAGACTCGGATACGCATGTTTATGGCTTTAACTTATAGAACTCAAGGTCCCCGTACTGGGAAAACAGGTTTTGCAGCTGTTTGAGCTAAGATTTCCAAGTTATTCACATAATGAAAACCTATACTTTGTTTCGGTCGAGTTCCCCATTCAAATGCATGTAACAGTGAGAAACGCACTGTCTTGGCGAAAGAAAGCGTTTTTGTACAACATCATATAAATCAATGTAACTTTTGATAGGAGACTCGGATACACATGTTTATGGCTTTATCTTATAGAACTCAAGGTCCCCGTGCTGGGAACACAGGTTTTGCAGCTGTTTGAGCTAAGATTTCCAAGTTATTCACATAATGAAAACCTATACTTTGTTTCGGTCGAGTTCCCCATTCAAATGCATGTAACAGTGAGAAACGCACTGTCTTGGCGAAAGAAAGCGTTTTTGTACAACTTCATATGAATAGCTGTAACTTTTGATAGAAGACTCAGACAAACATGATTATGGCTTTATCTTATAGAACTCAAGGTCCCCGTGTTGGGAAAACAGGTTTTGCAACTGTTTGAGCTAAGATTTCCAAGTTATTCACATAATGAAAACCTATACTTTGTTTCGGTCGAGTTCCCCATTCAAATGCATGTAACAGTGAGAAACGCACTGTCTTGGCGAAAGAAAGCGTTTTTGTACAACTTCATATAAATCAATGTAACTTTTGATAGGAGACTCGGATACACATGTTTATGGCTTTATCTTATAGAACTCAAGGTCCCCGTGCTGGGAACACAGGTTTTGCAGCTGTTTGAGCTAAGATTTCCAAGTTATTCACATAATGAAAACCTATACTTTGTTTCGGTCGAGTTCCCCATTCAAATGCATGTAACAGTGAGAAACGCACTGTCTTGGCGAAAGAAAGCGTTTTTGTACAACTTCATATGAATAGCTGTAACTTTTGATAGAAGACTCAGACAAACATGATTATGGCTTTATCTTATAGAACTCAAGGTCCCCGTGTTGGGAAAACAGGTTTTGCAACTGTTTGAGCTAAGATTTCCAAGTTATTCACATAATGAAAACCTATACTTTGTTTCGGTCGAGTTCCCCATTCAAATGCATGTAACAGTGAGAAACGCACTGTCTTGGCGAAAGAAAGCGTTTTTGTACAACTTCATATAAATCAATGTAACTTTTGATAGGAGACTCGGATACACATGTTTATGGCTTTATCTTATAGAACTCAAGGTCCCCGTGCTGGGAACACAGGTTTTGCAGCTGTTTGAGCTAAGATTTCCAAGTTATTCACATAATGAAAACCTATACTTTGTTTCGGTCGAGTTCCCCATTCAAATGCATGTAACAGTGAGAAACGCACTGTCTTGGCGAAAGAAAGCGTTTTTGTACAACTTCATATAAATCAATGTAACTTTTGATAGGAGACTCGGATACACATGTTTATGGCTTTATCTTATAGAACTCAAGGTCCCCGTGCTGGGAACACAGGTTTTGCAGCTGTTTGAGCTAAGATTTCCAAGTTATTCACATAATGAAAACCTATACTTTGTTTCGGTCGAGTTCCCCATTCAAATGCATGTAACAGTGAGAAACGCACTGTCTTGGCGAAAGAAAGCGTTTTTGTACAACTTCATATAAATCAATGTAACTTTTGATAGGAGACTCGGATACACATGTTTATGGCTTTATCTTATAGAACTCAAGGTCCCCGTGCTGGGAACACAGGTTTTGCAGCTGTTTGAGCTAAGATTTCCAAGTTATTCACATAATGAAAACCTATACTTTGTTTCGGTCGAGTTCCCCATTCAAATGCATGTAACAGTGAGAAACGCACTGTCTTGGCGAAAGAAAGCGTTTTTGTACAACTTCATATAAATCAATGTAACTTTTGATAGGAGACTCGGATACACATGTTTATGGCTTTATCTTATAGAACTCAAGGTCCCCGTGCTGGGAACACAGGTTTTGCAGCTGTTTGAGCTAAGATTTCCAAGTTATTCACATAATGAAAACCTATACTTTGTTTCGGTCGAGTTCCCCATTCAAATGCATGTAACAGTGAGAAACGCACTGTCTTGGCGAAAGAAAGCGTTTTTGTACAACTTCATATGAATAGCTGTAACTTTTGATAGAAGACTCAGACAAACATGTTTATGGCTTTAACTTATAGAACTCAAGGTCCCCGTGTTGGGAAAACAGGTTTTGCAACTGTTTGAGCTAAGATTTCCAAGTTATTCACATAATGAAAACCTATACTTTGTTTCGGTCGAGTTCCCCATTCAAATGCATGTAACAGTGAGAAACGCACTGTCTTGGCGAAAGAAAGCGTTTTTGTACAACTTCATATGAATAGCTGTAACTTTTGATAGAAGACTCAGACAAACATGTTTATGGCTTTATCTTATAGAACTCAAGGTCCCCGTGCTGGGAACACAGGTTTTGCAGCTGTTTGAGCTAAGATTTCCAAGTTATTCACATAATGAAAACCTATACTTTGTTTCGGTCGAGTTCCCCATTCAAATGCATGTAACAGTGAGAAACGCACTGTCTTGGCGAAAGAAAGCGTTTTTGTACAATTTCATATGAATAGCTGTAACTTTTGATAGAAGACTCAGACAAACATGTTTATGGCTTTAACTTATAGAACTCAAGGTCCCCGTGCTGGGAACACAGGTTTTGCAGCTGTTTGAGCTAAGATTTCCAAGTTATTCACATAATGAAAACCTATACTTTGTTTCGGTCGAGTTCCCCATTCAAATGCATGTAACAGTGAGAAACGCACTGTCTTGGCGAAAGAAAGCGTTTTTGTACAACTTCATATGAATAGCTGTAACTTTTGATAGAAGACTCAGACAAACATGTTTATGGCTTTAACTTATAGAACTCAAGGTCCCCGTGTTGGGAAAACAGGTTTTGCAACTGTTTGAGCTAAGATTTCCAAGTTATTCACATAATGAAAACCTATACTTTGTTTCGGTCGAGTTCCCCATTCAAATGCATGTAACAGTGAGAAACGCACTGTCTTGGCGAAAGAAAGCGTTTTTGTACAACTTCATATAAATCAATGTAACTTTTGATAGGAGACTCGGATACGCATGTTTATGGCTTTAACTTATAGAACTCAAGGTCCCCGTACTGGGAAAACAGGTTTTGCAGCTGTTTGAGCTAAGATTTCCAAGTTATTCACATAATGAAAACCTATACTTTGTTTCGGTCGAGTTCCCCATTCAAATGCATGTAACAGTGAGAAACGCACTGTCTTGGCGAAAGAAAGCGTTTTTGTACAACATCATATAAATCAATGTAACTTTTGATAGGAGACTCGGATACACATGTTTATGGCTTGATCTTATAGACCTCAAGGTCCCCGTGCTGGGAACACAGGTTTTGCAGCTGTTTGAGCTAAGATTTCCAAGTTATTCACATAATGAAAACCTATACTTTGTTTCGGTCGAGTTCCCCATTCAAATGCATGTAACAGTGAGAAACGCACTGTCTTGGCGAAAGAAAGCGTTTTTGTACAACTTCATATGAATAGCTGTAACTTTTGATAGAAGACTCAGACAAACATGTTTATGGCTTTATCTTATAGAACTCAAGGTCCCCGTGCTGGGAAAACAGGTTTTGCAGCTGTTTGAGCTAAGATTTCCAAGTTATTCACATAATGAAAACCTATACTTTGTTTCGGTCGAGTTCCCCATTCAAATGCATGTAACAGTGAGAAACGCACTGTCTTGGCGAAAGAAAGCGTTTTTGTACAATTTCATATGAATAGCTGTAACTTTTGATAGAAGACTCAGACAAACATGTTTATGGCTTTAACTTATAGAACTCAA